>NW_003852403.1:36252866-36279987 GCF_000181295.1 Otolemur garnettii
AAAAAAAAAAAAAAAAAAAAAAATGATGTCCCAAACTTCCCCCTCAGTTGGAAAGAGAAGAAGCTGGTAAGTCCTCCCAATAAATCTATGCACGTCACGTTATAGTATGGCTTTCTTGCCTGGCTCCTTCTTCAGTCTTAAGCAGGAAGAAAACAGATTGGGTGGAGCATGTCTCAGACTCATGTGAACGGAGGATAAAGCCAAAGACTAGTCAAGCATAAACCTAAGGCCACACACAACCCAAAAAAGAAAGTCTTCTGGCAAACTGAGAAGGGCCTAAAGATTGATCTGGATGTGAAAAATAACCCTCTTTTTGTAAGCTCCCCACAGAATAGGAAATGATTCACCAGCCATCCTCTCTGAGCCCTGGACTCTTCCTTGCTATAACAGAAATAGCAATCTCTCTCTCTCATTGGCTGTTCTAAGGATTAAATCAGATAATGGATATAAAATACGTTCAATAATCATACATTATTGTATCTTCTGATCAGAAATTTCCAGGGTCTTTTCAAAATTTTTGATCCTTGCTGTCTTGGGTCACCCTCCAGGCCAACTTCTCACCCCTCTTGCTTGTTCATTTCCCCTATCTCATCTTTTCTTTCTCCTTTTCTCACTTCTCACTTTCCTCTTCTGCTTCTCTCCTTTCCTTCCCTGTTTCCTCTTTCCTTTGCTCCCCTTCTCAGCCCTCCAGTTCTCCTTCTCTCCTTCCTCCCTCCCCCATGACTCTCTTCTCTGCTAGCTTTGCTCAGGAGGGGACAGATACTCCAGGCAAGAACTGGACCAAACCACCCTGATCCACATGTAGTTCCACCACTAGTTCCCAAGCTTTCTGAGACGCACAGGAAAATGTGTAAAGGAGTACTACTTCTGGTGTGGTCTACAGACCGTGACTATCTCTAAAGTGTTATCATCAGCTAGATTAGGTGCAGTACAGAAATGTTTACAGCACTTTGGCATTGTCCTGATTATCTTTTGGCATTTTCCTGATATCCAACTCCTATCGTTGGACTCTTCCTACTCAGCCAGGTATAGATAGGATAGTTCAGGTGTTGTCAAATTGATGAATCACATGAGGGCAGGCTGCTTATTAGTAATACATTGAGACCACGTGCTGGTCCTCGAAGCACTAGGGGGTGAGGAGAAGGAAGGGGAACACGGCCCTTCATCTGATAGTTTGAGAGCACTGATGTAAACTATAGTTCCCCAATTTTATATTGTCAATTGACTCAAATTGTCAATCTTTAATCGCTCATTTACACAAATGAAACAGCAAATCTGTGGTATATACACTCCCTTGTACATTTCTCACACGGAAAACTGTAAAGCCATTTAAATTTTGCACTTCCCTTCTGAAACCTGCCTTTGCTCAACAGTGTTAAGCCTAAGAGCTCATTCTAGAGAGAGCCCTGCCATCTGGTGGTTGAAGACCCTGGCTGGAACCGAGAGCAGCACGTTTTGACCGCCAGCTCCGAGTGGGCAAAAATACCCTCGTCTCGGGCAGTTCTCCCTCTCCCCTCTCCCCTCTCCCCTCTCCCTCCCTCTCCCTGTCATATACACACACTCCCTTTTCGTTAATTTTAAACAACAGAATGGACTTTAGGGAAAGAAAGAAAAACAAGTACTTTTCTACTCTTTAAATAGCGTCTCGGGTCCTTAGCAGAAGTCTCTGGTCAACAGACACTGCGGGCGCGTTTCAAAGAATCTCTTTCCACGTTTATGGGAAGAATAGGGGGATTGGAATCCCTCCAGGAGGAATCAAACATTGTCATTCAGCAGAAGACAAGGTATGAAGTGAAGCTGTTGATTTCATAACAACTTTTTGAAGGCAAAGCAAGTAAGTTAAGTACCTGCGAATCCCTGAAGTAAATAGTCGGCGGGAGGGAGAGACAGGCTGCGCAGGTAAACTACAACTCCCAGCATGCCTGGGAGGGCGGGCCCGGAGGCTGTGCAGATAAACTACAACTCCCAGCATGCCTGGGAGGGCGGGCCCGGAGGCTGCGCAGACGAACACGCGGGTGGTCACGGATCTGCAGCATGGCGGTGTTTGCAGACTTGGACTTGCGGGCCAGTTCGGACCTCAAGACTCTACGCGAACTCGTGGAGAACGCTGCTCACCGTGAGTCGCCCTGGATGCGCGGGCTGCGGCGCCTAACCAGTCTTGCCGCCTCCCATAGGATCGGGCCACGCTCGGGAGAAACTTTCCTGCCAGGCCTCGTTCAGGTCTCCTGGCGTCTCTGGGATGTCCCTGCAGGCTGGTGGCAGCCACGGTGTTGTTCTGATCGTAGGCGCGGGAAACTCAAACACCCAAGGGGTGCTGCTTCCCATCCAGCTCTTTTTTTGCCTGAAAATTGAGGATTCTAAGGTCCAACAAGGGCGAGAGATTTTTATGGGTCCCCGCGGCTGATGGATAGCAGAAGCCAGAGCTAGACTCCAAGTGCAGTTTTCTAAACCAGCATTTTTAATATCAGCCCTTCCTGACTGTCAAGACAGTGGCTGAACAAATGCAGGAAGTGCTGTGGAGGCTCAGAGGAGGGAGTTGACATGGGTTGAGAGTGCCGGTTCAGTGTTATTTATAGCAAGAGTGTAGGTGGGGGCGGGGACATAATGGGCGGGGGTGGAGGGGGACAGCATGGCCATAATGTTAGGATGTTATTGGGATTCAAATTAATCATATTTGTATCGAAGGGGAATGAAAGCTCTTAGAGATGAGACCTTGTTTTAATCATTGGAATTAGTCCTGGTTTCTGTCTATCAGAGACTGCAAAGTGTAGAAATAGGTTAAAAAGAAGAGGTTCATGCATAGGTAGTAAAGTTAAACATGGTAATATGATCTATTTAGCGCTAGTTTCCTTCCATAGCTCATGTAAAATGAATTTTCCCAGATGTTGCTCGTCGCTAGTATTACCTCCTTAATAAAGCTTCTCCTGATATCATCACCTTTTTAACACATCATGAGCTTTAGAGAGGGCCCATATCTTATTCCTCTGTTTACTTACTGTGCTTAAACATGCTCACTCCGCAGGCACTTGTGCATGCAGCTACTCATTTAATGCTCTTGGAAACTCAACAGCTTTAAAAAAATAAATACGTGCTGGGTGTGGTGGTTCATGCCTGTAATCCTAGCACTCAGAGAGGAGAAGGTAGGAGGATCGCTTGAGGTCAGGATTTGGAGACCAGCCTGAGCAAGAGTAAGACCCCGTTTCTACCAAAAATTGAAAATTTAACCAGTGGTGGTGGCTGGCACCTTTAGTTGCAGCTTCAGGCAGGAAGATCAATTGAGCTCAGGGGTTGGACATTGCCGCAAGCTGTGTTCATGCCACTACACTCCATCCAGAGCATCCTCTCCGTCTGACAGAGCAAGACTCTATCAGATAGATAGATAGACAGACAGACAGACAGACAGACAGACTCTGTCAGATAGAGAGAAAGAAAGATATCTTTAAAGACTTACCCCAAATGTAAAATGTGCTTGAAAAAGGTGTAACGTATGTACATTGTCAGCCAGTTGTTTTATATTTCATTAAAGATTAAATGAATTTCATAACATATGACAGAAAGTTACCTCAACTTGTAAGTCAAAAGGCAAAGAACTGCTGTTTGGTGAGTGAAAATTTTCAAAGAATACAGAGCCCCATTTCTTATTTTATGACATGTCTGCATATAAGAAACTTATTATAAGCTTCAGGAATATGCTATATAGGTAAAAATACACCAAAGACTGATTGAAAGTACTCTTAAGAGGCTAGATGAAGGGTAGTCTAGAAAAAAGTTTTGTGGAGGAAGAGTCTAGTTGACATTTCAGAAGGACAGGAGAGACATTGTTTAGTGGCCAAAAGGATGTCCAAGTAGGTATATATAACAAGAAAGTTTAGAGTCTTGGAAGTGTAGTAAAGAACGATGGGAAGGAGGTGTGGCTGGCTATTTGACTGGGTAAAAGGCGAAGTCCAAAGTATGGACATGTTTCCATAGTTTTTGTTTTTAAAGGTCACTATTCCCAAGGAGTCTTTTGTGACCCTGCACACCAGGTTTCATTTTTTTGTATGCTTCCAGGAATCTTTACTTACCAAAAAAAAATTGGTTCTATATGACTTGTTTAATTGGTTTATTTTGCCAGTAGACCGTTAGGTCCTTGAAGGTGAGAATTGCAATATTATATTTACCCTGTATGTTCAGCACCTAGTATAGGACCTTTCAAATAATAGATGTTTAATAAATATTTAAAGAAGGAAGGAAAGAAGAAAGTTGGACAAACTGATGAGAGAGAGAGAGAAAGAACACCAGTATTTTGGGATTAATATGCAATATCTTTTCATATTAATGTCCTGTCATCCCTTTTGATGTCTTAAAAGCTTAAAGCTAGGAGTCATGACTGTAGTTTTGTAACCTGAATATCCAGAACAGTGTTAACTGTGATGAGGATGATAAAGCCAGCCCTTGGCCTCAAAGACTTCCTAATCTATTGATGGTGGGTAGTGGTATGAGGGAGTCATTACTCCCTTTCTCCTTAGGAAAGAGGCCTCTGAAGGAAGTAGAAGGGTAAAAAAAACAAAAGAAATGAGCAAGCTTAAAGGTAACCGTGAAAAGGTATAAACTTGATGGGATGGACATGAATAAAGGGATATGCAAGAGAATGATTGGAAAGGAGAGACACAAAAAGATATTACAGGGTCTGTCGTATCATGCTAATAATAAATCACAACAGTTAAACAAAGCCCTGACCCCTTCGTGTGTATTATTTCATTTAATTCTCATGGCAGGTATATGAAGTAAGTGCTGTTATTATCACCATTTAACAGATAACCTGAAACGTAACATTAAGTTAACTTGTAAGTGGTAATGCTTAGATTTGAAAGCAGACAGTCTGACAGCAGAGCTTGCACCCATAACCACTCTGCAAACTGCTTACTCACTTGGACATCGGAAATCAGGATGGGCCTATGTGGAGAGGTTGTTACATTTTAACAAGAATGTTCAATTTTTCTTTTCAGTTGGCTATTCTGTTGTTGCTATCAATCATGTCGTTGACTTTAAGGAGAAGAAACAGGTAAAGTAAGATTTCTGAAGCTAATTAAGAAATAATAAGAATTTATAATCTGTGTTTATATTTGTAATGTGGAAGCTGCAGATTAGCATCTTTCTGAAATGCAGTCCTTTGGGTTTTTTTGGCACCGCCAGCGGGTGTGTGTGTGGATGGGTTTTTCTTTTTTCTGAGAACTCATCGTAAGTTTCCCATTGTGCTTCGTAGCATTAACATATACAGTCTATGCTGACTATTTATCATTTGTTGTAGGAAATTGAAAAACCAGTAGCAGTTTCTGAACTTTTCACAACATTGCCAGTTGTACAGGTAGGTGTTTTGTTTTGCTTTTTAAGAATCGTAATCCAGCTTGGTGCCTGTAGCTCAGTCGTTTGGGCACCAGCCATGTACACCAAAGGTGGTAGGTTTGAGTCCAGGCCTGGCCTGCCAAACAACAATGACAACTACAACCAAAAAATAGCCAGGCGTTGTGGCAGGTGCCTGTAGCATCCAGCTACTTGGGAGGCTGAGGCAAGAGAATCACTTAAGCCCAGGAGTTGGAGGTTGCTGTGAGCTGTGACGCCATGAAATTCTACTCAGGATGACAGCTTGAGGCTCTGTCTCAAAAAAAAAAAAAGCATCATAATTCTGTTTATCCACAGAAAACATACCCAATGGTGTGTGCTGTTCTGTTATGTGAGCTTCGCCTTGCTCTGCCTATCAGTCTTACCTTTTCATCATGACTCAGCTCTTCCATGAAACATTCTGTTATTATACTATCGATTCAGTACTTCTTTGATGATGATCTTTCCTCAAGTCCTACAACTTTTAAATGATCTCATTATATAATGTAATATGCATATTATCTTTTCTCTGGCTATATTGTAAATTCCTAGAGAACAAGGACTGGGTTTTATTGATCTTTACTATCTCACAGTTTGTACCTTTTGATGAGTACTTTCCACTGGTAAAGTGTATTTTCAATCTGTTGTATTCCATACTTTTCTGATAGCATGTTTTTGTATATAGGGAAAATCAAGACCAATTAAAATTTTAACTAGATTGACGATTATTGTTTCGGATCCATCACACTGCAATGTTTTGGTAAGTTAATTATTTCTCCTTTCTACTTCTGACCTCGTAAGTTGTACTGATTAATGTCGAACAGGGTTGAATTTTATCCTGCCCCGTTCTTACATTTCCCCTCTTCCCCCTAAGCTATGACACCTGCCTGTGTTCAGTGGCCTCAAAATCACACAGTATAACATGTCTAGTCTACTTACTCATAGCACATGTATAGTGATACCACATTTAAAGAATCCCTTGGCAACAGTTATTCATTGAACTCACATGAGCATAAGGTGGGTACTGGGGATATTGCTGTGAATAATGTAGACAAGATCCTTAAACTTATAAAGTGTATAGTTAAATTGTCAAGACAAGCATTAAAGAAATTACAAATTAACCTGTCTCCATTTAAAAGCAGGGAGGTGATAAAGGATGCTCTGGGAGTATGTAACCTACTGGAGGACATAAGAATCAGTAAATGTGATGTAAATCGCAAGGAGACTGTTGAATTACTCAAAGATCCTGAAGCCAAGGGAAGCAGTATATTCTAGGAAGTAAAAGAAGACGGCTAGAGCTAAGCCTCGTGAGCTGGCTACCTGGGATGAAATTAGGGAGGTAGGCCTGGGCGAGGGTTCCAGGAGCAGGGAAAAGCCCTTCAAGGTTTTGACAAAGGGAATAAGATTATGAGGTTGGAATTAAGGAGGGTATTTGAGAGACATCCTGGAGGGAAGTTGGTGGGATTTGTTCATTGACTGGATGTAGGATGGTGACTCCCTCTATAGGGAGGTAGATAGTACCGTTTCCTAAGGTGGGACATAACAAAGAGAAGCAGTTTGAGGGGTGTCATGTTTGGGACATGAAGAGTTATTGGGAGCATGCCAATGGAGCCTATCAAATGGGCAGTTGGGAAAAAAAGGTGTGGCCCTCAGAACAGTGATCCCAATTAAAGATGCCACTTTGTAGAGAGTAATTGAAATCATGGGAATGAATGAGATTGGTCGAAGTGTGGCATGGGAAGAGGTGTTCTAAGACAGAGTCCTGAGGAACTGTACTGTTTACTGGTGAAACAGAGGATGAGCTAGGATTGGAGACTGAGGAAGGACCACCCTAGAAATAGGAGGACAACCAGGAAAGTAAAAACAGAAAAGGAGGAAGGAAAGGTCAACAGCATTAATAAACTTGAGCAGTCAAGTAGGGGAAGGGCTAAAAAAAAATCTTTTGGATTTGTCAACAGAGAAGTTATTGGCTACCATGGATATGGTAGGCTTGTGAGAAAATGCAAACTGTGTGCTATTGACTATATAAGAAATTTGGCTCCATAGAAGAATAGAAAGCAGAGGGTGGTTGGTAGATGAGAATCTGCTACATAAGGAGATTTTGTTTGATAAAGGAGACAGGTTTGAGTATACCTGCTCTCAGGAAAGATTCAGTCAGGGAGAGAGAAGGTGAGATCCCCAAGAAGGTGAATGGCTTTATCTTTAGCTAAGGTGGACACTGGTATCATAGTACTGGAGTAATCAAGGAAAGGCTGCCCCCATTTCTAATAGTTAGCACTGTGAAAGAAATTGTGAAAGGCAATTTTGTACAACTGCAAGGCAGCATTCTGGTTCTGTAGGCGTAGGTAGACATAAATGGAGCTATCTTTTGGTAAGTTGTAAAAATTTTCCTTTATGTTATCATGAACGTACTGGTGGTCCCTTTCTGTCTCCTTCCTACATGGAAGAAGGCAGGTGGAAAAGAAGGGAATCCTGAGTCCCGGCTTTTTCTAAGCTGTGGAACCTGCCCTGTCTCAGCACAGGTCTGCCTGGCAGGCTCCCTGACATGTTTTAGTGTGGCACTTACTGCTTCTCTTACACTCTGCTCTAACTTTTATTATACCTTTTCTTTTTATAAAAGAAGAGATTGTAGGGCTAGGTGTGGTAGCTCACACCTGTAATCCTTACCACCTGGGAGACTGAGGTGAGTGGATCCCTTGAGCTCAGGAGTGCAAGATCAGGCAAGACCCCATCTCTACTAAAAATAGAAAAACTATCTGGGTATCATGGCAAGTGCCTATCATCCCAACCAACTACTCAGGAGGCCAAGACAAGAGGATTGCTTGAGCCCAGAGAGTTCGAGGTGTCTGTGATCTGTGATGCCATAGCACTCTACCAAGGGCAAAAGAGACTCTTGTCTCAAATAAAATAAAATACAATACTTTAAAAATGTAGAAGGTTCCAACAAGCAAAGAATAACTACATCCTGTCATTCAGAGATTGTACGTTTGAATATATGTTTTTCTAGGACTTTCAAACTCATACAAACTCATACAATATAGGTTTGAGATTTTCTTTTTAAAATAACTATTTATCTTTAACCAATATATTTCTCTCCTGTCCTGGGACTCTCAGGTATTTTCTTGCATATCTAGCATTTTAATTTGTATTCTTGTTGTGAACTTTACTGTATCACACTTAATCATGTATATTTGCATCAACCACATCACACTTTGTCATGTGTATTTGTTGTGTGGAAAAAAAAGGTACATTCTATAGAAGCCAGACATATGTCTTAATGATTTTGCATCCCCAGTGCCCAGCACACAGCAAGTGCTGAGTAAATGCCTGGCACACTCCTTCACTAGTCTGTAAGATCAAGGCATATCTAACTTGATTTTTGTATCTCAAACACAGTGTGTGGTATGTAGTTAAGACAACAAATGTAGGAAGGACTGGAGGAGGAGAATTGGGGTAATGGTTGTTTGTATCTAAATTTTCATAGGCTTTTGTGTTTAGAAGGACTTTTCTGCCAACAAAGCAAAGCCGAAATGTCAGTAGCACATTGGAAGTATGACATGATTGAAATTTAAGTGTAGCTACATCAGTAAGCAGAATTTCATATGTATGTTTTTTGTTGCTGAATAACTTTCTTTTTCTATTCCTAGAGAGCAACTTCTTCAAGGGTTCGACTCTATGACATTGTTGCAGTGTTCCCAAAGACAGAAAAACTTTTTCATGTGAGTAACATAAGTAAAGGAAAATAGTATTTGTGATTTTATGTGAGAAGTCCAGTGTTACACCTTTGAAGAAAAGGTTTTGGAAACATTAATGATTTTGTTTGTTTGTTTGTTTGTTTTGGCCAGGGCTGGGTTTGAACCCACCACCTCCAGCATATAGGACCGGCACCCTACCCTTTTGAGCCATAGGCGGCGCCCCAACATTAATGCTTTTTTCATTTACTCTTAGAGTTCTAGAATTTTGGCATTCTTTTGTCCCACTGGACATTTGATGGTCTCAATTTGGTGGAGCCCATTTTTGAGTGCATCTGTATAGTCAAGTTCTTTTTGTATTTCTGTAAATTTCTATTTCAATGCCCTTGTAGGAGGGAAAGGAAGTTAACATGTATGCTTATTTTGTCAACTGGAGACTGAACACCCCGGGCATTTTATTTAATAAATGATTACAGTAAAGAAAAAAGAATGAGCTAATGCATTTCACTGTGTAAAATGAAGTATAACTTCTTTCAGAAAGTTCCAAAAGTTGTCTTTGTCTGGGTTCAAAAAAAGCCTCCATCTGCCAAAAAGTAAATCTGCCAAAGGATGTTGCAGAAAAAGAAATACTGGTCTTTGATGTTTTAATTTTACATCAGGCCTTTTTAAAGCAAAATCTGTTCAAAATTATAGAAAGATTTTTCCTAAGTTTATCCATTAGGTGGAGCTGTTGACTAAGGACGCTGACGTGTCGTAAATTTAGATTTCTACAAAGGTCTCCATAGCCCTTTATTGATGATTAGAGAAACAAAACACGGAAAAGCATTTTGAGTGATGGCGTGCATTTATATACCCTTCCCTGACTTTTACTAGTTTATTTCCCTTAACTCACACCAATCTTGTATGATTAGGACAGATAATTACTATTATCCCTGTTTTATAGAAGAGAAAACTGAGACTAGGGCAGAATGGTTTCTTATAAATTTTCCTAGAAAGTATGTCATAAAAGTAAGACTTTGGGGTTTTAGAATATAATTTTATATAGTAGTTTTATTTGTATATTACATTACTGTTTTTCTCAGACTATTCAAATTAGAATTTGCTGAACACATTCTTAATGATAGTGGGTAGGACAGTCAGAAGTCTTTTGGAAGAAGGAAGAATAGGAAGAATAGGAAGAAGGAAGATAATTCACAAAGTGTTTATTTGGAATTGACTGTATAGATGTACTCAAAAAGTTACATGGAAACAAAGAATTGGAACATCTTCCTGTTCTCTGTCCAAATATTACCCATTCTTTAAGATACAATTAAAGTTAGAGTTCTTCCTGTTTCCTATAGAAGTCATTTAAAGACAAACTCTTTTAATCATAGAGTTTTTATAAGAGTATCAGCATTTGGAATCAGGTCAAATGCAAGCAGTTTGTGTCTTAATAGGTTACATTCCATAAGTGATTTTGTTTTGTTTGTAAATTGATTATTTAGAATTCTAACAGGTATCTAGGTATAATATTCTAAAACTAAAGTCTATAAGATGAATCATGAAAGCATACACACCCACCCATATACATCCTAGTAGCAATAGTGTAAAAGCTAATCATCTTAAATAGCATCATTTCCATGGGAAATAGCATACCCTTTTCCACTTAGAGTATCTGGAAGATGTATATATCATAGATAAGAAACCTCCCCGTAGCTATCCCAAGGGCTAAGACAGAGATCAAAGATTGTGAGGAAGAATCTATTGGCCAGGGCTCCTCAAGATAGGGGGTCAGATGCAGCTGTTGAATATGGCAGAGGGGGAGAGTTGCATAAAAGCTTCCCATTTAGGATTTAAAGCAGCTGAACAGGGTGAGGAGAATTCAGGTTATTTAGCGCAGTGGTCTCCAAGCTGCTTTGGTTGTACAGAACAGTTTAAAAAAATGTTGAGCCTGCTTCCCAATGGATGTATATTTCTGATAAATCATTTGCATGCCCCATTATACCAGTGTACTTTACAAAATAATATACACACAAAACAAAAATTTTAAGGGTAAGTTAAAAACTAAATGGAAACATGTTTTATCTTCTTCCTGCTCTTAGAATTTGTGCCTTCCCTCTGCAGAGCACTATTGTGGATTGTCTTGAAGGAGGGAGAATCCCAATGTTTCTCAGGGTGTGCTCTGGCTCCACTAAGTTTAGAATTACCTGAGCTATTCTTCAGGGGAGTTTTGTACACGCCAAGGTTGAGAACCACTATTAATGGTTGCTCTCTTTCCTTGGTAAGCCTCAGTCTCCCTTGAATAATTCATCATAAAATACCAAGTTACATAATATTAATGTGACATCCTTGAAAAGGGTTCGGGGGAATATTAACTCCTACCCTCCTCTGTTCCCTTTGTGCCATAAGGCAAAGATGTGTATATACGTGTGCATTTTTATAGGAGTACACTTTCCTTTAATTGTCATAGAAGTCTCTGCCTCCCCCCCCCCAATGATGAAGGACAACTAATGTGAATTCATAGGCAACTTCCCAGTTGTCAGAGAAAACCATCAGTTTTAACCATAAGTTAAATCAAGGGCTGTTTAATTGTGCCTAGTCTTTTATGATTAAGTGTTTTAGTGATGGTTCCTGCTATAATGCCCTTCAGCCTTTGTAGAGCAGATAGCTATAGAATATATTTCTAGAGTCTCCAGAAAGTATAGGTATTGCTAAAGTTTTCAAAACCCAGTACTGACATAAGGACCCTATGAGTACCTGTTTATTCATTCTCCTGTCAGCAGTGTATTCCTGAACTCTTTGATCTTTGCTAGTCTGCTAGTTAAAGAATGGTGAACAGAAGCTGAACTTGTTTTAGCTATTATTCAGAGCTTTTTTTCATCCATTCTTACCAAATTTTCAGTGGCTCATTTTGGACAGCTGTAGTAGTTGGGATGGAGCAGATTCCTTATAAGCCAACTATTTCTGGCAAACATGGCTTCCCAGGCTTACTGAGTTATTATGACTGTCATAAAGCCAGGCAGCCTCTGATCACTACTTGCTTCCTAAATACCCTGCGGGTAGGAGTGTCTGAAGTGGGGATTCTGAAGAAAAAAGGCGAGATGTGATATTGTTGTCATTGCCAATGGCCAGTGCCAGTCCTACAGGGTATTATTACCGTATCTTCACCTCTCTTCCTTACTCTGCCCTCTCCCCTGGAACATGCTACTTATGTTGGTTCACCAGCACGGCCATCCTGGCAGTTTGAATTTTTTCATCAAGCCTGTACATGCTAGCATTGGCTTATTTTTAATGGCACTTCTCCCATCACAATAAATCAAATAATGACAAAATCAGAGCCAGATACCCATCTCTTGGTAGTGTCTTCTGACTCGCCCTCTACCCAAATAACCTTTTTCCTGGATCTGTTTTTCTGCCCTGGTTTTCCCTTTATCCTGATTTTCTTCTCTGTTTTATAAGCAGTTTCACATTTATAGAAGTTAATGCGGGGTATTAATCAACAAGTGATAGGACAAAGGGAAATTGGAAGGTAGGAAATTAGAAGTTAAAAAAAGCATTCATTATTATTTGATTTGTAACAGCTCTGCTTTAACTATTAGTATTTGAACAAAATGCCATCAGTAGTGCTGTTCATGTTTCTTTAGCCACCAGTAGACTGATAGGAGCCACAGCCCTGGGACAATGAATGCATGGCACAGAGGTGGTCGGTAAATAGTTTGCGAAATAAGTGGACCATGCATACATTCCTTTGGCTTATGTTTTCCTTGGATTTTAGAACAGTTTCTTCTTTCTGTGACAATCTGAGATAACATTCCAGAAACTGAGCCTCACTCAATGACCTGTTGATATGTAGAAAACCATATGAGTTAGAAGGTCCCTGGCTCAGTCTTCTGTGAAGGTCTGTCTGCATCTCACTCTGCGTCAACGGGATTATAGTTAAACCCGAAGGAAGTGGCTCAATAGTTGACCTTGTCAGAGGCAGGTCAACATAGAACTATCAAAACACTGATAGAACCAACTATACCGATTTACGTCTCTTTATACCAAGTTTCACCCTATCTCCCATCTTTCTTGTACTCATTTTCCTTTTGGCCTCACTTATTGTTTCTTCTTGACAGGTTGCTTGCACACATTTAGATGTGGATTTAGTCTGCATAACTGTAACAGAAAAGCTACCATTTTACTTCAAAAGACCCCCGATTAATGTGGTAAGTATTGCAAACATAAATTAGCAAATTAGAAAGGGAGCATAAGAAACTACTGTCCTTAGAGGGAAAAGCAAAGGCCAGGAAATAGGCAGTTTAAGAAAAGAGGATTTTTATGACTCTGAGTGGTGGGTAGAAGAAAAAGAAAAGAGAATTTTATAAAGGGAAAAAGAAAACTTAAAATTAAAAAAATACACTAACTATTGAGATGTTTTTAAAAGGCCTTAGAAACTAAAATTTATGAAGGATATTTCTGAAGAGGGCAGCTAATATGATGGGCGCTTATAGTTGGAACATTGAGCTTTAAAGGAACGTTGCAGTCAAAGAAGGTACAGGAAAAAAACCAAAAAACACAGAAGCTCCCTGAGGTACCAGTAAGCTAAAGTGAGTAGGAAGGCATGGGGCAAGGAATCACCTAGGCATCATCTGTGCAAACTTAAAATCTTTGTTGAAGGGCGGTGCCTGTGGCTCAGTGGGTAGGGCGCCAGCCCCATATACCAAGGGTGGCGGGTTCAAACCCAGCCCCAGCCAAACTGCAACCAAAAAAAAAAAAATAGCCGAGTATTTTGGCGGGCGCCGGTAGTCCCAGCTACTCAGGAGGCAGAGGCAAGAGAATTGCCTAAGCCTGGGAGTTGGAGGTTGCTGTGAGCTGTGTGATGCCATGGCACTCTACCAAGGGTGATCAAGTGAGACTGTCTCTACAAAAAAAAAAAAAAAAAAAAAACTTTGTTGAAGCATGCTGGTTCACACAAAAGCCAGGGTTCTCCTGTATTAACTAACACGGTGGCCATGCATTCAGGGAACTTTTTTGTTTCTCCCTCTGCTATAGAATGATCACCCTTCTACATAGTTTTCTCTCGTTTTCCTTTACCCTTCATCTTACATCTCCCATGCCTTCATCTAAGTCTCAGTCCCGTCCTCCCTTCCATTTCCATCATAAACATGATATTATTTCATACCAGAAACTGTTATGGTGGCTGTGAGGTCAGCCCAGCCCAGCTCTTTTCTTTGCTCAGCTAGATCCTAGGAAGAGTTAAAGGCTGGGCATGGCATGGGGACACATGTATAATCCCAGCACTCCGGGAGGCTGAGGCGGGAGGACTGCTTGAGCTCAGGAGTTTGAGACCAACCTGAGTAAGAGGAAGGCTACATCTCTACTGAAGATAGAAAAACTAGCCAGGCATGGTGGCGAGCACTGATAATCCCAGCTACTCAAGAGGCTGAGACAGGAGGATTGCTCAATCCCAAGAGTGTGAGGTTACTATGAGCTATGATGACACCACAGCATACTGTCTCAAAAAAAAATAGCATGAACATACTGTTTTAGAATAGTGGCTTCTGAAACTCTGCTCAGTCTCCTGTTTTCAAAAACTTAACTATTCAAAGAGAAAAAGGGTTTAGCAAACCAAGTCCAAATTACATACTCAATCCAGTCAGAATTGGAAAACTAAATTTTAATTTTTTCAAAGTGGATAATTCCCATATTCTTTTGTCTCTATAGAATCATAACTCTGTCAATTTTTGTTTCCCTTTGCTGCTAAAGAATTGGCTTGATACTGAGAAGTAAGGGGGAATAATCAAGAGAAAATGGATCTGGTTGGTGTGTAAAAATTTAATCCAGTGTGAAAAAACTTAATTTGGCTTATGTTCTATCCCTAAAAATATGCTACTAAAACTGTACTTGAGAAATACCAAAAATACATAGTCATATATTTAAAGGGAAATATATGAAACAGCCCTTGTTTGGTAAATACTGAGAGTATTTCTGAACATATAACAATATTGGCTAAACTCCAGTTATTGGTTTCACATGTTGGCAGTACTTAGAAACAAATACTCCAAAAAGAAAAAAAAAACCCACTGAATCACATTTTAGAGTTGGAAGTTTATGTTGTTCATCAGTTTATTTATCAAATGTGGGGAAATGAAGACTAGCAGGAAGTCAGTCAGCTCTTTAGTCACAGGATTAAAAAATTCTGGTTGATTGCCTGTCAAATAAGATCTCTGGTATAGCCCAGGTACCTATGATAAAAAAACTAACGCAGTACCCAAATTTATGACAATCTTCTTGGCCTCACAGAGATAGCAATCTCTGTCTCTCAAAAGTTTTCCAAGCCTTTTATCAGCGTCAGATTGCCAATCCCAGTCATATCTAAGTGGTTAGGCAGTAAAGCCACTCTGCAAATGGCTATTAAGCTTACAACTTTTCACCTGTTTCTTCTCCTTGATGAACTAGGAAGGCCTTTGGGCAAGGGCAATAAGCCCACATTTGATACTGTGTCCTTGCTTGGGAGGAGATAGTGGCATGTGATACTCAGGCCAAGTCCGTGGAATGGACAGCAGTGCTCACACATAACTCCTCATGTCCCACAGCAATGCTAAGATTCCCACTGGCTGTTTTGGAGAGGGCTTTAATTGGTTTCTTGTGAACATCTCTTACTGTTCAAACCAAATTATGAGCTTCTAGAGACCAGCAACTGTGTCGTTTTCCTTTTTTAATTACCCCATATCTTGGCTATAATGAGTCCTCCCTCAAAATGTGATAATTGGATGAGTAAATGTTGACCTTAGCATGTCAGGGTACAGTTTGGGGAGCCCAGCCAAATTCTGCGGTCATTAGTCATCAGCTAGATGTCAGCTTTGGGCAGGAAGCACGTGCAGTGAAGGAAGTGGGGCACTGGGGCGGCATAAAGAGACACATGGCGCCAGGACAACCCACCCCCCAGTTCCATCTGGAAGTTCGAGAAAGCTGCTGTTGTCTCATGGATATTTTTGGCTTAATGCCCACATTTTCCAATTTAAGAATTCTGAAAAGTCAAAAAAAAAATGACAACTGAGAGGGCTATGCAGTTTAACGAGTGTCTGTTTTTTTTTAAAAAAAAAATCTGGTGTGAACACTTTACATATGTTGTTTAATAAAAACTAGATGATGGAGTGGAAGAAAGGCTGCACAAGATTATTTTTAGTCTTCATCTCGTATAGAAGTAGGTTGCAGTATGAATTGGTCAGGAAGCAGAACAGTCCCTATTAATTTCTTCACCTACCTTTTATTAACGAGAGTTAGCTGGAAATGTCCAGGTATCCAGCTTGTTCTTTGGTAAACAATAGGTGCTGTACAGGTATGTATGTATTATTTGTAACATGTCTAATCTGGACGTGGAACTATGTTTAGTCTTAAATTTTGGCCCTTGCACACTCCCCAGGCTTTGAGGATAACCTCGTCTGTGGCCTTGAGAATTCCATAGGTTCACTGTATTATAATCATTTTACTGAGCACATGAGTAAATAGCATACATTTTAATTTGGTTAGAGTTTGGGTCCTTTTCTTTTATTGTGTTAATGCAGGAGTATTAAGATAAGTGGGTAGTCTTTTTACCTGTAGGCCAAAAGCCATGTGAGAAGTTGGAGCTCAGCAGGTTGGGATTGTGAAAGCGGGCTCTGAGCATACCAAAACACCCCGTTTATGTAACTTACAGCTCTCCTCCCTGTTGTCATCTTTACCACATGCTTAAGAAACCGTAATTTCCATTATGCAGTTCCCTCTAAAATCTGCAAACCTCTTCTGGAGTCTAAGTAACTTGTCTAGTAATCACAATTCTATCTTGTGACAGATGCCTTTCTAAAAACCTATCCACTCTTCTTAGGTAATCAGATGACTTCTAATTATTTAGCATTTTCTAGTTTGAGCACTTTCCCACCTGCTGTGGCCCACCAGCTTTGAGGTGGAGTAAAAGCTTATTTGGGGAGCCCAGCCAAATTCTGCGGTCATTAGTCATCAGCTGGATGTCAGCATTGGGCAGGAAGCGCGTGCAGTGAAGGAAGTGGGGCACTGGGGCGGCATTATCTCCACATGTAGGCAGTATTATAGAATTGAGTCTCAGGTACTTTGTGGCTCACAAAGGCTTGGCTGGGGATTTGCATCAAGCTTCGATCCCAAATCTGCCATTTCCTGCTGGGAAATGCTATTTAAAGTTACTTTATAGAACTCTTTGTTAAGCACAGAATAATTTTATATTTTAAAACGTGAAGCTTTATGAGTTCAAGGGGTGTGTGTATGTATGTATGTATGTGTGTATTTTGTTTTGTTTTGTTTTGTTTTGGAGAAAGAATCTCTTTCTGTTGCCTAAGCCTGTGAGCCCTGGCATCAGCCTAGCTACAGCAACCTCAAACTCCTGAGCTTGAGGAAGAATAGGAAAGTAGTCCTCCTACCTCAGCCTCCTGAGTAGCTGGAACTACAGGTGGGTGACATATCTGCCTGTTTTCTCTTTTTGCTAGAGATGGGTTCTTGCTCTTGCTCAGGCTGGTCTTGAATTCCTGAGCTCAAGCGGTCCTCCTGCTTCAGCCTCCCAGAGTACTAGGATTCCAGGTGTGAGCCACCACACCCGACTTAAGAAGGATTTTCTTTTCTTCTTCTTTTTTTTTTTTTGCCAGGGCTGGGTTTGAACCTGCCACTTCCAGCATATGGGGCCCGCGCCCTACTCCTTTGAGCCCCAGGCACCACCCAAGAAGGATTTCCTTAATGCAGATGTATCTTTACCTTCCCTTTGATTTTTGTTTTAGTGTTGTTTCCATTTCAACATTATTTCCACTCAGTAATGATTTCAAGCTTATTGAGTTATTTCCAGGCATCATGTGTGTTTTATACTTGTCCTGCTGTTGTCCCCTCAGCACTTTCTTATCCCTAATCCTTTTCTATCTTTGCAGCCCTCTTAGTGCCCACTGAAAGATGTCTAGTAAATAAAGTCTGAAGCGCTGAGGTGGTTCCAGGAATTGGGCTGTGTATGTTTGACTTGGGTGTGAGTGTGCCGTAAGCTTTATTTTTCATTGCTCAGGAAACTAAGTATGTCGAGTACTTTGTCGATCCAGCACTTACATGGGTCCCAGGAAACTTGCCGGTATCAAAAATTTCTGTGTGGCCCCCAAATAAACGTAAAGCACCACCAGAAACAAAGTTAAAAGGTGGAAGTATTTTCACTCATGACAGAAAGGCTAAGCCCTGTCATATATGAAGAGCTCCTAAACAAAAAATGAATTAATATGAAGAAGACATTTCACGAGAAGGGAAATATAAACAGTCTTTAAATATACAAAAAGATGCTTGAATTTACCACAATAGAAATTCACATTAAAATCACCTATGTAACTAGCAATACGCTCTGTATAAGGCTGTGGGAAAGCAGGTATTCTCGTACTTTGCTGGTAAATTGGAACAATCCCTATAGGGGATGAGTAATTTGGCAACAACTATTAAATATAAATACATTTACTGGTTTAAAACAACCGAAATGTACTGCCTCATAGTTGTGGAGGTTAAACATCTGAAATTAAGATTTCAGTGTGGTCCAATTCCTCTAAAATCTACAGAGGAATCCTTATCTTTGTTTAGTGCAGTGGTTCTCAACGTGAAGCTTGATCGCAACCCCTTTGTAACAATGAAAGTACATCCTGCATATCAGATATTTACATTACGATTCATAACAGTAGCAAAATTACAGTTATGAAGTAGCGATGACAATAATTTTATGGTTGGGGGTCGCCACAACATGAGGAACTAAAGGGTCACAGCATTAGGAAGGTTGAGAACCACTGGTCTAGCTTGTGGTGATTTCATGACAATCTTCAGTGATCCTGGCTTTGTCTTCGTGCTGCCTTCTCCCCACGTGTCTCTATCTTCACGTGGCTGTCTTCTTGTAAGGGTCTCAGTCATGTTGGATCAGGGGCCTACAGGTTCCAGTGTGACCTCATCTTAACTATCTGAATTGCATCTACAGTGACCCTATTCCCAAATACAGTTGCCTTTTGGGGTTCTGAGGGTTAGGACTTCAACGTATATTTTACGGTTAGAGTCACAGTTTAGCCCTTAATATCGAGCAATCCCACTTTGCTGTTTATTCTACAGATACATTGACACAACTCAAAGTCTTCCCAGTAGAGGTTTGGTGAAATGTATGCTAAACCTGTACAGCATAACTCTACATAGCTACAAAACAACAGGGAAGTTAGGAGCTGGCATGGAATACCATTCAAGTCAGGACAAGAATAGTAGCAGACTATCTCTTGGGTAAGAAAGAGAAAAGATATATATCCATATTTGCTTATATTTGTATGAAACTCTGGAAGAATACATAAGAAATTAATAAAAGTGATTGTTGGCAGAGGGGTTGAGGCAGATGAGATCAGAGAGGCAAGTACACTTCTTATTGTTTTCTTATGTTTCTTTGATTTGTAAATCATGTAAACAATTACCTATCTCAAAGAATGATACATCTAAAGGATGTCATCCATTTATTGAATCCAGTGAAGAATTAATAGGGAATGAGTATATTGTCCCAGTAATCAGTTCCCTATTCTCTTCTTTCTCTGAAGCTTTGCTTAGCACTTGGAACTTTATTGCCAATGTCTCTGGATTCAAGTCTCATACACCTGCCCTTGGTAACATCTTTATGACTTATGTCTCATTAATAAAGAAATGTGAGCCATCCCCCGTGCCAGAATCTGCGAATGAATAAAAGCCAATCAGGCAGGCACCGTTATGAAGAGGCTATAATGAACAGTCATTTGATGAACATAAGAGATTTGCATTAAAATAGTCTTAGAAGCCGAATCCCAGGTAATTAGTCTATATTTTATCTACCTAAAAATTTTAAAATAAGGTGTCATGAAAGAAATATTCACAACTTTCAATAGCACATAATTTTCCTTTTTCAGGAATTCTCTTAGCTTTAAAGTGAGCTTGATTAATGTACTAAGATCGGAATCAGAAATTTTTTCTTAAAAAATAATTAAGCTGATAATTAGGTCCTTTTCTTTCCTTCTCCAACCCACCCCTCTCCCCCCACCACCAAGAAGGACTTTTGATTTTGATCTGGTCCCTACAAGGTTCTAGAAATTTAGATTTAGTCAGTTAGAAATGTTTGGGGATCTGGTTGTCAAAACCCTGTATATCATCTGCATCTTTTATTCCCCCCCTTCATCCTACTGCCTTGTGTTGTGATTTTACAACTTGTAAGTCAGCCTCTTCAGCTAATTAGGAGTTTTGGTAAAAATAAATAGCTAAGGAGATAGTTGACACATGTACTGTGGCTAAAGGGGATTTTTCACTTATCAATTTCACTTAGCCAAGTCCAGCGTGTTTTCTTTTATGACAAATAATTTATAGTAAACTGCATTATCACATGACCCTCTTTTCCCTAGATTACTATTTATTCACTCAAAATATAAATATATTACACATTTTTTGTGTAAAAGGCAGTTTTATATTAGAGAGGTGTGATACCAGCTCGCAAGAAATATATAAACTAGGCATAGAAAATAGGTATACATTTAACTGTGGCAGAAACAGTATCATAACAATGTCATTTCCAGAAATAATCAACACAAGATAAAGAATTAGAGGTTAGGAAAAGATTGTCAAAAAATGGGAGAGGAGGAAGGTTGCAAAATGGAAAATAGCATTTAAATTCTAACTAAACTAGAACTGGATTATAGGAAAATATAAACTAAAATCTCAGGAGCCAGCGAGTCACATATCAATGGGGTCAGGAATGGTTTGTTTTCACTTGTCCCTGGATCTCCACCCCACCAACCACCCATTGGTTTGCAACTGTTAATACCAAAGGAAAAGTTAAAGTTTGGAGGATGGCAGAAAGGAAACCTGTGTTCAGAAGGGGAAGGGAGAAGGGGCCTTTTAGGAACACCTAGGTGGACTGCCAGTTCTGGAAGAAGACAAATTTCTCCATTTCCTATACATACTCGGGAATAAACCCCAGCAGTCACAGGTGGACCAGTCCCAGCTTATTCTCTGGGTAACAGACTCATTTGCCAGGTAGAGACTTGCACCATCCAGCCTGTTCTGTGCGTACCATCTTTTCTTAATTCATTCAGAAGATTACTGCAACCAGAGTCACCTTTGCACTTGTGCAACAGCTTATCACCTCTATGCTAAAATCCTTCAGATATTTCCCTTTGCTGTTACCAGAGCTGAAGGACCTACACAGCTGGCCCGTCTCATCCTCTTTGGTCTCATGTCCAACCTCAGGACTGCCCTTAGTTTGACCTTCTCTACCTGCCACCATGCCTACTATTTAACTACTTGTTTCGCTTTCCTTCACTCCCCAACTACTTGATACCGCTTGTCAACAGTTGAAGTTTTATGATTATTTGATGGTCTTTCACTAACCTGTAAACTCTAGAAAGGAGGAACCATCTTAGCCTTTGCACACAGTGAGCTTAAAACATGTCTGTTACAAATGGATGAAGTTATTGAGGCACTCATCAGGGAAGCTGAATAACATAGTGGTCGATTTCGATTCCATTTCCACATCTTTCAGAATTTCTTATCTATGGATCCCTATGTAGTAAGAGTATGTTAAATAAGAATGAAATTTCTTATTCTCATGAGAAAGACTAAGTTTGTTTGGTGAGCAGAACACAATCATCAAGGCCCCAGGCTTCTTCCAATTTTGTATAGGATAAACTTAAGTCCAGCTAAAAATCAGAGACTATCTTACTAAGGAAAAAGGTGAGGAGAGTTTACTGGGCAGTTAACAGTTTGCTGCACTGCCTAATGGTATTGTAAGGGTTAAATATATACATAAGACTCTTAGCACAGTACGGCACATGGTCAACACTCAGTTGACCACGGTTGCTGTTATTCTCTTGTTCAACATATATGTAATAATGACATACCCAAGAAGTCCTATTACCCCCATTCTTTACACTTTTTCAGCTCTTAGTCTCTTTCTTCATTATTTCTTTTTTTCATTTTATTTTATTTATTTATTTATTGGAGACAGAGTCTGACTATGTCACCCTTGGTAGAGTGTTGTGGCAGCACAGCTCACCGCAACCTCAAACTCTTGGGCTTAAGCAATTTTTTTGCCTCAGCCTCCCAAGTAGCTAGGACTAAAGGCACCTGGCAGTTTTTTGTTGTTGTTGTTGTTATTGTAGTAATTTTTGTTTAGCAGGCCCTCGCCAGGTTCAAACCCACCAGCCCTGATGCATGTGGCCAGCACCCTAACTACTGAGCTACAGGTGCTGAGCCAATTTTTTTATTTTTTTATTGTTTGGGATTCATTAAGGATACAAAGAATTAGGTTAGACTGATTGCATTTATTAGATTAAACTCCCTCTTATAATTGTGTCCCGCCCCCAAGAGGTGTGCCATATACCATAATCCTCCCAACCCCCTCTTGCCTCCCCACTCCCCACTCCCTCATTCCTTTGTCCCCCACCTGAAGGATTTGAGGTTTTTTTTTTTGGTGAGGGTATGTATTAGATCACCTACTGCCTTCATATTAGAATTGAGTATATCGGATTCTTGCTTCTCCCTTGTGATACTTTACTAAGAAGAATGTGTTCCAACTCTATCCAGGTTAATGCAAAAGATGTAACATCTCCATCTTTTTTAATGACTGAATAGTATTCTATGGTATACATATACCACAGCTTCTTAATCCATTTCTGGGTTGGTGGGTATTTAGGTTGTTTCTACATTTGGCCATTGTAAATTGAGCTGCAATAAACAGTCTAGTGCAAATGTCCTTATGATAAAATTGATTTTTTCCTTCTGGGTAGATGCCTAGTAATGGGATTGCAGAATCAAATGAGAGGTCTAATTTGAGTTCTTTGAGGGTTCTCCATACTTCCTTCCAAAAAAGCTGTATTAGTTTGCAGTCCGGCCAGCAGGGTAAAAGTGTTCCCTTCTCTCCGCATCCACACCAGCATCTGGAGCTTTGAGACTTTATGATGTGGGCCATTCTCACTGGGGTTAGGTGATGCTGAGCATATTTTCAAATGTTTGTTGGCCATTCGTCTGTCTTCATCAGAAAAGGTTCTGTTCATATATCTTGCCTAGTGGTAGATGAGATTGTTTACTCTTTTTGTTGATGAATTTGAGTTCTCTGTACATTCTAGTTATCAAACCTTTGTCAGATTGATACCCTGCAAATATTTTTTCCCATTCTGAAGGTTGTCTTTTTGCTTTACTTGTGTCTTTAGCTGTGCGGAAGCTTTTCAGCTTAATTAAGTTTCATTTGTTAATTTTTGTTGTTGCAGCAGCCGCTGAAATCTTTGTCATAAAATCTTTCCCTAGTCCAACATTGTCAAGAGTTTCCCCCACACTTCTAAGACTTTTATCATTTCATGACTTAGATTTAAGTCTTTTATTCATCTTGAGTCAATTTTTGTAGGTGGTGAAAAGTGTGGGTCGAGTTTCAGTCTTTTGCATGTGGTTATCCAGTTCTCCAGCACCATTTGTTGCATAGGGGTTCTTTTCCCCACTATATGCTTTTGTTTGGTTTATCAAAGATCAGATGGCAAGTAGAGACTGATTTCGTCTCATGGTTTTCTATTTTGTTCCATATGTCTAAGTCTCTGTTTTTGTGCCAATACCATGCTGTTTTGATTACTGTGAACTTGTAATGTAGCCTGAAGTCTGGTAGGGTGATGCTTCCAACTTTGTTTTTATTACTAAGAATAGCCTTAGCTGTGTGGAATTTTTTCTGGTTCCATACAAAACAAAGTACTATTTTTTCCAGTTCTTCAAAATATGACGTTGGTATTTAAATGGAGATTGCATTGAATCTATAGATTGCTTTGGGTAGAATAGACATTTTGACCATATTGATTCTTCTCAACAAGATCATTGTATGTTCTTCCATTTGTTGATGTCTTCTGCAATTTCTTTTCTTAGGGTTTCATAATTCTCTTTGAAAAGATCTTTAACCTCTTTTGTTAGGTATATTCCTAGTTATTTCATTTTCTTTGAAGCTACTGTGAAGGGAATTGTGTCCTTGACTTGCTTCTCAACTTGGCTGTTATTGGCATATACAAAGGCTACTGATTTGTGGACATTGATTTGTATACTTTGAGACATTACTGTATGTTTCAATCACTTCCAGGAGTTTCATGGTTCAGTCTCTAGGGTTTTCTAAGTATAAGATCATATCATCATCAAAGAGCAAGAGTTTGACCTCCTCTGCCCCCATTTGGATGCCATTTATATCCTTCTCTTGCCTGATTGCATTGGCTAGAACTTCCAGAACTATGCTGAACAGTTGTGGCCATAGTGGACATCCTTGTCTGGTTCTAGTTCTAAATGGAAAAGCTTTCAGTTTTAGTCTATTCTGTATGATGTTAGCCGCGGGTTTGTCATAGATGGCATCAATCAGTTTAAGAAATGTGTCCCTATGCCTGTTTTCTTAAGTATTCTTGTTAGAAAAGGATGCCGAATTTTGTCAAATGCTTTTTCTACATCTATTGAGTGGATAATGTCTTTGTTTTTGCTTCTATTGATATGGTGTATTATATCTTTCTTCATTCTTGAGTTAAATTACTTGGTTTACTGTGTTTGCTTACAGTTTATCCAAAGTGTGGGGAGTACATCTTTGTTTTTCTTTTCATAGTTCATGTAGTAATAGCCCTTCTGCCACTACAATGGGACTTTGCTTTCCTTAGCCTTTTTATAATTCTTGTTTATATGAAGTCAGCTGCCCCACAGCAAAGATAAACTCTGTTAATCAAATTGAGCCATAGATCTGTTTTCTTCCTGTGGATAGTGCTGTCTGGATGTGAATCAATCTTTGTTTAAATTATACCTTGACATGCAGGAGGTAGGTGGTAGAGGATGAGGGAGGAAAGTAAAGGGCAACTTTTGTGAGAATTAAATAGGACAGTGTGTGTTTATCTTTGACAATTTATTTTCTTTATTTCCTGTGAAGGCAATTGACCGAGGCCTGGGCTTTGAACTTGCCTATAGCCCTGCTATCAAAGACTCTACAATGAGGAGGTACACAATTTCCAATGCCCTCAATTTGATGCAGATCTGCAAAGGGAAGGTATGGTTCTATAATTTTAAGATGTTTTCATGTCTAGCAGCATATTATATTATTTATACACTAGAATATTCAAACTAATTTACTTTCTTCAAGTAGAAAGTTCTCAAGGCACAGAAGCAAATTTTCCCATTTCAATGAGCTTTGCAAGTTTTAAGGGAAAGAAAAATATCAAGGGAAAAATTGTATGAGAGAAAAAGCCTTTATCTTTTGTTAAGGAATTTGCAATTTACATACTGTGAAAAGAGTAGTCTAGATAACAAATGTTTGTCATCAGTGAGTTGAATTAAGGTGATAGGACGTTTTTATCTAGTTTTTAAAACTTAATTCATCTTTACTAAGATTTATTTAGAAAGTTATTCTATTTCCTTTTATAGGCTGCCTTTGTTTGGCATGGAAGCTTTCCCTTTTTTCCACTTTAATTATTTACCTTATCTTTGAAACAAGTTGGTATTTGAGCTTTAAATTTAAAAATGTGATTACTGGTTATGTGTATTATGAGATTCTTCAATTGCTTTTTTTTTTTACATTTATCTAAGATTAATATTGATCACTTTCTATTTTGTAGAATGTAATTATTTCTAGTGCTGCAGAAAGGGTAAGTCTAACTCGAAGTACTTTGTTTTCACCTTTAAAGTTAGGAAACTTTGCAGATTCAAACTTTGTAATGAAGGTTTATTGCATGTTTTCTATTTTAACTATTCATTTGCTTATTGTAATTGCTGCGGAATAACATCTTCATTCTCTTCAGCTCACATTCCCTTTATGTAAATAGTTTTTTCTTTATACTGTTACAAAATGCTTTTCAGAGTTACTTTACATTTTTAAAGATTTATGAAGCCCATCAAAATTATAAGGACTTGTGTAGTTAACTTTCTTTTTTGAGGGTATGTAAGTATGTTACTAATCTACTACAAATGAAGTCATGGAAATGTTATGAATACTTTCTCTCCTATCTATTTATTTTATTTTAGCCTTTAGAAATCAGAGGGCCGTATGATGTTGCAAACTTGTATCCTTTTCTGAGTTAAGAAGTTGGCGAAATTTTCTTTTAGCAGATTTGGAACTTGAAAGAAGCAGTATTGTTTAACATGATATTTTTCTCAACCTTTTACTATAATTTTATCAATTAATAGTTTAAGACACAAATTACATCAGATTGTAGATAGCTTTGTCCCTCTGTTTTTTAGATTAAGCATGAGATGGTTTTTTATGGTAAAACTTTAGAGTTAAATGAGTGTCTTCTCAGATGTATGTTCCAGCTGGGCTAAGAACTGCTGTGAATTAACTGGTCTCCCACCAAGACCAGGCTAGCTGGCATCTTCAGATGTTTGTGTTACTCTCGTGTCCTCGGCTGACTCTGAGTTGAGATCTTTAACGGCCCCACCAGAGGGTTGCTGTTTGGACTATCCGAAAGTGATGCCAAGGCTGCAGTGTCCACCAACTGCCGAGCAGCACTTCTCCATGGAGGTGAGCAAATTCTTCCAATAAAACTGGATGGTTGCATTAGAAGCCAGTCATTTTTCATCAAATAGTTGAGCCACCTATTTTTATTATCCTGCCCTGCAGAGTTCCTTTGAAGTGATCTTTTCTCAGTCTATTCTAACCTTTCTTGCCTTCAATTCAGACTTTCCTTTCTGTAGTTTGTGCAATGAATATAGTTTGCATTACGGAAATGAGTATTGAAGGAGTTCTTTCAACCTATACGTGTATGTTCCTGCCCAAATCTTCTCTTATGTATGTATTTATTTATTTAAGACAGGGTCTCACTGTGTCACCCATGCTGGAATGTAGCCTTGAACTCTTGGGCTTAAGTGATTCTCCCGCCTCAGTCTTCCGTACATGTACCAGGTCGTCCGCTTCCTGGAGCATATTTTGATAGCCACTTCTAGTCTCCCTGACTCCTTCCTCTCCAGAAGGGCATGCCTTCCCTATTGAAATGTTCTCTTTTAAGAGCCATTATGTTGGCTCGGCGCCTGTGGCTCAAGCGGCTAAGGCACCAGCCACGTACACCCAAGGTGGCGGGTTCGAATCCCCAGCCCAGGCCCGC
>NW_003852403.1:36280317-36423685 GCF_000181295.1 Otolemur garnettii
CCATGGCACTCTACCCAGGGGGATAGCTTGAGGCTCCGGCTCAAAAAAAAAAAAAAAAAAAAAAGAGCCATTATGTTACAAATATATGTTAATTAGTTTGTCAGGAAAACACAAACAGCGTATTTCAAGGTTGATATTTTGTCAAAGGAACCTCTGAGCTCTAGACCCAGTCCAAAAACAGCTTTTTAAAAATCCAACCAAACTTGACTAACTTTTGCATTAATTGCAACTCTGAGTGTTTTTTTTCCCATTTTTTTACATGGTCACATACGTGCTGACTGTACGTTTTTTACTTCTATTTTGTATATGTACCTCTTTACCTCACTTCCACTACTGGACCCACTGATTTCTTATTTCATAAGATGATAAAAGTTGAAGTATGCTGAAACTTTGGAAAATGAAGATGAAGCTTTATTAAAACAAAAAATTTGAAGTTTTGATCTGCTATTTTGTCTTCTCTTTGTAATTTTTAGAACTAATTGTTGAAAACTTTGGAAAATGA
This sequence comes from Otolemur garnettii, assembly GCF_000181295.1. Taxonomy (NCBI): domain Eukaryota; kingdom Metazoa; phylum Chordata; class Mammalia; order Primates; family Galagidae; genus Otolemur; species Otolemur garnettii. The sequence continues at coordinate 36,280,820 of NW_003852403.1, forward strand.
AGATGAAGCTTTATTAAAACAAAAAATTTAAAGTTTTGATCTGCTATTTTGTCTTCTCTTTGTAATTTTTAGAACTCATTGTAGTTAAGAAGCAGTTCAGTTGATATCATCCAGATGAATTTTCAACTTCAGAATAAGTTGCTACATGTAGCCTGTTACTTATCACACAGTTAGCTTACTGCAGGCTCATGTGTTGTGTCTGGATTTTAATGACCTTATTTCCACTTGAGAGACCTATTCACTATATTAGCATGAAGTTCTGCATTTTACTTCAAAAAACTATTCAACATATGATGTATAAAGTCAAGCTTTTATAGATACTAAACCAAAACAAGTCTTGTGGACTTTAGATGGCATTACCATTCATCCTAAAGTGCCTGGGACAGTCCTGATTTATACCTGCTATTCCTGTAAAATTATTAACACTTGTCTGTTTTCTGAAAAGTATCCTAATCTAGATGATAAATTATAGTTACCCTGGTTTTAGTTGGTATTGGCATCAGAGTGAAACAGTAGTGTGATGTGCTCCTAAGCTTGCTAATTCAGCTTAGGTTACCTTCAAAGTAAAAAGGAGTCTGAGTCAAAGGGTGTCAGAAGTCTCCTTATTATACTGTCATTGATGAAATCTCACATGTCATCCGTGTCATTCTGAGTGCCATATTTAGTGACAGGAAGCACACTGGCACTAGCAAAAGATGTCTGATAGGTGCTTAATCCATCTGTTAACCAAGATCAGAGAAGTCGTGGATGCCAGTGCAGGCATATCTACCTAGCACACTATAGACTCAGGACACATTATAGCTGGCTGTCAACATTGGAAGGCTTGCCACTGGGAATCAGGACTAGATTCTGTGAAGTTCCAGAAACCAGTGAATTGTAATCTTTAAGAGGTTATGGGGAAATGATAGAGGAAAGAGGTTCAACGTCAAAAGTCTTTGGTCTATGATTGACAAGGCTTATATCTTCCATCAGCCACTGTACCAGCATGGACCTGTTGTGAACACCCGCCTTTTTTTATTGATACAGAGTCTCACTCTGTTGCCCCAAGCTAGAGTACCATGGCATCATAGTTCACAGCAACCTTAAACTCCTGGGCTCAAGGGATCCTCTTGCCTCAGCCTCCCAAGTAGCTGGGACTACCGGTGCCTGTCACAATGCCCAGCTAGTTTTTCTATTTTTAATAGAGTTGGGGTTCACTCTTGCTCAGGCTGGTCTCAAACTCCTGAGCTCAAGCAGTTCTCTCACTTCGCCATCCCAAAGAGTTAGGATTACAGGTGTAAGCCTCCACACCCCACCAGGAACACCTGCCTTAAATCCTCATGAGCAAAAGAGTAGTTCACTTGCAGATAATTCCTTTAGAGCTAGATTTCCCTTAGCAGGGTGATTAAAGGAAATAGTATATGTGAAAACATTTTATAAATTAAAGCCCTATACAAATGTAACTTCTTGCTATCACAAAAAAATGAATTTGTTTTTAAAAGATGCTAAAATTTACTTTTAAATAGAGTGATGAATGTCCCCAGTTTTTATAATCTGTTATTTTAGATTAAGGAGTAAATAATAGTGCAATAAAAATAAGGCACATCTGAGATAGAACTAAAATACTTTTGAAACTAATGCATTGGCTCGGCACCTGTGGCTCAAGCAGCTAAGGCACCAGCCACATACACCTAAGGTGGCGGGTTCGAATCCAGTCTGGGCCCACCAAACAACAATGACAGCTGCAACCAAAAAATAGCCAGGCGCTGTGGCAGGCACCTGTGGTCCCAGCTACTTGGGAGGCTGAGGCAGGAGACTCGCTTGAGCCCAGGAGTTGGAGATTGCTGTGAGCAGTGAAGCCATGGCACTCTACCCAGGGAGACAGCTTGAGGCTCGGTCTCAAAAAAAAAAAAAAAAAAAACTAATGCATTTTGGTTTTGTTACAAAGTTCTGGTTCTCACAATTTTTATATTTTTATTTATACAACTGATTTAAAACTATTACTCAGAAACATCATGATACAAATGTGACATTTTTATTTGGTGAAATGGAAATTATTGACAATTTCTGTTTTGAGGTTCTTTCATTAAGTTGTCATTTTAATGACCTGGAAAGCTGTTTTATCCATTTTATTAATTGAAGTATTTTCACATAACTAGCAGAGACTAGGTAGGCTTGGTAAATAAATTGTTATAAATGGAAAGTTAATGCTTAACAACACTTTAGAGTTGATTTTACTTTTGTTACTTGAAATAAAGAAATAATCCTGAACTAAATTTTTGTTCATCAAACTCTTTTGATTCAACCGCCTTTGTAGCTAATAAGTATCTTGCTCCTTTGTCACAGTCTCTCTCTGTTTCCTAAGGACAAAGTGAATCTGGTTTATGACACTGTGGTCTTTCATAAGCTGTCCTTCCAGCCTTATTTCCTCCTAATTTTTTCATACTCCTTCACCAGCCATAGTGTACCCTAAATATTCTCACCTAGGTTCCTCTTAGCTTTTTCTTCATGCCTTTGTAAAAGAATACTTTCTTCTCCTTTTTTCCTATTCCTAGTAGTGTTAATTTTCTCTGATACCTTATTGATTCATCCAAGTGGTTAATTCTTGTGGGTGCCTTCATTCCTGTTCTATTGGCTCATCATGTGCTTATCCCATGAATGAATTGTAGGAAGAAGTACTTACTGTCTGTTAGGCATCTTCATACTCCATGTAAATGACGCAGTGCCTGGCCTATTATTGGGTTTTTAACAGAAGCTAGTTAAATTTAAGTTGACCTCTGCTGCTAACATGGTCTAAGCATCGTAGTTTTCTTTGTTTGTTACCATTAGTAATATAAGGCATCGATATATGTATGAGTTTGATTTTATTCATTCAGCAAGTATTTTTTGGACACCTGTTACATAACGAGTCCATTGTTGGGGGTTGGCAATGCTGTGTAATCGATCCTTCAAAAGTAAATTGCTCTCTCCTGAGGGAGGTAGAATATGTGCTGTAAAATGAGATGAGCACACACTCTACCATGGGAGCTATACAGTTGAGTGTTGTGTTTGCTGTCTTGATCTGTGTTTCTACTGTGCATAAAGCATCTCTACACTGATGTCTGTGATTTGGTGCGTAAGGTGCCATGAACAGACCGTTTGAGATAACACTGCCCTGCAGCTTTACCCTTGGGTAATCTTTAGGAATGAATTAGATGTTACTCCTGATACATGTGTATGTTGGGAAACAAGATAATAACATGTAATGAAACCAGCGCCCAGTTCGTTACGGTTTATTACTTACCGGTGCTGTAAACCAAAATAATGTGATGCTACTTGTTAAACTACCTTATTTTTAATTATGTCTTAATTTCAGCCTTTATTGTTTCCCTGTTTCTTTCACAGAAACTAGAAAAACTGCTTTTGGAATTATTTCTACAGTGAAGAAACCTCGGCCGTCAGAAGGGGATGATGATTCTTTTCCAGCCTGCAAGAAAGCCAAGTGTGAGGGCTGAAAGGAATGCCCCCGTCTCTGTCAGCACTTCCTTCTTCCCTTTTCTAGTTCGTCAGCCACAATGAAAATAAAACTTTTGCATGATTTACCGTTTTCATTTGGAGATAGAAATCAATACTCTATAAAAACAGTTTTATATTCAAGTCATTACAACAAACAAAACCTAGTGAAGCATTAAAAAAAAAAAGGCTACCAGCGTAATGAATTTAGATGTACGTTAGGATAGAAACAGACTGTTTCTCCTTCATGTAAGTAAAAAACAACCTCAGGTATACTTGAAGATGTTTCAGTATTTTAAGAGATTCTTTAAAAACATTTCTTGTTCATTTAAAAACTCACGTTTTTTTTTACTAGATATCCACAGCTTACTATTTTTTAATCTTACCACTCAAAACGTAATTTTGAGAACTATTACAAGTTTTATTGTGGGTTGACTTTTAGTTAATCTGTTCCCGTGTTAAGCTTCTCTTTCACGTATTCATCAAGTCAGCATTCTTTCTAAAAGGAATTGGTATAAAGTTTGTGAAGGAGAGGGATGTGTGTATAAAATTACACGCGGCCTCCTTCTTTGCTGCTTTCCACCTCTATGAGATCTTTGAAACAGGATTCCTTCCATTTATTTAGTTGGAAACCCCTCCAAACCTAGCACTGCTCTTCCTAGTAGCCTTATTAAAAATATCAAAGCGTTGGACTCAGACAACTTTGGAAATGATGTTTTTTAAATAGGATCATCATGTTAAGTTGAAGTAGCCTTTTCTGAGGCAAATATCTGCACTTGTGGTATATTGATGGAAAGGCCCCAAAACACTGTGGAGTAGAGCAAGAGGTACAGTTGAGTAAGAAGTTTTTTAAACAGGAAAAAGAACACTGTTCTGAGGATGTTTAAAAAAAGAGAAAGCGATACTAGTCTCACTTATGAATAAGTAAAATATAGCAAAAGGAAACCACTAAAATGGAATAGACTGTGTCCAGGTGAGATTTATTCCAGCAGTGAAAGGATATTTCAGTTCTTTTCTTTTTTTTTTTGGCCGGGGCTAGGTTTAAACCCGCCACCTCTGGTATATGGGGCCAGTGCCCTACTCCTTTGACCCACAGGTGCCATCCCGATATTTCAGTTCTTTTTAATTTGGTGTATACTATGATATTAATAGGTTAAAAGAGAAGAATCAGGGGGTGGCACCTATGGCTCAAAGGAGTAGGGCGCCGGCCCCATATGTCAGAGGTAGTGGGTTCAAACCCAGCTCCAGCCAAAAACTGCAAAAAAAAAAAAAAAGGAGAGAGAAGAATCAGAATCCTCTTAATGGATGCCAAAAGGACATTTGATACAATTTGAAATCCACTCCTGATTTTAAAAGTGACAACAATAAAAACCTTTAGGTTATTAAGTATGGAATGTCCAATTTCAGATCCAGGATAGTTTATTACATATCAAACAAGAAGCAGTACATTAAAATGTGCACCTAAATTATGGACACAGTTTTGCCATCTTTTTTTAATTTCAAATTAATATGAGGGTACAAATGATTAGGTTACACTGTTCGCATTAGTTAGGTAAAGTTCAGGTTGTAGTTGAGCCCTTCACCCAGGGATATGTGGTATTCCCTTACATTGCACCCATTAGGTGAGAGCTTACCAATAGCCCTCCCTCCTCCCCTTTCCTTCCTCCTCCATCTCCCCCTCTTGAATTTTATTTTGTTTTTCTCTCATATTAGGGTGTAGTTGTTTATCTATTGGTTTCATGTTAGTATTGAATATATTAGATACTTGCTTTTCTATTCTTGTGATACTTTACTAAGAAGAATGTGCTTCAGCTCCATCTGGGTAAATATAAAAGATGTAAAGTCTACATCTTTTTGTAGCTGAATAGTATTCTGTATTATACATATGCCACAGTTTTTATTATCCATTCATGAATTGATGGGCACTTGGGTTAACTCCACATCTTGGAGTCAATTATAAATTGAGCTATGATGAACATTCTAGTGCCAATGTCCTTATGGTATAATGATTTTTTTTCTTCTGGGTACCCAGTAATGGGATTGTGGGATTAAATGGAAGGTCTACTTCTAGCTCTTTGAGGATTCCCCATACTTATTTCTAAAAAGGCTCTATTAGTTTGCAGTCCCAGTAATAGTGTGTAAGTGTTCCCCTCTCTCCACTCCCCCCCCCCCACCTGGCATCTGTAGCTTTGGGACTTTGTGATGTGGGCTGTTCTCACAAGGGTTAGATCAATTTTGCCATCTTAATGGTAGCTTGTTTATACCAGCAGCAAAGAAGCCTGGAGAGCAAATGGTGATGAAATCATGAAAGACGTTTTCCACAGCTTGATGAGAATTGAATATTTTTCCTTGCAAGAAGTGGACCAAAGCCTGGAAGACGTGAGAGTCAGTTGCTGCAAGGTCTGGTGAAGATGGTGGACGATAGAATTTCCAAGTCCAGTTTGTGCCGTTTGAGCAGCGTGACATGCGGTCAAGCATCTTTTGTAAGACGATTAGCCTGTCTTAATTGACGTCTCAGCTGCTGACTCACAAACATCTTCATCATCTCATCCGCTTGGTTGCACTAGAATCTGCTGTAATCTAGTGACCAGGTTTCACGGAGCCCTAGTGGACAACACCAGTGCTGGATCTCCAGACAGACGCCATTAGCTTTGTTGAATGCCTTCAGGTTTGGGACTGTGTGTCAGCACTTCATCTTTATCTAACCCTTGTGCCAAACACTTGGCAATTGTCAAATAGAATCCATTTTCATCACTTACGATGGTATAGAAATGGTTCACTTTTGTGTCATGACAGCAAAGAAAGGCAAGCTTGAGACCATTTCTCTTCTGACACTCAATTAATTCATCCAGCTTCTTTACCTTGCCGATTAGCTCCAATTCATGCTCCCGAGCACCCCATGGGCTTAGCTGAGGGTGGATTTTTCCTGAAATCACAACTGTGCCACTTTTCTTCTTCCCTCTTCTGTTTCCTTCACTCACTCTCAATAAATCACTTTCACAAGAATCTTCATTTCGAGCACTGCTTCCAGGGGGCCTGAGGATAAAAAATTGGGCAAATCAAGTTGATTTGAAAAAAATTAATGCCCAGTAAACATAAAGGTGCCAAACTTCGCTAGTCACTAGGGGGAAATCATCAAAAACTGTATCTTTGTTTTGCTGATCAGCTTGAAAAACAAAAGAAAAAATATTTATAAAACAAGTATTTTCAAGGTTTGGGGGAAAGGCCATAATGTCTTATGGAAGGGGATCTAATTTGATAGCAATCTTATAGATAATTCTCTAAATTTATCCTTTAGAAATAACTTGTTAGGTATAAAGGGTACATGGATAAGGATATTCACTGCAATAACATCTAAAATAAAGTGAAAATGGAAACAAGCTAAACATAAGGATTAGCTAAATAATCCATTGTACATTGAAATAAAAGAATACTATGTATAAAGATGTCTAGAATAAGTTGTTTAATTGGAAAAGTTATAAAACTAGATACACAGTACCCATATATAATGTGCACAGAAATGATCAAAATAAATGCCATGAAATTAAGATTATTGGTGATGTTTGCTTCCTTTGTTATTCATTTCTGTATTGATTCAATATTTAATGAGTATTGCTTGTTCAAAAAGAGAGAAAATTCATTTATTGTGGGGGGAGGTAAAGGCAGCATGATAGACATTATGACATGGCAGGGGAGCGGGGGTGCAACCAGAGCACACCTGGGGGGAACTAAAAATCCAAGTTCTCAAGGATGGCTTTCCCAGAGGAAATGGAGCTAGACCAAAGGGGAGAGATGAGAGTTAGGAAATGCAGTGGGTGGGCTGGGGTGGGAAGGAGAGCCTTCCTAGGAGCTGGCACAGTCTGCGAAAACAAAAACAAGTGCCTAGATTTTTTTAAGGAACTGAAAATTCAGTAGAGTTGAAATTTAGAATTTGGCTAGGAAACTAAGGAGAAATAAAAGTAAAGAGTTAACAGCAGCCAGATTTTAAGGGTTTTAAAAGACTAAGTTATTCTTATTTCATCCAGAGGGACATGGGAAGCCATTTAAAAAGAGAGTGACTGGATCGGGTTTGCATTTCAGAAAAATCACTCTGGCTGCAACTTGAAAAACAGACTGGAGGTAAGCAAATCTGGAGGCCCCGAGCCCAGGGAGGGCTGTTTGGGCAATCCAGATGGGAAGTAAGGGCACCTCGCATGGGAGGGCATGGAGAGGATACCGGGCTATGTAGGTTGCGCCCTTGTTAGGACTTGGTGGTTGATGTAACGGGATGGGTAAGAGAAGATCAGAACCACTTCCAGGATTGTCCACGCCCCCCTCACTGAGAGAGCAAACACAAGGAAGTTTGGAGTTAAAGAATTGGTTCAAAGAGAAAGCACAGAGCTTACAGAAATTTGACTATTTGTGATTAAAAACTTGGAACTTTTCCCTGAGTGTTTATCTTTTCCATTAGCAGAGCTAACAAAGAGTTAATGTTGCTCAAATACTGTCTCTCATGCCCTCCCTACATCTTTATTAGTGCAAATGTTTCTATATGGCAATACAAAACTTTTTTTTCCCCTTTTCCCTTTCATTATTCCTATTCCAAAAACTTTTTAACTGGCTGGTGTGGTGGCTCAGTCAGTCCTGTAATCCTAGCACTCTGGTAGGCCAAGGTGGGTAGATTGCTTGAGCTCAGGAGTTCAAGACCAGCCTAAGCAAGAGTGAGACCCTGTCTCTACTAAAAATAGAAGAGCTGTCCAGCCATTGGTGGCAGGTGCCTATAGTCCCACTACTCAGGAGGCTAAGACAAGAGGACTGCTTGAGCCCCAGAGTTTGAGGTCACAGTGAACTAAGACACCATGACACTCTACCCAGGGCTGCAGAGCAAGATTCTGTCTCAAAAAAAAAAAAAAAAAAAAAACCTTTAACCATTTACTTTTCTCTCCTTTACCCTCTTTGAGGAAGGGGTATGTGAGGAAGACATCATAAAGAAAGAACCTGGCCACAGAATACATCCCAGTTATGCCATGGGAGGCACCGAAACTAGCAAGAGAAAGGTGTATGTCATAGTGGCTCTATTTGGACAGACACTAGAGCCTGTGGGGAAGGCAGAGGGGTGCAAAAGGGGACTGGGAGGGAGGGAGGTAACAGTGAAACCCCCAGTGCCTGTGGGAGGTGGACTCTGGATTGATCAGGGACTAGCTAAAAAGGTACAGAAATATTTCAAAGCAATCTCACCACTCTGTATGTGTCCATGACCAGATAGCTGGGAGACTTTCTGGCGACAGGCTCTGCCCATTCCCCTCCCAGAATGTCAGAGGCATATCTGAGAACGTCATCTATACGATGCTATCTGAAGTGCGTTGGGGGGTTTTGGCAGGGGAAGGGGTACAAGTGCTAGTGTTTCACATCAGCCTCCATTGGCTTTCAGGTATTTCCTCAAGTGCCAAACATTTCTCATTTCTGCCCCTTCCTGCGATTTCCCGCTGCCTGGAACATTCTGCTTGAATAACTCCAGTGTAGTTATCAGACTCACCCTAAAGGTCACCACCTCAAAGAAGGCTTCACAGCTGCCCAGCCCTCCCCAGCGCATTCCGGGCCTCCCCTTCTTAGACTCTCACGGCGCTCTTGTATTTTCCCTTCCATTGTGTTTACCACAGACTGATTCTGCACAGTCCTGCATCACTTAATGACGGACACATTCTGAGAAATGCAGCAGTAGGCAATTTGTCATGTGAACATCATGGAGCGCTCACTCACACCTGGGTGGTGTTGCAGCCCCTTGCTCCCAGGCTGCAAACCGGTGCCGCACATTACTGTACTAGCTACTGCTGGCAGGGCAAGCCAACCGCATCTGTGAATCTAAAGGTCTCTAAACAGAGAAGAGGGAATGCATTTTGTGATGATGTATGACAGCTAGGTGAGAGGAATTTTTCAGCTCCAGTATAAATCTTTGGGACACAAGACTATATAATTATTCCTAATTATTTCTTTAATATTCATCTATTTCAGGAGCACAAAGCAGGGACGATCTGTTTTTCTCATCATGGGTCTTAGTACCTGGCCTAGCACATGGCAGCTAAACACAGGCACATCTCATTTTATTGAATTTCCCTTTATTGTGCTTGAAAGATGTGTTTTTTTACAAACGGAAGAATTTGGTAACCTTGTGTCATGCAAGTCTATTGACACCATTTTTTTTTTTTTTTTTTTTGAACAGAGAGTCTCACTTGGTCACCCCCAGTAGAATGCCATGGCGTCATACATAGCTCACAGCAACCTCAAACTCATGGGCTCAATTGATCCTCTTGCCTCAGCCTCCCAAGTAGCTAGGACTACAGGCACCTGCCACAGTGGTGGGCTATTTTTAGAGACGGGATCTTGCTCTCGCTCAGGCTGGTCTCCAACTCCTGAGCTCGAGCAATCCACCTGCTTTTCACAGTCATGAGCCACCGCGCCTGGCCCCTGACACCACTTTTTCACCATGTGCTCACTTCCTATCTTTCCCATGTCACATTTTGGTAATTTTCACAATATTTCGAACCATCCATTGTTATTATACGTGTTTTGGTGATCGGTTGATCAGGGATCTTTGATTTTATTATTGATTTTTTTGTTTTTAAGACAGAGTCTCTCTGTTACCTGGGCTAGAGTGCCACGGCCTCAGCCTAGATCACAGCAACCTCAAACTCCAGGAGCAAACTCTTGGGCTCCAGCAATCCTCCTGCTTCAGCATCCCAAGAAGCTGGGACTATAGGCATCTGCTACAACACCCAGCTAGTTTATTTTGTTTGTTTGTTTGTTTGTTTGTTTGTTTTTTAATTTTTAGTAAAAATGGGTCTCAATTTGCTTAGGCTGGTCTCCAATTCTTGATCTAAAGCTATCCCCCTGCCTTGGCCTCCCAGAGTGCTATGATTACAGGTGTCGGCCACTAAGCCCAGCCTGATTTTATTATTAAAATTGGGTTAGGGAACCACAGATTACACCCATGTAAGACAGCAAACTTAACCAATAAATGTTGTGTATGTTCTGATGGCTCCACTCATTATCCATTCTCTAGTCTCTCTCTTTCCCCTCAGGCCTTCCTATTCCCTGAGGTACAACATTACTGAGACTAGATCAATTAATAAATAACTCTACAATGGCCATCTAACTGTTGTGGTGAAAGGAAGAATCACATACCTCTCATTTTTAATCAAAAGCTAGAAATACTTGAGCTTAATGGAAGACACGTCAAAAGCCCAAACAGGCTGAAATCTAGGTCCCTTGTGCCAGTTAGCCAAATTGTAAATGCAAAGGAAAAGTTCTTGAGGGAAATTAAAAGTGCTACTCCAGTGAACATGCGAATGATAAGAAAGCAAAACAAACTTATTGCTGATATGGAGAAAGATTTAGAGGTCTGGATAAAAGATCCAATCAGCCACAACATCCCCTCAAGACAAAACCTAATTCAGATCAAAGCCCTTAATGCTCTTCAATTCTATGAAGGCTGGAGAGGTGAGGAAGCTGCAAAAGAAAGTTTGAAGGTAGCAGAGGTTGGTTCTTGAGGATGAAGGAAAGACGGCATCTCTGTAACAGAGTATAAGGTGAAGCAGCAAGTGCTGATGGAGAAGCTGCCACAAGTAATCCATAAGATCAGCTAAGATCACTGATGAAGGTGGCTACACTAAACAACAGATTTTTAATGTAGACAAAACAGCCTTTCATTGGAAGAAGATCCCATCTAGGACTTCCATAGCTAGAGAGGAGAAGTTAAGTCCTGGCTGCAAAAAAATCAAAGGACAGGCGGAATCTCTTATTAGGCTACTGGTGACTTTAAGTTGAAGCCAGTGCTCATTTACCATTCTGGAAATCCTAGAGCCCGTAAGATGTATGCTAAATCTACTCTGCTTCTGCTCTAGAAATGGAAAAACAAAGCCTGTGTGTCAATGCATCTGTTTACATCGTTGTTTACTGAATGTTTTAAGCCCACTTTTTTTCTGCTGCTCAGAAAAAAATATTTCTTTCAAAATATTACTGCTCACTGACAAGGCACCTCGTGACCCAAGAGCTTTGGTGGAGATGTGCTGGAGATGAATGTTGTTTTCATGTCTGCTAACGCAACATCCACTCCAGCCCATAGATCAAGGTGTAATTTCAATGCTCAAGTTTCATTAGTCAAGAACTACTTTTCATAAGGCTATAGGTTCCATAGATAGTGATTCCTGATGGATCTGAGCAAAGTGAACTGAAAATGCTCCAGAAAGGATTTACCATCTTAGATGCCATCAAGAACATTCATAATTCACAGAAGAAGGTCAAAGTATCAAAAGTAATAGGAGTTTGGAAGAAGTTGATCAGAACCCTCATCAATGACGTTGAGGATCATGACTCAGTTGGAAGGAGTAACTACAAATGTGGTAGAAATAGCAAGAGAACTAGGAATGGAGCCTGAAGGTGCAACTGAATTACTACAACCTTATGATGAAATTTGAAGGGATGAGGAGTTGCTTCTTTAAGATGAGCAAAAAAAGTAGTTTCTTATGATGGAAACTACTCCTGGTGAAGATGCTGTGAATGTTGTTGAAATGACAACAAAGGATTTAGAATATGACATAAACTTAGTTGCTAAAGCAACAGCAAGGTTTGAGAGTATGGACTCCGGTTTTCAAAGCAGATCTGCAAGTAAAAATGCAATCAGATAGCATAACATGCTACAGAGAAAGCTTTCATGAAAGAAAGGAAGGAGTCGATCAGTGCAGCAAACGTCACTATTATCTTCTTTTAAGAAATTGCCACAGCCGCTCCAGCCTTCGGCAACCACCACCCCGATCAGTCAGCAGCCATCAACATCTAGGCAAGACCCTCCACCAGGAAAATGATTACTACTCATTGAAGGCTTGTTAGAATTATTTTCTGCAATAAACTATCTTTAAGGTATACACATTTTTAGACATAATGCTATTGCAACTTAATAGGCTACTGTATAGTATACACGTAACTTTTATATGTACCCCCCAAATTTATGTGACTCATTTATTTCAATAGTCACTTTGTTGAGTGGTCTGGAACGGAATCCACAATATCTTCAAAGTATGCCTATGGCTCATAGGCAAAAATTATTCACCTTGAGTGTTCTCTCCTGCGAGGCCTTTGACACTTCCAGCCCCTGTTCACAGTAACCATTAAACCTGTAGTTAAGCCCTGATGGAACCTTCTTGTGGAGCCTGAGTAGAACTGCAGGAATCATTATGACCACCAGGGGTCTCTTTCTCCATATAATTGAGATCAAAGAGCTTAAACTTTGTATCATGATGGTTCACAGCCTAGCAGCTCACAGTGTGGCTGCGGCATTCCATCACCTCTCATCACCTGGAGGCTGGTCAGAACAGCAGACCCTCAGGCTGCACCTGCCACCAGCTGAATCCGCACCTGCATTTTAACAAGATGCTCGGGTGATCCGTATGGACCTTAAAAATTGACAATGCTTTTGTACAGGATATTTCTAATCTGCAAAACTTGGAAAACAATGAAAAAAAGAACCCTTCCTAAATGGCCTTTTCCACATAGGATGTCCCCAGCACACTTATAAGAGGAGTTAGAAAGAGGTTTGGAGTTTGCTTGCTTTTATTATGAATATAAAATATACATATACATATAACACAATATACATTTACACATTTACAGTTCACATTTCCTTTTGTCTGCTTTGAATAGAATCAATTCTGCATGGCCCCGTTGGCTGCTCCCACCACTGCCCTGTGTGAACATACTCATTCCATTCTCTTCACCTGGGTACCCTCTTTGATTCAGTTAAAGAAAAAAAAAAAAAAAAACAGGCCCAGGGGTAAAACGGTTGGCTTCACTGTCATTCTCACAGACAGAACCACTTTTATTCCAGTGTTTTCTTTTCTGTCACTACATGCCCTCGCTTGCTTCATCCAAATTTCAGCCTTAAAAATTCAAGAGAAAAGCTACAAGAATCGCCTTTGTCTCTTAAAAACATCTCGAAATATCTTACGTGAGTGAGGTGACACCCAGGTAGGCTCTCAGAGCATTGTTCAGTCACCCTATTTGAGAGCTATCTATGGGAAGGCTCTGAAAGTGTTATACAAATTAAGCTTTGCTCACCAAATGGATGATCGTGAAGGTCTGACGATCAGTATCATGGAAGTTAATAAATAAATAAACAGGAATAAATAAAAATAAATAGAGTGCGTTTCACTAACAGAAATTTAAAGACCTATAACCCAGTGCTTTCTTGAAACGTCATTAGGAACATCTATCTTCACAACAGGTTGATAAACAGAAATTAGACTTTATGGCTTGTTGATCTTCTTTTGGGCTGTGCCTTCAAACTACGAGCGAAGAGTCTGTCGTTTCCCTTAGAATGTGGCTATGCGAGAGGTCTTATAGGAGCTCTCTTTGAGGCTGTCGAATATTGCTTTAGTTCCATTCTGCCAGTGTAGCACCAGATCCATTGGGGTCTTCCCAGCCTAACCAAAAGAGAGAAGGAAAACTGACTTCCAGGTGGGAGACATGTGTAAATTCACATTCTCTGTATGGGTTTCCTGACATAAAGGATAGGTATTTGGTATAGATTATCAAAATGTTATGGTTTCCACTGTGAGTGATTTGCAGTTGGTATTCAAACCAGCCTTTCACTATATCTCACAGGGATGCTTTTGGCAATTCCACCCCACCACCCTCAGAGGGAATCACAAGGTATTAGTAAAATCCCCTATCTCTAGACATTAAGTAGCCAAGAACACTTCAAGTTATTTTGAAATTCAAAAAACTTCTCCATTCATCTGCAGAATCCTGTGGAATGGGCTCTGGGAGTCCTTCTCTCCTAGTTAGGAATCAGTTCCTATCAATTTGGAAAATAGTTCTTTGATTAATAAGAATTGGTGGTAAATGAGCTTCAACACCTTGGCTTAAGTACTCAGGTACTGCTAGGGTACTATTACTGTTCTTGAGAACAGAGATTTACAACTTCTCAAAATTTACATTGTACTCTCCCAAGAAATTTATTTTTCTTAAAGTTGATATCAATGACATGTGCAAATAAATATTTTTAGACCAAATTTTTATTTCCCTTTTTCATATGTCTCCAGACATATAAAAATATTAAAACCTCTCTAGTCTATAAATATAAGAAGTCTTAAATTTTTCCATCTCTAATTATTTAGAAGTATCTGTTTAACCTTGAGATAGCAAATTGGCAGTGTTGACATATAAGTCAGTCCAGAGATCTGTTTTGTTTTGAACCAAACAGAGCTCAGATTTTTTTTTAAGGTTAGATTAATTGTCAACACTTAGAAATCAAAAGATTTCCCAACTAGATTTGCGAAAAAAAAGTCTAGTTTTTTCCCTATAAAAAAATCAGAAGAGTTGATAACATAGTACCCATGTTTCCACAGAGGGACTGGGTGGGAGAAGGGCCACCAGCCAGGAGATGAAGTCATTTACATGATCTGCCTGTTTTTTGAGGGTACAGAAAGTCCCTGGGTTATAAATGACATAGGTCCTGCAGGTTTGTTCATAAGCTGAATTTGTATGTAAGTTGGAACAGGTACATTTACCTGTTACCTATAACAGCCTTAATAAATACGACTTATACATCAGTCAGATGTTTGTAACTTGTGGACTGCCTGTATTTGAGTTAAAGTCCCTGTAATTTTCATTTTGAAACTTCTCCATCTCTTTATTATCTTTTTTTGAGGAATCACATCAGTGGACATAAATTCAGAATTTTGAACAATGATAGAATATTATATGTTGCTTCTAATCTCCTTCAAGATGGCATCCATAGCTTATTGGTTTGGGGGGGGGAACCTCAATCCAATGGGTCAATGACATTAATAGTTCCAAAACCCTTAGGCTGAGATTTAACTGATGATTCAGAGCTATGAACCCTATTTGTATATTTTGGGCTATTCTTCCATAAATTCCTTGCATTCCTCTCTATTGAAATTTATCTCCTGATTTTCTGGCTACTTACACAGTCTTCCTAAATCTATACACTATTTATCTTTGCTGGTATTTTCTCAGTGCCTGAAAAAATGTCTTCATATGTTCTGCGGTTTTGGAAAACTCACTGAAGCTACTCTTTCTCTGATCATGTTAAAGAAATTACTATGTAGACCAATCCCAATATCTCCGTTTATCACTATTCTTCACTCCTGTCACCAAGACAGACTCTTTAAATGATAAAACACTCCTCTCAGTTTCAAAGTCACACAAATAAAGGGAGGAAATCGTTTGCATTTATAAGATAACTGCCCCCTCCCTTTTGTAAAGTGAGTCTCCAAAAGCTTCCTCAAAATTATTTCTTCTGTAATTTATAACCATTCCTCAGGGTGATATTTTCAAGCTTACATTAGATGATGTTTCTCTGGGAATCGAGATCATGAGGAAAAGTTGGTTATGTTCCCTGCTTACAGATGAAGTTAAATTAATATGTACTTGCACAAGAATTCTCAGGGCCTAAATATAGGAAATTATTTTGAGAGATGTGCAGACGAACCAAAGTGGGGAATGGATAGAAATTATCTGAAAAATATAGGCAAAAGCATGGCTAGGCCTGGAAAAAAGTCATAATATTTCACATTTGTATCAGGGGGAAAGGGCCATCTTGAATTACTCAGACTGGATGCTAATTAATTTTAGTTTATCTGGCTGCACTGACCACTGTGGAGTTGTCCACCGGTCCAGGAGTAGTGAGAGTCCATATTCCTAACTACCCCAGGTCTTGCACAGACAGGAATGGCCAAGGCAGATTGGACTGTCCCAACATACGCGTTTGCTAAAGTGAGCAATTTTAACCATCTTCTGTTTTCCAGGTCAAATTTTAAAAGAATGATTAGGCACATATTGGGCACCGAAGGCACAGCCAGTAACTACGGCTTCCACGTGACCTAGGTCTTTGCTAAGGCTGCGTTCTCAAGAGAAGGGGCAGAGGCTTCTGTAGCCTCAGAGGACCCCACCCGCCCGCCTCGGATTCTATCATTCTAGGAGTCTTTTCAAGTATTCAAGAAATGCTTCTGCAAATCAGAAAACCTGCTCGCAAGTGCTGGCCCTTGTCTTTGGAACTTACACAGTTCTTGATGTTGAGGTCGGAGCCATACATGATCAGGAGGCGGATCATCTTGTAACGATTCAGTCTCACAGCGTCATGCAAGGGGGTGTCTCCTTCCTAGAGAAGCGAATAAACAGGCTACAGGTGCGTCTGAGGCCAGGCAGTGTGTCCCACAGGGGCACCCTGGCTCGGGGGAGTGATTCCAAGGAAATAAACGATGAAGCTTTGGGAGGCCCAAGCGTGCCCGCGACTCACTCTGTCCTTGGCGCTGAGGTCCGCCTCGCAGGCGATGAGGTGCTCTGCGCACTCGTAGTGGCCGGTCCTCACCGCCACGTGCAGCGCGGTGCTGAGCAACTGGAAAATTGGAACAGGCGCTGACTCGCTGGCAGCCTGGACAGAGGCTGTCCCAGACCCCAAGGCACGCAAAGTGGAGAGTGGCCACGAGGTGCCAGCATGCTGAATGGACTTCCAGAGGAACTCCATGGAGAGGTGGAATTAGAGGGGGAACAGGGGGAGGCGAGAAAAATACCTTATCTCGCGCGCTAATTTTTGCTCCTTTGTTCAGCAATAATTTTAAAACATCCAAGTTTCCTCCTCGGCTCGCCCAGTGGATGGCTGTGGATTCAAGCTGTATCAGGGAGGTAAAGGTCAGGACGATGTAAAGGAGGCTGCGATCAGGGGAATTAGCACGTGGTTTCTAAGCCCAGAAGAACCTGGGGTTCTTCATCTGGGGTATCCCCATCCACACTGTCAGTTCTAACAACTGGAGTCTAGCTAAACCCAGTCTGTGCGTGTGCCCACGTGTAAGCATTCGTGTATGTATTTGTGCGCATGTGTGCATTGTTAGGAGACTCTTAACAAATCTAATACAATTTTTTGAAGAATAAGAACAACCATTTATTGAGAATTTCCCCATACTAACGTCATTCCAGATGCCTTGATCCTTCCAGCTATATTTGAGGTAGGTGTTATTTGCTTGTGTCTCAGGTAAGAAAAAGAGTTCCAAAAAGCTCAAGTTTCTTGCCCAAGAAAACACAATTAGTGGCAGAATATATATTCAAATCCACATCTACCTAGAACTTTTAACCAATTTTGGTAAATGTACTTAGAAGTTCTAGACATATGTATTTTAAAAATTAAGGCAGAATAAAAGGAGTCTCTTCTGAAATATTTTAAACTAGACCTGACACCTCCTCCGGGGCCCTGGTGCACTTTCTCCAACTCTTGCTGGTTCTCTGCTCTTATTTACGCCATCAGCTGTCACCACTTATGGTCACTGCACTGGAGACTCCCTCACTGCCGTTTGGCGTATCCCTGACCTTCCTCCCAAATCTCACACTCATGAATTTTACAGTCTTTCTGTGCAAACTTTATGTTTGTTTCTTTACTATTTTTTCAATGTGTTTGTTTTTTTGGATCCAATTTTGGCCAAGCCCTTTGATTTCTTTGACATCCCCTTTCTACTTTGCTATAAAGTCAAATTGAGCTGCATTTAAATACATAAAGCATTTCCCAGCTCGATCTTCGGTTCATAAATTCTGCTGTATACTGGTCTGTGTGGAAATCACAGTGGTTGAATGATTAAGATCTGAATAGCTGCTATTTTCCATAGATGCAATTCATTTCATATGCAGTCTAGCCCCAAATCTCATCGATGGCAATTGGCATCTACCATATAAAGTGTGCAGCTAGAAAATTCTTATACATAGCTGGCAGCCAAGGGGCCATGAGCAGGCTGCCGGGTACAATGGGAGAACAGAGCGAGGGGATGGCAAGTGTTGACTGCATAACTTCTCAGTAATGCTATTGACTTGGTAATGAACGGCTCAGCTCTCTGATGAGGATATTGAATTCTGTTCAGCAGCGTTCACTTCCTTCTTTTCAGTATGTATGGAAAATACTTTCTATACGACCTGGTCTCATCTCCCCACTTCTCCTTTGTAAGGAGAAATGAGCTTCTGCCTCACTCTCTCAGATCAATCTTCAATCCAATCAGCCCAGTTTTTCATTGGAGGTTTTCTTGGGCTTCATATAGTCTACTTATTTTGGCTTGTTGCCAAGCCAAGAAAATATATTTACCATATCGCGGAATTCAATCTGGGCTCCAGCTTCTATTAACTTCTCCACAATTGCCAAATGTCCTTCCAAGCATGCTCTGTGAAGAGCTGTCCGCTTATACTGTCAGAGTAGAGATTAAAATAAGAGATAGCAATGCATATAAAAATGTGCATAAATCCCTTTAAGAGGTATTAAGCTGGGGACTCTGATGACCTGATTGATAGAAATGCCAGGGCTTCTTTATGAATTAGAAATGTCAAAGTTAACTAAAACTGCAGAATTAGAACAATTATCCTGCAACTAAGATTTGAGCTTTCAGCAACATACATATATCTCTCAGTGCTCGAATGTCTATATTAAGGAACATGAATGTAAAAGCTCAAAACTACCTAAATGCTAACATCTCCCTTACTTGAAAACGCCTTCCTTGTTCATATAGCATTTGCCAGGCAGATTAGAGAGTTTTCTTCCACCTGAGACTGTTGCTAGGTTGAATATCAAAAAATATTTTATATATTTAAATATATTTATGTGCACACACACATAGACTTTTATATGTGTATGTATTTTGTTTTTTAGAGACTGGCTCTATGTTACCCAGGCTAAACTCAAACTCTTAGGCTCAAGTGATCTTCTGACCTCAGCCTCCTGGGTAGCTAGGACTACAGGTGTGTTCCACTGTGCCCAACTTTCAATTTATTTTTAAGAAAATGGAAGACTGATTCTTAGTATAACTTCAGAAGTAATCCCCTTCCATTCATGGGAGGAAGAATACAAAAGGATTAGTGATTTCTGATATATTCTCTTCATATGAACGGTTGTACAAATAGTCCAATAGGCTGTAAGAGCTAGAAGAACTTTAGGCATTATTTCATTCCAATGCCCTTTGTTTACATAGAAGGAAACCAAGGCCTAGAGAAAAGAAATTAGTTGCTAAAAAGCAAATAGCCACGTAGTGGTAGAGCTGGTACTTGCTGATACTTAAACTCCAGTCTCCAGATTCCCTGTCTAATGCTGACGCACTTGAGTCCAGTCAAAGATGATGCTAATAGTTCTCCAAAGGTGACTTTTTGGTCCTTTATTAAAAGTCTTATCTCAGCCAGGCACAGTGGCTCATGTCTATAATCTAAGTACTCTGGGAAGCCAAGGCGAGAAGATCAGTTGAACTCAGAAGCTCCAGACCAGTCTGAGCAAGAGCAGGACCCTGTCTTTATTGAAAACAGAAAAATTAGTCAGGCATTGTGGCAGGCACCTGGAGTCCCAGCTACTCTGGCGTCTGAGGCTGGAGAATCACTTGAACCCAGGAGTTTGAGGTTGCTGTGAACCAGCCTGATGTCACGCACTCTAGCCTGGGCAACAGAGTGAGACTGTGTCTCAAAAAACAAATAAATAAACATCCTATCCCAGGGATCTAAGAAGTTAAAGATAAATTGAAAGATTAACCAGATGTATATGAATGCAAAAAATGATACAATCTGTAGCACTAACTCAGAACTTACTGATTTTTTTTTTGGACCACTGTACTCTCCTATTCTGCTACTGACTCATGTGGCAATAACTGGGGAAACTGTTTCAGGTGGAAAGAATTTGGCATCGTCTTAACAAGGCTGCAGTAAAGCATAAACACGTAAAATTAATGAGCTGGCTTTTGCAGTGCTTTGTATGAGCCTTACCTCATCACAAACATCTGGATTGTTCTTGTCTGACAAGAATTTTTCTACTACTGGCAGTTTATTCTCCAGAGCAGCCTTCAGAAACCTAGGCACATCCACAGGTTCTGTCTAAAGCCAAAAAGTAGAGAGTTGCTGTGAGCTTGCCAACAGTCAAGGGAACCCTCCACAGACACTCGCTCCCCATAGCACGATGCTGGATGCACATCACTCTCAAAAGCAAATCGCCCTTACAATAACTTCAGGTTCTGTTTCCTTCATAACTGGAACTTTTGTTTTCTTGTATTTTTTCCTTTTCTTCAGCTGAATGATGATTTCAAGGTCTTCTAAATTGTCAAGCTTTGATCTTTGCTCTAGTTTTTTCTTCTTGAGCTAAAAAAGAAATTCATATTTCAAAAATTTGGTGAGTTCTAACTGACAAGCACTCTCATGGTATCTAAATAAGATCTGCAAGGACAGAGATAAGTACGTGAACAGTGTGAGCAAAAAAAAAAAATAGTTAAAAATTAAAAAATGAATCCTTGACTTCAATTTAATGATTTCTTATTCGAGCAGTTATTTCAGACTCTAATTCTCAGCTAATTGCCTTCATCTTTACTTCTCTTGCTGGTAGAATCAGCCCTTGACTAATTGGACGCACGATCTAGTCTCTAAGTGAGGACTTTATAATTAATACCGTAAACAAGCCCCAGATTTCTATAGGATATTTTTATCATGCTGAAAAATTAAAGCTTTTTTAATCCCAAAGAATGTAGTAATAAATATTGAGCTCTGAAATATCAATTTCGTTGCCTTTCAAGTGTCCCACTAAGTGGGACCTCTAAAATAGAGCATCCAGGAAGGACAGCGAACTCCTGTACACTTTATCTGTGTCAGTAAGTAAGGAAAACCCATCCAGAAACACAGACTGTGTCCACACAGATAGCAGACACAGTCAAACTGTGATCCACGGACCACAAACCATGTTACTGAGAAAAAGAGTTCTCCCTTGCTTGGGATTAGCTACAGGGTGTCTAACATTGGAAATTCACTGGACCCATTTATCTCTCCAACTGCATCTTTCAATCAAAACCTAGTTATAACACATTAAATCATTGATTCAGAACCCAGAGGTCAATTCTCGTAAAAGAATTATTTCCCCAAACCTGCTCCATATAACCTGGTTCTATGCGGGTTAGAATTTGGCAAAGTCACATCTTTGGAAAGCTTGCCTTCTCCTCCTCCCTGGCACCTCCAGCCCCTCCCCCAGCCCCAACCTCTCCCTGGTGGATCCCACAGAAAGTTCTCACCTCTGCCTCTCGTTGTTTTTCCCTTTCCCACTGCTGCTCCCCCAGGGTCACAGGGTGGGCCGGAAGGGTCTTCAGATCCTCTTGCTTCTCTAAAGTAACAGCAGCTTCATACTCTCCCTCTCTGAAATCCTCAGGAAGGAATTCCCCTGCCTCTCCATTGCTGTTCTTCTTTCCTGTGACCTACCGGGGAGAAGGTGGCAGCGTCAGATGCAGCAGGTGGCTGCTGGGGTTGTTCACAGAGGATGCTGCGGGAGGCTTTGGTCCTTGCTCCCCAGGGGCAGCCGCCTCCTCACAGTCACGCTCAGATCTCCGGCTGTGGGGGACTGACAGCCACAGACATCTCAGATTTACCTTCAGGTGCTCACCCTACTCTCTTGGTTGAATCAAGGCTTAGGTTAGGTTGACATATTTAAATCTACTTTTAATCTGCTTAATCACATTTCTCCTAGGCAAATCACAAACTTCCTTTGATTATTTAAAACTCCTTCATTTTAGGTGTTCTTGGTGACTCTCAGCCTTCAGTTGTCAAGTTTCCAGACATATTCTTATTACTGAAACTTCTTCCCTAAGGCATTTCAGTAACTCTCTGTGATTCCACACTATAGTAATAAAACCAAAGGAGAAGGTAAGAAATAGGAAAGGTGCAGAGAATTCATTACTGGAAGCTCCACTGTTTCCAATTTCATTTATTTCATCACATAAACCAACCTTCTTCAATATATGATGTTTTCGGAATTTCTTTGCATTATGCCTGAAAGAAAGGGGCATTTCAATTTTCAAATAAAAAACAAAGATGAAACCAGTTTTTTCATGGTGTAAAAATCATGGGTGTTACATACCAGCTCTTCCACGTTCAGCATCATCATGTTGGCTGAAGTGCGTCTGTGTGTTTTTCTCCTGGAGAAGGAACCCTGCCGGGGCCCTGCACACCGGTCGGCTTATATAGCGTGGGCTGGGTGAGATAATCTTCCAACCTGGGAACCCAAGTAACACCCCTCCCCCCACCAGCAGCCAACTCAGAGGCAGGTGAATTTTCATTCCAGACTCAGTGTCTGGGAAGCCAAAGAGGGACAGGATGACAAGCTAACCCCGCTGAATCTGTGATTCAGGAAGAAATGTGAGAGGGCCATTCCTTTGGCAGTGATCACACCGCTCAGCAATGCAAGCCATCCTATTTATCGAGAAGGCAGGGGACAGCTGTCTGTTGATGTTGCACCATGTTGGTGCCCTTTTCCCTTCTTTGTCAGCTTGCATATGACTAACATATCGGGAAAATGCCCTGCGTATCACACTGCCAGTAATATCTTTCTGATAACCAGACTTATCAACACTTCACTTGGGGGCAGTTTGCCTCGGGACATCCTATTCCGGTGGGTAAACAGCCTCAGAGGAAAGGATTGGAGCCCTACGGGCACTTGTCTATATCTGTTTGGAATTCTCTGGGGTGATGTCTGGGGCTAAAAAGGCCCCATGACAGGCCACTTTACCATCATTATAAAAAATTGAAAGCACCCAGTAATGCACTTTTGTTTTATGATGTCACTGGCCCTAATTAGCACATGACATGCGTAGTGTGCTTTAAAACAGCATACCAACTGGAACGCTTTTGCTTCAAAATGGCTCAGCGTGGTCAAGAGAGAGCTTGTGTGAGACCAGTTATTAATCACGTGACCCCGATTAGGTCATGAGCCAGAGATGTCAAATGCTGTGGGAGAGAGAGTCACCTGTGGGAGTCTGTCCAAAATGCAGATCCCTGGGCCCCACTCCAGGGGATCTGAGTCAGTTTATGGTGACTGCTAGGAATCATCTTGACTTTCCAAAGCACCCAGATGATTCTGATGCAGGGACATTTGAGACCCATTGCCAGAGGGGTAATGAATGAGCTTTGCTGGGAAGGGTTTCGGTTTGAGGTCTGTTTTAGATTCTCATCTCTGAGGTGTCAGATTATGTAAAAATATTTAGGTCTGTCTATGTTCAGGGGAAACTGAAGTTATAATCTTCAAGCCATTTAAAACTTATTTAAAACTATGTATATGTGTGTGTATATATATATATATATATATTTCTTTTCAGTAAAAGAAAGAAGAATGGGGGGGTATTAAGAGAGGGGAGTATTAATTAGGATGTTGGTATTTGGTCTTTCTGTACCTCCCTCTCTTCAACCTCACCCAGTCAATAAACAGGGCTGCTATGCTCATCTTCTGCCCTTGAAATGATCAGCTGTGGGTGGTGTTTCTAGAATTTGTGGAAAGTTCTAGAAACTCCCCAAAGCCACAACACTGACAAAGAGGAAGCCTCCCAACCCCTGCTGCATCATATGTTCTGTTTTTTTCTTTCTGTCTGGTGTCTTCTTGGAGGAGAACACAGCTATCCTTATTTTCTTTAATCTCTTCGTCTAAGTGAAAAGTGGCCATGGGAGCTTTTCTTATGCTTTGTTGTTCTAGGCCTGATCCAAAGGTGGTTATTAAAGAAAACTTTTTTTCTTTTTTGAAACAGAGTCTTACTCCGTGCCCTGGGTAGAGTGCTCTGGCATCATAGCTCACAGCTACCTCAAACTCTTAGGCTTGAGTGAGCCTCTTGCCTCAGCCTCCTGAGTAGCTAGGAGTACAGGAGTGTATCACCATGCTCTGCCAGTGTTTTCTATTTTTTAGTAGAGATGGAGTCTTGCTTTTGCTCATGCTGGTCTTGAACTCTTGAGCTCAAATGATCCACCTGCCTCAGCCTTCCAGAGTGCTAGGATTACAGGTATGAGCTACCATGCCTGGCCCCTGACACCATTTTTTCAATAGCATGTGCTCACTTCCTATCTCCCCTATGTCACATTTTGGTAATTTTCACAATATTTGAACCTTTCATTGTTATTGAGCCCAGAGCAGACTTTTTGGGGCAGGTCTCACCTAGAGCCACTCAGGATGCAACAAAAACTTATTAAAAGGCTCTTCAGGGTTCAAATCACCACGGAGAATGCAAGTGACACTGGGTAAGGGGGCTTGTCAAGCCCTTTCTTTCCTCTGGTCATTAATTATCCCCTCAAACCTGGTTGATTCTAAATGAAAGGCCCCAGAAAGTGGTAAAACTTTGCACAGGATGACACTTGAAGAAAGGTTGATGGAATGGGCAGAACGTGTAAGGCGTGAGCTGGGCGGATGTGTGCATTTTGAGGCTGGAGGTCCAATTTGCCTTAACGAAACACAAGATCTGCTTTTCAAAAAGAGATTCTGGGGCAGGACACAATTATAAGAGGGTCTTTACCTAACAAATGCAATCAGCGGAAAACTAATTCTTTGTATCCTCAATGAATCCCAAACATTAAAGAATAAATAAATAAATAAAGCATTAAAATAGGAAAAAAAAAAAAACCAGAAAAGAGATTCTGGCTACACTTAGCTCCTTAACAACTCATAAAACAAAATTGTATTTTCAAATCATCCTTATTCATCAAAATTTAGAACAAAACTCAACTGGAGGATAGTTTTTTGTCGTTTGTATTTAAGGATGCTTCCCATAAAATTTCACCTGGTGGGGTACAATCCTGCTATTTCTATGTTTGGCTTTATCTTAGTTTCACACTGGACATAACCTTTCCTTCCTAAGATGAATGAAAACAACAAAGGTCCTAGTTGGCTCAGTATCAATGGTCTATGACCAGAACGAAGGATGATCGCTGAACTCTGTCCCTCTTAGGTACCTCATGAGCCTTTCCCCCTTTCCTCAGGATTTATTCATTTCGATGGATAAGACATGTGACCAAAATTATAATCCTATTTATAGCTGGAAAAAATAAGGAGGGGGACATAAAGCACTTCCTGCAGCCATCCAGGGGCCAGAAGAGGCGCCCAGACACCAGCAGGGTTCATGTGCCATAGCTCAGCTTCAAGGATAATTTTGCCTTTCTGTGTAAAGTCTGAAAATTTAAGATGTTCTACTTCTGCCCAGACTTTTCATTTTTCGTACATTTTAACTTCATAAGCAATATACACATTGTTGTTAAACATTAAAATGGCACAGAGGAGGTTGCTTAGTTGAGGTCTTACAGAGTGTTAATTTGATCCTTGATTTTTTGTTTCCGCTCAGTAACATGTCTTGGAGATCATCTCTGTCAGCACAAACAAATCTATCTCGTTATGTTAAACGGCTGCATGGATTTCCACATGTGGACATACCATCTCTTATTTAAATACTTTCTGGTTTGTGAGCATTTAGGCTGTTTTTCAAAATGGTTGCTTTTACTTGCTACAGTCAGAGGCATTTTATGGCACAGAAAATTTTATTGTTATTAACGCTCCTTAGAACATCCACTCTGATAGTTAAAAGGAAGAGCTCCAAGGACTGTAGCCAGATTCTGCCTTAGAAGCCTCCTCATCCCACTGGTGTACATATAATTGCCATTTGCCATCCCCTTAATAGCCTGCCCAGTCCCAGCTGCTACTCACCTTCCTTGGCCCAGAGAAGTGGATGACTTAGCCTGACCGGGAATCCAGGCGTCCTAAAGGCCATGCCATGGCTCAGTTACACAGTAGAAAATGCCAAAGGGGGGTCTTAACAGTGACGTGAACAGGTTTGAGGTTTTCCCACCTCCTCTGCCAACCTGGAATGAAGTTACCTGTACTTAAAAAGGGAAAAAAACATTTTGAGCAGGGTTATAGCATCTATCTTCATCTCCTCTCAAAGAACAGAATCAAAACTAAAGTGTTCTGGCCAGAACACGCACACAAACTGTCCAAGATGATTGGACCACCACAGAAGAGTCCTCTTGGGACATCTCAGCAGTGTCCTGACGTTAGAGGTGGGGGAAGGTGTCTCACCCCAACAGTACGCTAGGTGCCTTGTCACAGAAAGTAATGCGTCTCAGTACAAATTCTGCCACATATGGAAGCCCAGGTAAGCAAAAAGGCACAAACAGCTACACAGACTATTCTGTAAACTCAACGAATCCCAGCCTTCTGGTTATTTAGGCCCTTTGATGGGGCTAATGAAGCAAATGAAACCACATTCTAGCAGCAGATTTCAGCTAATTTCCTAATCTCAGACTACAGAATCCTCCCTGTATGGCCAGACACAAGACCTGGTGGAATTCTAGAGCACCTAGTGTTAGGGATCTAGGACTCCAAAAGGCTTAGAAGCGTGCTGGACCCACAGTGGGGCTAAATAAATATTTAGCTGAGACCTGGCTAAGCCAAGCACATCAATTTTCCTGTCAATGAGAAATAATTTGCAACATTTCTCATGCTAATTAACAAACAATCCTTTAAACATGACCCAGAGGTAAACACAGTCAAAGCATTTGTGGTCGCCGGGAGTGGGAGGAGCTCTTTGTGTCTTTCAAATGCTAACTTTCCCTTCAAACGTCATCTCCTAGTTAGGGCCGCTCAGGTGTGAACTAACCTAGAGCAGTGGGTCTCAGGGCTGAGTACATCTTAGAATTGTTAGTGAAGCTTTCAAAAATTGCTGACATCCGGGCTTCACCCCAGGTAAATGAAATCCAGCTCTTTGCTCTCTGGTCCAGGAATTGGTATTCAAAAAAAAAAAAAAAATTGCAGCTGATTCTAATTTCCACCCCACATTAAGAATACCACAAATTGAGAACTAAAATGAAATCTTCAGGCTCCCTCCTCAGCGACTGAGTGACTAGACCCCCCTCTTGGCCAAGGGGATCCCTAAAACTGAGTTGCTGGCCATAACAGAGGAGATCAAACATGCCTCAACATACCCCCTCTCCTTCTTAGAGATGTCCTCTGTGACTCATTAAGAGGCCCGAGGCTATGCAAGACTTACCTACAAGTCCTAGATGCATATGACAAACCTCTTGGTCTGTCTGTAATTAACAGACCCATTATCTTAAGCTTTTCTTTTCACTGACTCCTGGTTTTTTAGACAAAGCCTAACTCTTTCAGCCAATTGTCAGCTAGAGAATCTTTACATCCACCTGTAATCTGTGTCCCTCTCCCAAATGTCCCACCTTTGGGGGCCAAACTAAGGTATGTTTTCCACGTACTGATTTATGATCTCCCTGGTAATCCCTAGCTTCCTAAAATGTATAAAACCAAACTATAACCCACCAGGACAAGTCCACTTGTTCAAGGCTTTTTGGGTGTGGCTCACGGTCATGGTCCTCAAATTTGGCTCAGAACAAACCTCCTTAAATGATTTTACAGAGTATGTCCTCTTTTCTGTAGAAAAGATACACATGTATACTTTCTTGAAGTTGTGTAGACAGTCAAGCTATCTTTAACCTGGTCTCAGTGTTTCGATTGTTAAAGACTCTGCCTATGCCAGGACCATGGGAAACGCACAGACATAACGTTTACTCATTTAACATTTATTTACCCTACCGTGTGTCAGGTACTTTTTCTAGAACTGAGGTATAATATATTAATGCTCACAAGAGATAAAATGCTTCCGCCTTCATGGAATAAGTATTTAAGGAAAACTGCAGACAATATAACAAGCATCTTTCTCTGTGAGGCCAAGGAGGGTGTGGCAAGTTTGCAGTTGCCGAGAGAGAGGTACAGAAAGGCATGGCTGAGGCAAGAGAATCACTTGGGCCCAAGAGTTTAAAGTTGCTGTGAGCTATGACGTCAAAGTATTCTACAGAGGGTGACAAGGTGAGACTCTATCTCAAAAAAAAAAAAGTCATAGAATAAGGAATTGGGATGCTTGCCTCTAACCCTGTGCCCTGTGTCCACTTGAGGAAGTCCTCTCACCTTTTGCTGTCTCAAATCCTATATAAAAGGAGAGCTGTGAACAAAATGATTTCTAGTGCCCTAACATATCGTGCTTTCAAAATCACCCAATCAAAGGGGGGGGGGATGAACATTCCTAACTTCAGCATCACATGCAAACAGCAAAGTTGATTCCGCAGTGCCTCTAAAATAGGAACCGGTCCATAAACCTTTGGCCAGCACAGAGTATTCCAAGCCATGCCCCCATTTGATAAACATAAAAATCTCACACCTTCTGTTAACATGAATAGAAATTTCACCTTGGAGCCATAAGGAGATCAAAGCAATGGCAATTCTGAATGTGTGGTTCCAAACTTCCCAAGACCTTAGAGACTTTGCTAAGGCCTCCACCCTCCTCCTTCCCTCTCTGAGAATCCCTGCCCAAGGAAAGGTAGTGATAAGTGCTCCGGAAGGGCTGTCAGGGACTTTCTTTTTTTTTTTTTTGAGACAGAGCCTCAAGCTATCCCCCTGGGTAGAGTGCCATGGCATCACAGCTCACAGCAACCTCCAACTCCTGGGCTCAAGCGAGTCTCCTGCCTCAGCCTCCCAAGTAGCTGGGACTACAGGTGCCTGCCACAGCGCCTGGCCATTTTTTGGTTGCAGCCATCATCATTGTTTGGCGGGCCTGGGCTGGGGATTCGAACCCTCCACCTTAGGTGTATGTGGCTGGCGCCTTAGCCGCTTGAGCCACAGGCGCCGAGCCAGCGACTTTCTATTAGATTCTTATTTCCCCTAACAATGGGTAGATAGGCCTCCTACAGTAACTCCCACCATATTAGTAAGGCAGAGCCTTTAACATCAACATTCTGAGTCTGTGATAAGGATGACCCGACTGTCTAGTGTGACTTCAGGAAGGATGGATGTGGGCAGAGAATCAGTTAAAATGTGAGTGCCTAATGACTCCTTCCCCCACCCCTCAGTTTTCTGAAAAGCCAAATTTACTTCATGAGATGAAATTTCACTCAATGGATGGTGGGATGATGGAGAGTTGCATTAAATTGATTTTTTTTTAAAAGAAGTTCGATTGTCATAGCAACCCTCTGAAAAGATTTTGATGCAACTTTGGAATTACTTCACACCCAATTACATAGGGCATCCACTTGGGGTGAGAGATAAGTGCTTCTGTGGCTGCAAGCATAGAAAAAAATCCATTTAACCTTTTTTAGCCATTTATTAAAGCAGAAGAGAAATATTATTAAAATGCAATTTCTGACTTCATTTATTTTCTTGGTGTACTTTGGAGTTTCCTAATAAAAAAAGAAAATGCTGCGAGATATCGTAACTGTGAATTCTTTGGGAATCAGAGAAATGTGGGGCCCATAGAACACTGAGGGGGTCACTGAATCCACTCCCCAGCCATCAGGAAAAGCCAAGCTCAGGCAGGTGGGACCCTCCTACATTAAAGACTGAAACCTCCTTTGTCAATATCCTGATGCTTAAAATCTTACTGAAACACAGCTTCTTAGGGTTTACCTCGATTTCAGTTGAGTCTGTTTGTCTCATTCTAGCTTCAGGAACAACCATCACCAAAAGCATTTGCTATGCACTTTTTTACAATGACTTTTGCTAGTCAAGGGGAAAAAAGCTGGAAGGCAAAGTTCTTGTTATTGAAATCTTATGTGAATTGAACTACCTCCCTCCATGGTTCAGAACCCCTTACATAACCAGGTATTATTTAGTTCTTCAGAACACAGACTTTTGGAGCACACAAAGAGCTTTACTATTGTCTAATCCCATCCCCTAATTACACTCATTGGAGCAAATGACACCTGAAGAGGTTATAGACATAGGTATCACTTAGTCATTCAACGACATGTTTATTAAGCCTGTTCCTGTGTGGCAACCTGCCATTATGCATTTTCTGAAGTGTTGCAGTAAGTAACACAGTGCACACCATCACTTACGCAATATTCTTGCCCCAAATGTTCAACCCGAATCCAATCATGGGACAACATTCAAACAAATCCGACCGTAGGACATTCAACAAGGCAACTAGCTAGAGCGCTTCAAAAAGATCAATGAATAGAAAAGCAAACAGACAAGAAGTGAGGGATTGTTTGAGATTAAAGAAACAACCGCATGAACATTGGTTCGATCCTGTCATTTAAAACACAAAAACCATGAAATGCATTTTTGAGACAATGGGGAAATACGGATGGCATGTTAGACCATATTCTTGACTTTATGATAGTCTTCTATTGTGTAATAGAAACTGTAGTAACGTAGGCCTCTCTCATTATTTTTAGGCAATGCATTCTCAGTATTTAGGAATGAGATGTCATGCTTTCAAATGGTTCAACACAAATGTGTGTGTGGAGAGAGAGAGAGAGGAAAAAGAAAGCAAGACAGCACAGTGAAGAGTGAGCATACGGGTGCTCACTGTCTTTCAACGGTCTATATACTACTTCAAAATTTAAAAATTAATAAAACAGGCTCGGTGCCCGTACTGCAGGAGTTACGGTGCCAGCCACATATACCAAGGCTGGCAGTTCGAACCCAGCCCAGGCCAACTAAACAACAATGGCAACTTCAATAAAAAATAGCTGGGCATTGTGGCAGGCACCTGTGGTCCCAGTGACTTGGGAAATTGAGGCAAGAGAATCATTTAAGCCCAAGAGTTTGAGGTTCTGTGAGCTGTGAAGCCATGACACTCTACCACTAGTGATGTAGTGAAACTCTGTCTCAAAAAATAATGATTTTATTTTTTAGTAAAATAGGTGCCCTAGAACATAAATTCCACACAGCAAGAGATGTTTGTTTCTTCCCCTGATGGACACCAAACCCCTAGAGGGCTCCCTGGTACACAGCTGGCACTCAACAAATTATATTTAATGAAAAACAACAAAGAAGGTGGCCCCAGCTTGGGGTCAGAGGGAACTAGCCATGGCAAGTGGCCCTGATGTCAGCAGTTTCGAGAGGCGCCCCCAGAGCCACAGGAACGCTGCGGAGTGGGGCAGCTGTGGGTAGTGCTCTCTCAGCTGAATCCGTTTTTGATGCAGCCAGTTGGGCAGAAGGCTGGGGAAACTCATTTAGCCAGAATGGCTTCCCTGTGACCTGCTTTCTCTCCACCTGCCACCATCGGACTGGAAGTGGCATAGAGATGTTTCTGATGAGAGTATAAAAATGTGGACATTGGTCAGCACACACCCTGCCTCAGCCACCCCATGTACTCAGGGGGAAGCCTGAGCCCTGTGAAACCTCAGGGAACATGAGACTTTACATTATGGTGCAAGGCAAGGGCTGACTTCTTCATTTTATCTCCTTTAATCCCATTAAAATTATATAATGTTTTAAAAAGAAGAGTTTTCAAAGATTCTGCCAGTTGCTGACTTATTACCTCATTTCCAAATTCCAGGGTTAGGGAAACATATAGGCTATGAAGAAATGGCTAAAATGTGAATAAAGGAAAATGCCCAGGAGGCCGATGGAGGAGGAGGCACCAGGCTGGTGGGGAATTCCACAATGTGCCATATTGAAGGCCAAGGAGCTAAAGTGTCCTTTTTCTTTCTTTCCTCCTCCTTCTCTTGTTTTCTTTCCTTTCTTCCTTCTTTCCTTCCCTACTTCCTCCCCCACTCCTATTTTAAAACCCACAGTGAAGCTGAAGACCCTGTGATGCTCCTGCCTCCCTCTCAGGGTTGCAGGCTGATAGTGACCGCTGAGAGAGAGGCATAGACCCTTTTAACGTACACCTCCTCCCCCCAGGCATGTCTTTCCTTTCCTGTGTCTACTTGCAAGGGAAGTGATTCTGCATGCCTCTCCCACTGAGAAGGAGACTGGCAGTTCTTTCTAAACTGAATTCACATAAGAAAGGGAAGAGCCTGTTTGCAAAAACATACTCTTCTGCTGCCAACACAAGCAGATCTTTTAGGGAGGAGGGAAACTGTAACCCCTCCAAGATCTTTGCTCTCTTTTGGAGCCAGAGCGGGGGCTCTCAGGTTTCACAAAGGAATTTATAGAGCAGACTGACGCCTCTGTGGTTGGAATCAGCTCAGGACTGAGTGGAGAGCAGGAGAGGGACAGACACCCTTGCCCGCTCTGTGGAGGTTGGGAATTGTTTACCAGGGGATGAAAATGTCCTCTCCCTGGAAAGGAATGTTTGGCAAGGAAAAGCCCTCTGGAGGCACAAGTGAATGGCTCCCTGAGGAGTCAGTTTGGGTTAGTAACAGATCAGAAGCACCAACCTGGACAAATCACCCTGGGCGGGGCAGGCCATGATCACAGGGACTCTGGGATGTTTAAAGCAACCCAGCCTTCAAAGGCAGCTGTCTCCTTTTCTAGATAAATTACATATGGTAAAAGAAGAAAAAGGCAAAAAAACCAGAGATTAGAAATCAAATGAAAAAATTAAAGGAATGTTTGATTTGTCCAGACACATTTACTAACTGTACCAGTTGTTTACTGCTTGTCCTCGATCCTCTCAAAACCATATTCGGGGGAGTGAGATGGCATGGAGTGAGTTACTCTGCTTGCTGCCATCCACCCTGGGATGACAGGAGAAAGATGTTGTCCTTCCTTATTTGGTGGCTCAGGAAGCCACATTCCCTTTTCATCTGTCTTCCCATAAAACCTGGGGCTGGTCAACAGACGCTCAGGCATTGGACAGCCCCCACCCTTGGCATTTCCTTATCTCGGAGTCTTCACTGTGGAATTCCAAGGCCCACCCAATGCTCCGGATGTGCCTCAATCCATGGCCTGCCACTTGGTTCCTCTTGTGATGACAAGCAGATAACATAGCTCACATGCCTTCTTTTCCTGCATACCAGCCAGACCCCAGCTCCAAAAAGGAAACCAACCACAAACCAAGAGAGATGTTTTACTTTTATATAGACATTGTTAAGACTCTGCAATAAGCCTGCATCGTGGAAAGTGTTTCCCCATGTTGTTCCAGTTAATCCCTCCAATTGCTCTTGTACTTAAAAAATGAGGAAATCAGTGGGTGCAGAGGTTAATTAAATATATAAAGTCACATAGGAAGTGTGTGTGGGGGGGGGGTTTGGGGGTGATGCCAATTCAAAGTCAAACTCCAAGCCCACAGCACCTTTGTTGCAGTTAAATCCCATCCAAACTAAGCATGACCCCATGAAGAATCACTGTCAAGAGCCTTACCCAGTTCCCACACTGTTAACTCCAAGACCACTATTTGTTTTTCAAGACATCGTATCAAAAAGTTCACTTCTATTATTCATCATCACTACGGTTACAACAACAGCCCATCTGCAATTTGCAAAAACCCTATGGCTGAGACACAACAGAAAAGGAAAGAAAATATTTGCTGAACAAGATAGTAAACAAATGGATATAAAATATGACACAAAGTGAGTGTCAGGAATATATCCAAATCCATAAATTTGAATGAGTTAAATGCCTCTTTTAAAACATAGATACTCTTAAGATCCAACAATTCCAATTTTGAGCATATACTCCAAAGAATTGAAGGCAGTCTTTTTTTTTTTTTTTTTTTTGAGACTCAGTTTGTAGCCCTTAGTAGAGTGCCTTGGTATCATAGCTCACAGCAACCTCAAACTCTTGGGCTCCAGAGATCCTCTTGCCTCAGCCTCCTGAATAGCTGGTACTATAGGTGCCTGCCACAATGCTTGGCTATTTTTAGAGATGGGATCTTGCTCTTGCTCAGGCTAGTCTTGAATGCCTGAGCTCAAGCAATCTGCCCACTTTGGCCTCCCAGAGTGCTAAGATTACAGGTGTGCACCACTATGCCTTGCCTAAAGGCAGAGTCTTAAACAGATACGTAGTATTTACACAACCATCTTCCACAATAGCTAACACGTGGAAGCAACCACATGTCTCTGAATGGATAATCAAAATGTGGCATATGCAAGCAATGGAATATTATTTGGCCTTAAAAAGGAAGGAAATTTTGAGACATGCTTGTAGCATGGATGAATCTTGAGGACATTAGGGTAAGTAAAATAAGCCAAAAAGAATACTACCTTATAATTCCACATGTATGAGGTACTTAGGGTATTCAAAATCATAGAGACAGAAATTGAATGACGGTTGTCAGGGATTAGAGAGTGGGAGAAATAGAGAGTTACTAATGAGTGTGACATTTCAGTTTTACAAGGTGAAAACACGTGTGGAGATGGGAAGTAGGGATGGTTGCACATTTTGAATGCATTTAATACCACTGAACTATGCTTTTGAAAATGGCTAAGATGGTAGATTTGGGGAGGGGAAGGAACTGAAACCCTAACAATTAAAAAAAATAATTTTCTTAAAAACAAACCCAAATACTCTTTCTTTCTTTCTTTTTATACACAGGCTCTCACTTTGTTGCTCAAGCTAAACTCAAACTTCTGGACTCAAGCAATCCTCCTGCCTCAGTCTCCCAAGTAACTGGGACTTCTGTGTGTGCCACCATTCCCAGCTTAAAGATAATCTTATATGGTATAAAACAACAAAAACCTAGCTGCTGTTTAGAAAAGATATACCAGAATGGTACTGGGAGGTTGAAAACAAAGGCGGAACGAAAAAATACCATGTAAATGCCACCAAAATATGCAAAGGGAGCGATATTATTAGCACCAGACAAAACAAAATTCAAAGCTAAATCACTAAATGTGAAAAAGAGGAATGAAAGACAATCCAACAAGAAGTCATACCAATAATTAATTTTTGTGCAATAAGTAACATGGCATGAAAATATATGACTACCTAAATCTGTGTACTTAGGCATGCTAAGAATGGGGAAATATAGTAAAAAGTACTGTTTTGGCCTGGTAGGCACGTGCTATCTCTCTTCCAGTGGATAATTTATCTGCAGTGTATTTATTTATTTATTTGGAGACAGAGTCTCATTTTGCTGCCCTTGGTAGAGTGGCGTCATAGCACACAGCAACCTCCAACTCTTGGGCTTAATCTCTTGCCTCAGTCTTCTGAGTAGTTGGGACTACAGGTGCCCGCCAGTGCCCGGCTATTTTTTGTTGCAATTCTCATTGCTGTTTTAGCTGGCTGGGGCTGGGTTCAAACCTGCCACCCTCGGTATATGGGGCCGGCCCCCTACTCACTGAGCCACAGGCGCCTCCCACTGCAGTGTATTTAAAGCAGGGAGCTTACGCTCAGACTTCCAGATTGGAAAGATCCAAAGTACTTCAGGGAGAGGTTATTTATGCTGTATGAGTATTTTACGTCAGGGAAGCATTATAACAAATAGACCATAAAAATCACACCGCGTCCTAGGGAAAAACAGAAAGCCACAGAAGGTTCTTGGAGTGTCTCTTCAGGAAATCCTCAGCACTCAGGCCCTTGCCAGTCAGGGTAATGAGTTCATAAATTTCTTCTAACAAACTCATTCCAGCGTCAGAAAATGACAAATCAATCAAACTTTAGGGGATTGATAGCTAAACTCTTCCAGGACTGTGGGCATGAATCCAGGAGAGGAATTTGTGCCAGAAAAATTGAACTGCTTCCTGCCAGAAATGGAAATAAAGACAGAAAGAAAACAGAAATAAACAGTTCCTTCATTTCGACTCCGATCTACCGCATTGTAGGCAAGAGAGCAAGGATGCAACTTAGAGCTTCTCACAGGTGAGACGAAATTTTTAGCAAAAGTAAGGGACTAAAGCACTCTGTTCTTAAACAGCGCTCATCTTCTCCAGGAGGTTATTGGGTGAGCGGAGGGAAGGGGCCAGGGAGGCCAGTGACAGGGGGCAGGATGAACTGGGACCGAGGTTTCTAAATGACATCTTTCTAGGGGCATAATTTGAGTTGATATTAAAGAGAAACCTGAAGCTACTAAGTGCTAATCTAGAAAGTTTTTGTTCTGAAAAGGCTAAATTAGGCACAGTGAGTCAGTGAGTTGGTTAGAGAGGCTGGGTAAATAATTTCCAAGCAAAGAGGGCTTTTTCTTCCAGATCCTTTGTCAGACACACTGAGGCATGACCTCTATTCTTGGCAGGGAGTTGATATCCTTGAGCTCACTGGTATTTTATGTTCCCCATCTGAACCAAATAAATACCCCCGAACTCTGTGAAAATAGGGATAGAGACCGTACTGAGTAAGTCCTTGGCCAGCAAGATCTTTTTGGTGTGTGAATGGATTGAACACACACACACTCTCTCTCTTATGTGTATCTAGAGAGATGGAGGTTAATTTCGGGTCTCTTTCTCTCTCTCCCTCATCTTTCCTTGCATTCTCTTTTGTCTTTCTGCCCTCCTTGGTCTGCCTAGCTGTCCACTTCTGTTTCATTTCCTTTGTGTCTGCCAGCAGGGAGGTCTTGTCCCTCTCCGTGTGTCTCTCCATGGGACTCCGTGCGTGTCCCTCCGTCTGTCGCTGGCTGTCTGCCCTTATTTCTTCCTCTTGGCTCCTTCCCTTCCTTTCGTCTGCCTTCTGCTCTGGTGATGGCTGCTTCTTTGGCTGCTCTGATGTGTATGCTATTGATGGAGTGAGCATTAAGGAGGCCCAAATATGGTCATGGGTTTCTGTTAGCACTGATATCCTGGCAGCCAGGCAGTGCTCGCCCCCTGCACAGTGGTTGAGACATTTAGGCCTGTCACAAACACTGGCCCACCTTATATCCAGACACCTCAAGTCAGGAGGAGACAGAGTGATTTAACCAGAGTCCTTTTTATAAAAGGCAGCAAAGTCTCTCTGCTGGCAGCTGCCACTTGTTACAATACAGCAGTTTCCATCCCACAGCAATCTACATTCATGTCTGATCACTTTGCTGTGCTCTTATTGGAAGGGAAACCATTTTCCTCAGCATCATTCAGATAATTAGAGTAAATCCACCGGTTAAGCAAAGCTCAGGTACAACAATGAAACTATTGAAATATCTTTTTTAAAAAAAAACCCACCCTCCTCTTAAAAGAACTTTCAAAGAAATTGCCACATCAAAGTTCTGAAATGTCAAGAATTCCTACCATTTCCTGCTGTGCCTAATGCCAAGAACCTTCTAGAACACTATAATTTCTTATTCCTTAGAGTGAAGGATAAAAGATAATTTTGTTTGCCTGTAATTTCACCCACCTGAGAAGCATTTTTTCCAGGGTGATGCTTGCGCTTTTAAAAGGCTAGCTGAAAAACTAACCAACATATGGGGAAATCACTTTTTCATTAAAGACCTTTGATTTTTCTCCTTTTTTATTTTTTGAGACAGAGTCTTACTATGTCACCCTCGGAAGAGTGCCATGGCGTCACAGCTCACAGCAACCTCAAACTCCTGGGCTTAAGCAATTCTCCTGCCTCAGCCTCCCAAGTAGCTGGGTCTACAGGTGCCCGCCACAACACCCAGCTATTTTTTGGCTATAGTTGTCATTATTGTTTGGCAGGCCCAGACTGGGTTTGAACCCACCAGCTCCGGTATACGTGACTGGCACCCTACCTGCTGAGCTACAGGCACTGCGCCAAGTGTTTTGATTAATCAAGCACCCCACCATGGCCTTTTAGGGAATTCATTTTTACTGAATCCTAGAACCTACAGAAAATCTTCAAAATGGATAGCACCAAGGTGAGCCACCGAAGACAGCTGCAGCTGAGTGGCAGAGACATCAACTGTAAAGCAGAATGTTAAGGACACAGCTCCATTTTTTGACATTTCCTTTTTGTGAATTTTTCTTTTAGTAGAATCTAAGTCAGAAAATCAGGAATGCCTGTGTCTTAAATTCATGGCTCAGGAAATTATTAGAAAAGGTTTTTATACCAAGGGGAAATTGGATTGCTAAAAAAAAGACTTTTAAAATCTTGTGGAAAGGCTATGTAAGGTATGAAACGTTCCACCAGGACACAAATTCTAAACACTGTCGTGGATTTTTCTTCGAACCCAACCTGTTTATTACCATTTATCAAGCACTTACTATATGCCAAGCCCTAGAATAAGTATTTAGTTTGCTCATTTAACTCTCACAGTAACCCTTTCATACAAATCTATTCCTCCCCTGCCACCCCCATTTTACAGATGAAAAAACTGAGCCTGGTGTGTTAAAGATGGAGATCACCAGCTAGGAAGGAAGAGATCTGGAATTCAAACATTCTGGGTCTGGGGACCTTATAGTCTGTGTTTTCAAATACCTGTCTCATGGCCAGGCCAGCTGCTCAATGAGTCCAGAAAGAAAGAGAAAATTAGCTCCAGAAAGTGGCAGAAAACGACCACAGACAAATGTATAGGATGGGTAACCTGCTTACCTGGGGCCTGTGCAGGAAGCCTGCATAGTAAATTCTGTATGGAATGTTACAGAGACTCTAGTAGCAAGAACTGTTTAGATTTGTCTAGCTAATGCTACCTGCAAAGTCTGATAACTGTGACCTCAGATGATCTTTTCTAGGACTTTATGACTTAGAGGTTTTTGTTTCCATTCAAACAGGAAAAAAGACTAAGACCAAGGGCAGTGAAGAGACTTGATGGTTGCCCTATCCAGGGCCCTTTGAACTCCTTCTCCTGGGCCAACTCCAGTCTATTGATTATGATGACTGTCTCAAAGTGTTATTTTAAAAAAGTAGTCCCAGGATGTGTCAAGACTTGGCAAGAAAAAAATGTCACAGTGATAAAAACATATCCACAAGGACACCAGCATGAAGGGTGGCAGCTCACGCACCACAATGCTGTCACCTCTAATCTGTTCAGTGCAACCTCATAATTCCACAGACAAGGAAGTGGAGGTCCACTTCAGAGACTCTGAGACTTCCCCAGCTACTCTCAGCAAGGCTGCTGCAGAGTCAGGAAAGGATGGCATTTTGAGAAGTCCACATCTATTGTCACAGAATTTTAAATATGGGATTCAGGGTCATGCTCACTTAATTCTAAGTCCCAGAATCCCTCATGGGTAAGGGAGAGAAGGTATTAAGCAAATTTATGTGGGGCTGTTTCCAGGGAGGCCAGAGAAAGCTGGTGTTGGTACCATACTGCTTCTGCCGCCAGAGCCTGCTCAGCCCTCACAAAACACTTGGCCTTCTGCCTCCTTCCCTCACTCTCAGCATCACCAACACTGACCACTCCCACCCCTGGCCCGAGACAATCCTTCTTGCCTTTGAGAAGGAGCCATATTCTACCCTATTGCTCCCACAAAGCTGTAAGCCATCCAAGGTCAGCTCTCGTGCCCTGCCTGGCCTGGCCTGGCATCTCACCCCACAGAACCCCTGCACATATCCTTATTAAATTGAATTGATTCCATCCGGACTAGAACTGGCTTAATTGAATTGAATTGAACTAAATGTACCTGGGTCAAAGTAAGTAATAAGTTAGGCCTGGTAATCAATTTATTACACAATGAAAAGTTGAAATAAAACAGACACAGACTTTGTGAGACAGAAAATTCAGGGCATCTTCCTATCCCATGTTTCTAATATCTCCCTCCAAATCACCAATAAATTAATGATAGTAAATAGTGCCACCTAATTTACACCTATAAGGATGCATTGAGCGGTCCTCTTCAGCTTGTCCTAGATCTCGTGACTAGGGCCCACAGCTAAAAAAGAAGACCATCTACACACTGTAAGATTTGGGGCCAAAAACCCTACCATGGGGAAGAAGTGGTAGAACTAACTTTATGGAAGCCCAATTACCACGCCTTCCACACTCCTCCTCAGCTTATATCGATGACATCAACTCCATTGGACTGCACATCTTCTTTTAATAACAAGCAAAGCCAGTTTGCACATCAAATAGAATGAATAGATGGAACAGCTCTGTGTATGTGTATAAAAATTTCCTCCCAAACCAATAAAATGCCCTAACTTTATTGAAATAATACAAAAAGGAGGAGATTTGTTATAATTAAAATAACATGTATTTTAGTGGGTATTTCCTGGGGCACAGCAACTCTAGAAGTCGTAATGAAGTAGTCAATTGTTTGCTTATAATGAATACGTTTGGACTAAAAAGAAAGCAAGCCACCAAGTGTGGCTGCTCATATCTGTAACCCCAGCATTCTAGGAGGCCGAGGTGAGAAGATTGTTGAGCTAAAGAGTTTGAGACCAGCCCGAGCAAGAGTGAGACCTTGTCTTTACTAAAAATAGAAAAATTAGCCAGGTGTAATAGCTGGCACCTATAGTTCCAGCAACTTGAGAGGCTGAAGCAGGAAGATCACTCGAACCCAGGAGTTTGAGTTTACTGTGAGCTAGGCTGACGCCATGTACCCTAGCCTGGGCAACAGAGTGAAACTCTGTCTCGCCAAAAAAAAAAAAAAAGAAAGAAAGAAAGTCAATATGAAGTTGAATATTGTCAACACGTTGTCTTTATATATTTAACATATTGAAATAAGAAAAAAATAAATTTTTTTAGACCTAGACTTATCGTCAACTGAGCAGATAAAATGCAGATTGACATAACCGCTCTTTAAACGGCACAGTTATCTCACCATGAGTGATATGATTGTTCAAACAGTGAGCAGTTGCTGGTAAATTTCCGAAAAAAACAAGTACTGTATGGTCTTCCTTTAATTAACCTGGTAGTTATGTTTCTGGAAAATTCAGTGTATGTTAAAGTCATACAAAGATACTTTGCCATTTTTTTTTTTTACATAAAGTGGAATTAGGTTATAACACAATTATAAAATGTTTGGCAGGACACCAGAAAGACACGCAGAGCCTCAAGCTGTCACTCTGGGTAGAGTGGCGTGGCATCACAGCTCACAGCAACCTCCAACTCCTAGGCTTAAGCTATTCTCTTGCCTCAGCCTCCCAAGTAGTGGGGACTACAGGTGCCTGCCACAACGCCTGGCTATTTTTTGGTTCTAGTTGTCATTGTTGTTCGGCAGGCCCGGGCTGGATTTGAACCTACCAGCTCTGGTGTATGTGGCTGGCACCTTAGCCACTTGAGCTACAGGAACTGAACCTTGACTCTATTTTCAAACACAGTCGCATTCTGAGGTTGTGAGGGTGAGGACTTCGACATATGAACGGGGTACACAATTCAATTCATAACAATTACTCATCATGGGAGATTGAAAAACTCAGCCATAATATTTTACAGCTCATATCATCAAGAGGTAGAGTCGGTTCCCTCAGCCCTTGAGTCTGGGGAGAATCTGTGACTCATTCTGGCTTATAAAATGTAGCAGTGGTGACACCAAGTGAGACCTGGTGCCCGGGGCTCAAGAGTCTTGCAGCTTCTGCCTTCTCCCTTCTGGAAGGTGCCCTGCGACTTCCATGGACAGAGCCTCCTGGGGGAGAAAAGGCCTTGTGGAAGGGAACGGAGGTGCTCCAGCCAGTAGCAACTGCCAGGCCCATGTGTGATACCACTTTGGACTTGCTAAGCTAGAGACTACATGTGGCCCACTGTCTACTTTTGTATGGCCAGCAAGCTAAGAATGGTACTTTATAATTTTAATGGATAGAAAAATCAGAAGAACAATAATATTTTGTGATTAATGAAAATCATATAAAATTCAAATTTTAAAATGAAGTTTTATGGGAATACAGTCACATTCTATTGTTTATAAAGTGTCTGTGCTGGTTTTTAGATATAATGGCAGATTTGAGATGGAGACTATATGGCCATCAAAATGTAAAATATTTATTTTTTGATTGATTTTTTAGAGACAGGGTCTTGTTTTGTCACCCAGGCAGGAGTGCACTGACATAATCATAGCTGACTGTAACCTTGTACCCCTGTGCTCGAGCAGTCCTCCTGCCTCAGTTTCCCAAGTATCTAGGACTCCAGGCATGGACCACCACACCCAGCTATTTTTTTTTTTTTAATTGTAGAAATAGAGTCTTGCTATGTTGCTCAGGCTGGCCTGGAACCTGTCACCTCAAACGATCCTTCTACCTTGGCTTTCCAAAGTCCCAAGATTACAGGCATGAGCCACCACTCCTGGCCAAAGCTTAAAAAAATTAGTATCTAGCTCTTTGTGAAAAATGTTTTCAGACAACTCTCTAGCTGAATACAATTGCTTGAGTGAGCCTAAGAGAAATAAGCAGAGGAATTATCCACCTAATCCACAGATCACAAGAGGAATAAATCAATGCTTGCCTTCTTTCTTTCTCTCCTTCCTTTCTCCCTCCCTCCCTTCCTCCCTTCCTTTCTTCACTTATTGAGACAGAGTCTCACTCTGTCACCCTGGGTAGACTGCCATGGCATCATAGCTCACAGCAACCTCAGACTTCTGGGCTCAAGCATAAATCACTGTTTTAAATGACTGAATTTAAGGGTGGCTTGTTACACAGCAATAGATGATCATTTTTAGATAAAATTTACCTGACTTCAGCTAAGTGAAAAATCATTTTGAGTATGAAGCCGTAACAAAACATGCCTGTTTTTGAAAATAGAATGCTTAAAACACCGAGAATCCGAGTGCTAAGCTTCTCAAACCTTTTTTCATGTGCATAGCAATTTTTCCAGGTAATTATTTTTAAGTAATAGTTTAAACTGCAGTGGTTCTCAATCTTTCTAATGCTTCCTAATGCTGAGACCCTTTAATACAGTTCCTCATGTTGTGGTGACCCCCAACCATAAAATTATTTTCATGGCTACTTCAATAACTGTAATTTTGCTACTCTTATGAATCGTAATGTAAATATCTGATATGAAGGATGTATTTTCATTGTTACAAAGGCGTCGCGACCCACAGGTTGAGAACCGCTGGTTTAAAGAGAAAATGACTGATAGAACCAAAACTCTCCACTAGCCTATGTTAAATGCCCTTCGTTCATACTGGATTTTATCCTAAACTCCAATTTTCAGAATTTTTGTGCGCTCTGATTAGTGGCCTAAGATTTTGACAAGATCTACTGCAAACAGCTCACCCCTTCCTTGGCAGAGTGGTAAGAGAATTGAGCTCCTCCAAGATGCGCCTGGGAAGACCTGTGTGTGTCAGTTTGTTTTCTGAGTACTGCTACAGTTAACGGACTTCCTGTGCAGGAGACACAATCACCGCCTAACCACAAAAACAGGTGGTTTCCAGCTTCTAACGAAGATGAGAGCTGGGAGGTCTGGGAAAACCTGGGCCTGAGTCTTCCCACTGGACTTGGGGCTCCTTCCTCCACAGCCAAGTTCCCACAGGTATCAGGGAAATCACCGGATCAAGGGCTAGA
This sequence comes from Otolemur garnettii, assembly GCF_000181295.1. NCBI lineage: Eukaryota > Metazoa > Chordata > Mammalia > Primates > Galagidae > Otolemur > Otolemur garnettii. Next base: position 36,324,057 of record NW_003852403.1, read on the forward strand.
AGAACCACGGTGTCCATCCTGTGCCACCTTAAGCATCTTCTCTACAGGCAAGGACCCTAGTAACCTCTAACACGTCCTTCATTCAGATACCACGTGTTAACAATGTGCTGAGTATTGATCTAGGGCCAGAGCAGTAAACAAAACCAAGTCCTTGCTCGAGGAGTGCCTCCTGGATGAGAGAAAATTCCACGGTAGGAGGAGCTACACGATAAACATGTCAACAAGTAAACGCTGTGGGCTCGGGGTGATAGCCCACCACGGAAAATGAAGCAAGGTAAGAAGCAGCCACGCAGCACAGGGTGAGGGGAAAGGCTTCTCCACAAAGCAACAGCTGAGCGGAGGCCCGAAGGAAGGGGGATCCTCGGGGACATCTGCAGAAAGCGCCTTCCAGGCAGAGGGAGGAGTTCTGAGGCAGAAGCAGGGGCAGTGCGCTGCTGGGGAAGGAAGGCTAGGAAGAGGAACTGGGGCAGGATCATGTCAGACTTTTTGAATCATTTTGCATGAGATGAGAGACCATCAGAGAGCTTGAATAGTAGAGTGATCATTTTTATTTAAATGCCCCAGGCTAGAGTGCGGTGATATCAGCTTAGTTCACAGCACCCTCAAACTCCTGGGCTCAAGCCATCCTCCTGCCTCAGCCTATGGAGTAGCTGGGATTATAGGCACTCACTGAGGAAGCTCAGCTACTTTTTCATTTTTTAGTGGCATTGAGGTGCCACTCTTGCTGAGGCAAGTCTCAAACTCCAGACCTCAAGGGATCTGCTCCCTCAGCTCCCCAGAGTGCTAGGATTAGAGGCATGGGCCTCTCTGCCCAGCCAGTTTCAGTTCTTTATACATATGCCCAACACTTACCCAAGTCGATGTTGTGATAATACACTTTAGTGGAGTCAAATTTACAAAAAAAATTGCATAAAATGAATTAGAACTCTAAAAATATCTATACAATTTGTACCTCCAATATTGGAAATGATGCAAAGATAAAATATACAGCTTAGCAAATTATAAAAAATAATGCTGATAACTTAAAAATTGTAAAGAAAAAGACTAAAACAATGAAAAATAAAATTCAACATATGAGGCTCAGCACCTATAGCTCAACAGGCTAAGGCGCCAGCCACGTACACCTAAGGTGGCGGGTTCGAATCCCCAGCCTGACCTGCCAAACAACAATGACCGCTGCAACCAAAAAATAGCTGGGCGTTGTGGCGGGCGCCTGTGGTCCCAGCTACTTGGGAGGCGGAGGCAGGAGACTCGCTTGAGCCCAGGAGTTGGAGGTTGCTGTGAGCTGTAATGCCACGGCACTCTACCCAGGGGGACAGCTTGAGGCTCTGTCTCAAAAAAAAAAAAAAATTCAACATATGAAAAAGTATATTACAAGGAGGGATTATAAGAGCCAGTAGACTTTCATGCCCATTGCTGTATTTTGAAAACTTGTGTCATGATGAATACCTACTTTTTGTCTTTTGGGACATGACTGTCCTCAGAGAATGCATTCACGCCCATATTCTACATGGCACTGCTCTTTTTGAAATTTTCCTTAATTCATTAACATGAGCATTCATTAATGAATTTGCCCATCTTCTGTGCCTGCTTCTTTGCTGTTTGGATATGCAGAAATCCATTTTGCACGCATTTGTATACAGACCACACATTCAGTGGGAACAAAACTGGTGTTTGAACAGCTTTACCAGGTTTCTACATATGTTATCTATCTATTTATTTATGTATTTATTTTTGAGATAGAATGTCTCACCTTGTTACCCCTGGTAGAGTGCCCTGGCATCATAGCTCACAGCAACCCCAAACTCTTGGGCTCAAATGATCCTCCTGCCTCAGCATCCCAAGTAACTGGGACTAAAGGTGCTCACCACAACACTCGACTTGCTCAGGCTGATCTCAAACTCCTGATCTCAGGCAATCCACTTGCCTAAGCCTCCCAGAATGCTAGGATTACAGGTGTGAGCCACTGCACTCACCCAGCCTTTTCTACATAGTCCTTAATCTGATCACGTTGATACTTGATTTTTTTTTTTTTTTTTGAGACAGAGACTCAAGCTGTCACTCTGAGTAGAGTGCCATGGTGTCATCATAGCTCACAGCAACCTCTAACTCTTGGGCTCAAGCAATCCTTTTGCCTCAGTTTTTCTATTTCTAGTAGGAATGTGGTTTTGCTTTTGCTCAGGCTGGTCTCAAATTCGTGAACTCAAGCAGTCCACCCTCCTCGGCCTCCCAGAATGCTAGGATTACAGGCATGAGCCACTGAGCCCAGCCAGACACTTAAATTTAAGACCAAAAGTTACACTTGTTAACATGGCACTCATGGGTTAAGATCTCCTTAACCCATACTTGATTTCTAAGTAAAGACAGTAGCAAGGTAATATTTCTGCCTGACATGATGCAACTATCCTATGATTTTGATTTTCAGGACTTTTAGAGGTCAGTGATTTTAAATTTTAGGGATTTAGATTTTAGAGATCTTTCAGGATTTCAACATTCGAGATTATAGTGTTTGGAATTGTGTCTTTAGGGATTATGATCCAAACCTCCCTTGCCGTGACCTAGCAATCGTGTGATGAACAATCAGTGCCACCATAAGGCTAGCAAGTTTCCTCAAGGCACAGTGCTCAGGGTCAGTCTGCAGCTATTGGGAAGGACCTTCATGAGTGAATGTAGTTAGAAGAGCCCTAGGGAGAGGAATCCCATGATCTTGGGCCCATTTATAGTCCCATACCTGCCACATGACCACTCCCTAGTACCCAAGTAGTGGGGTATCTGGGAGAAGAAGCTGGCTTATTATATTCATAGGGTGACTGATCTTGCCTACATGCTCAGAGCCTCCTCTTCAAAGACACAAGTGTGATGCTTCCTTTTTCACATGACTCCCCAATCTTCTTTTTCTCTGGCCTTTCATTTTCTCCTTCTAGGATTGTAACCAGCCAGCCAAGCCATTTCCACATCTCTAGGGTCTGTGTGTATCTGTGCCTCCAGCTGTTTCCTGCTGTATACACACTGAATGACCAAGTGCACTGCTGGAAGTCTTGCTGACTGGGAGGATTTTCCTTTAACACTCCCCTTTGGGGCTACCTCTGAATAGTTCTGAAACGTGGCAGCTGTACATATGATTCAGCTAGCACCCATCTAGTGAACCAAACTGGAGTTTTTCTCTGCTCTGGTACCTGATTGCAGGGGACTCTCCAAGACCCCACAGGTTATTGCTGAGGATGAATCATTCATGCAACAGAGGTAGGTGACAGGAAGGTTTGTGTTATCTGTTCATGTAAATATACTTGTACCTTTTGGGTCTGCTTGGGTACAAGTTTGAATATACTATTTTTGTCCTATAATGGATTTTTTTTTTTTTTTTTTTTGAGACAGAATCTTATTCTGTTGCCCTGGGTAGAGTGCAGTGGACTCATCATATCTCACAGCAACCTCAAACTCCTGGGCTCAAGTGACCCTCCTGCCTCAGCCTCCCAGAGTGCTAGGTTGCAGGTGTGAGCCACTGTGCCTGGCCTTCTATGATGGACTGCCTGACCTCATGACTTTGTGGACCCAATATACCCATCTCATTATTAGAAATTTTGTAACCCATGCTTAGGTGCTCAACCTTTAATAGGAGCTGATACTACAGCAGATACTACTTGCAAATGGCAAATAGTTCTCGTCCATCAATGACACAACCTTGCTTCAGAACATTTGGGTCTGTGCTATGACTCTTTTGGTGGACCTCTGTCACCTCTTTTGGTGGCAGAGATCCCATACAGCACTGATATCTGCCATAGCTGTCTCCAGCACCACTGAGTCTGATGAATCATGTCTTACTGTATCACAGCCTGAATCTTCTGCAGACTCTTGGTCCAGTCCCACTCAAACCTGGAAACCTCCGAGTCACTCAATGAATGTATTAGAGAAGTAGTCCTAAGTATAACACTTGCTGCCTCCAGAATCCAAAGAAAGTCACTTACTGTATGCCTATTCTTCAAAGTACAACTTGTCCTTTACCTTGTCTGGGATAACTCAAAAATTTGACCAGTGTTGAGAGTCTTCTGAAGACTCATCTGAATCTTCATAGGATGTGGCTCCTGTCCTCTGGTATGTGTCTATTTTAGTACAGTATTTAAACCACTTGCCTGCCACTTCCCAGTTATTAAGTTCAGTCAATCTAGGGACCTGAGTGATGTTCTCTACAATAACAAGATGATCAAGGCCTTTCGGACTATACTGCAACAGAGAACAGAAGGACACCTGGAGCCTCATCCTAGATAAAATAGTGGATGTGTGCTGCTCTCCAGCCTGAACAGTTTTGATCCTCTTTTTGGTGCTGGATGAAGAAAATATTTTTACCAGATTAATAGAAGGACCGAGTAGAAGCTCTATGATTATTTTATAGATGAAGAAACTAAAGCTCAGAGGAGGGACAAAACTTCAAGTGTTAGCCCAACTAGGGTACTACACTACAGGATCAGAGACGCCTGGCCAGTCATAGTGCCCTGAGGTTACCTGGACCCTGGGGAGAGAGAGAAAAATGATAAAGGAAGACCGCTGACAGATTTCACTTGCTGCACAGGGAATCATTGATCACAGTACTGAGGGTGCTTTGGAAGTCCTTTAGCACAGACTCTACCTGACAATAAAATTCCTCTGCTGTGATGTTAAATTTAAAATTGTAACTTCAGTATAGTGGGGAGAAAAAACCACAACTTTGCAGGTTTGGAGATATACTGCATCAGTCAGCTTTTGCTGTGTAATAAACTACCCCAAACTAGGTTAACATATTTTTATTATTTTCTCTGAACCTATTGGGTTGACTGAGGGGTTCTGCTGAGTTGAGCTGGGAGCAGCAGGGCTTACCCTTCCATGCATCTCTTGTCAGCACCTGGTCAGCTGCAGGGTGGCTAGGTACATGGCTTGCTGATCTTGGCAGGGCTCTCTCACATGTCTGGGAACCACTAGGCTGGGCTAGCTGTACTCAACGAGTCTCATTCTCTAGTAGGCTAGCCAGGCACAGTCTCATGACAAAGTCAGATAAACTGGAGTAAGTACAAGGGAAAGAACTATAATCATTGTGTGTCCCATATGTTAATAAATGGAATAACACATGTCTCATTAGCTAAATTATGTTGTGCAGGGCAGCTAGTCATTGAGCAGAGCAGCATGCTCTGGCCACAGTGGGAGGCATGAAGATGTAGACCATCTACCACTCGTAACTAAATTTCAGTCTCAGCCAGAGTACTTACCACATAAATTGCTCTGTAGGCCTTAGTTTCCCTAACTGCAAAATAAACAATAATAACATCTATCTACTTACTATGATGATCAAATAAGATTTATGTAAGGCACCTACCTAGTCCTTGGAACATGAGGCACAGTGGTTCATGCCTGTAATCCAAGCACTCTGGGAGGCCGAGGTGGGTAGATTGCCTGAGCTCAGGAGTTTGAGATCAGCCTGAGCCAGGGCAAGACCTCATCTCTCTAAAAAAAAAAAAAAAGGCCAGGTGTTGTGGCAGGCATCTGTAGTCCCAGCTGCTTGGGAGACTGAGGCAAGAGAATCACATAAGCCTAAGAGTTTGAAGTTGCTGTGAGATGTGATGCCACAGCACTCTTCCAAGGGTGACAAAATAAGATTTTGTCTCAAAAAAATAAAAACAAAAGTGGTAGTTCTGATAATGAAGAATGGTTTCTGGGTGGATAGGTCTTTGCTTCCTACAGCAAGGACCTGGGAAGGCCCGCAAGGTAGCCCAAAGCTAATGTCTTTCCCCAGACATTTAGTCTAGGGGGCTGACTTTCAGAGGACCCACATTGGCCACAGCTAGAGGGCTCACAGGCCTGTGGGGACTGCGGTGTACTACATCCCTAGAATGCAATATTCCTCAATGCACCACAACCATCCTCCAGATGGAGAAACTTTGTGCCTCTCTGAAAAAGGCAATATGAGTTTTTACTAAGAGTCAGACAGACCAGCACTCAAAATTTGGCTTTGCCACTTATGAGCTGTGCATCTGTGAACAATATATAATGTCTTGAGCCTCACATTTGTCTTGTCTCACAGGCCTGTTGTGAACTCTCAGGAGATGCTGTTTGGGACACAGGCTTACATGGACAATGCCCAATATGAGGAATGGAGGCTGGCGACAGAGCTGATGATTCTGGGTTTTCCTTGTGGATAAGAATGTGTCTGGCCTGACAGCAGGCTTAGTTCAAGAGCCAGGAGAACCCAGTGCCTGTAAACATTTCCTTACAGCTAAACCTATAGACTTCAAGTGCAATGTCTCCCAGAATAGGAATGTGATCCCAGGTATAGAAAGGCAGTGATGGAACAAACAGTGAGCTCTCCAAATCTGTGAGGACTTTGCTTTGAGTGGATGCTGTCACCAGAAGTTTACACCCCTTGTTAGGGACCCTGGAGCATGTCTCCCTGTACATAAACAGCACTTCCTCCCGCCGTGTGAAACTACCTGTTCTCTAAGTTTCTGGATTATTGACTGGCTGGACAAATCAGGCACACAATGTAAGCACACGGTGGATTTGAACCTAGTTTTTCTTTGCCTGCCCGCCCACCCACAACACACCATCATTGCTGCAGCATACAGAATACTTAGCATAGCACAAATTCTGGGGAAAGCACCCGGCAAATGCTGCCTCCTTCAAACTCTCCATGCCCCTGAGAATATCACGTTAGGTTTTAGAACTTCCTATCACTTTTAGTTATTGAAACAGCCTCCTCAGGTTGTGGAAACTTACTTATTCTTTCTTTTAGAGACAGAGTTTCACTCTGTTACCTGCGTACAGTGGCATCATCATAGCTCACCGCAATCTCCTGGGCTCAAGCAATCCTCCTGCCTCAGTCTCCTGAGTAGCTGGGACTCTGGGTTCCTATACCACATCTGGCTAATATTTTCTATTTTTAGTAAAGAAAGGGTCTTGCTATTGCTCAGGTTAGTCTTGAACTCCTGGCCTCAAGTGATCTTCCTACCTCGGCCTCCCAGAATGCTAGGATTACAGGCATGAGCCCCCCTGCCTGGTCCAGAACACTAATTTTTTTTCTTTTTGTACTTTCTATTTTTTATTAAATCATAACTGTATACATTAATGCATTTATGGGGTACAATGTGCTGATTTTATATACAATTTGGAATGTTTACATCAAACTGGTTAATATAGACTTCACCTCACTTAATTATTGTGTTAAGACATTTCTATTCTATACTTACTCATTTTTAAACATTCATTCCAAGTTCAATTCAGAGCTCTCTTCCTCCTAACCCCATATCCCAGCTGAGGCTGCTGTGGGGGCTCTGCTTGCCTGGAATGGGGTGGAAATGCAGTAGGATGATCTGCCTTTCAGAACTCCAACTTACTTGCCTGCTACTGGGATATGGAGCAGGGAACTGGAAAGTCCCACAGGCAATCTCTCTGAATGTGACTGCTCCTGCAAGGTCCTCTCCCGCATTCACACTCCTTGCCCATGGGTGGGACAAGTGGTGGATACAAGGAGCCCCGCTGGCCAGTTATTCCACCCCGAGCAGCTCCCCAGTCCTGGGCATTAGTAGCCCTTTTCGAGAATTCATTTCCTCTGCCACCGGAGGCCTCACACTCCACACTCCACAGCATCTTTGCTGTGTGCTCAAAGCCCCCACCTGCTGTCCGCCCTCAGTCTCATCTCTCCTTTGGAGGCTGGCACAGGAGGATTGCTTCTCTGTGCCTTTAGAGAAATGAGGTTTTGAGGATTATGTTCCTTCCCTTTGTAGTCCTTTTACCCTGTCTCACATCTCTCCCCTGGGCTCCGATATCACTAGGGTGGACAGCAAGTCATGAGGCTGAGCAGAAGTTCAACTATTCAACTTGGGACAGAAATGGCCATCTGCCATGGTTTATACGATGGTTCTCTCAGGCCAAACTTCTGTGGCTCTAGAGGGGAACTAGTTAGTTGGTGGGCTTCTTCTTGAGAGGAGGGCTTTCTAAAATGAAGGATTTCTCCCAAAGCAACTTCCTTCAAGATTTTCTAGTCCCCTTTTACATCTGTCCTTCCCACTGGGCTCTGGGGTGGCTACCCCAGCACCCTATGACAGAAGTGGCAGGTGAGACGGGGGGGTCCTACAGCCAGTGTGGGGGTTTCCTTGAATTCCAAGGGACTTGGAGAGCTGATTAATGCCTCAATAGTTTATTATCTCTGCTCCATAAAGTGAAGTTGGGGGCAGGAAAACCTTAATCAATATTCATAACATCCCCGTACATAGGAATTGTTGGCAAGGCAGAGATGGGTGTTTTCCCCTAAGGACTTACCATCAGCCATGGGGGCCCTGTTCCAAGGCAATTAGGGAAATTCCTACTGACAGAAGAGATGTTGAAATATCTGTTTCCCACTAATGTCAAGGCCAGGGGTTGAGTTACTGGCCTAAAATAACCTTTTCTGGACCAAACAGCCTAACAGCACACTTAACCATTCTGAGACTCAGTTTCCTGATCTATACAATGATGGATGAATTGGTCTATATGTTTCCCCATTTAGAGATTTTTAAGAGTTAACATAATGGAATGTGGTGCTGTTTATAAATTTAAAAAACAAGAATTTTTTCTTTCTTTCTTTCTTTCTTTTTTTTTTTAAGCTGTTTGGAAGTCCCCTTCACAATTTGTGGCTAGAGATAAAATTCAGATTTATAACTCAAGATAATCTTTTCCTCTTTCCCCAAATATTTGCAACTTACTTTTTGGCTTACTATTATATTCCATTGTGGTTTAAACCAAATGTATTTTGTCCTGATTAAAACAAGCAAAGTTTCAAGTGACTGCTTCAAATGGGTAAATAAACTCATAAAACAGAAGAGGTATATAGGAAAGGCATTAACAAAAACTCACCAAATATATTATAATAAAGGACTCTAGACACAAATGGGAAAAAAAGCAAGGGTGTCTTAGTCCAAGACCATTAAAATGATCTTAAGACTAAATGCAGGTTTGTTGAAAGGTTGTGTCACATAAGATCTCCCGCAGCCCAAGGGCAGGCAGGGCAGCTGGCCCCATGAGCGCTGGCACCAGTGGCTGAGCCACAGGGCAGTCCGTCCTGCCAGCCACCCAGGCACATGGTCTCTTATCTCTGCTTCTTTCTGTATCTGCTTCACTTTTATGATGAAGGGGTGTGGGCAGGGTGGAAACAGATGAAAAAGGTGGCTACAATGTGCAGGGTTCTCAGTGAGGCTTTTCCCTAATAATACTGAGTCTGGGGTTTTAGTTCTTTGTGGTTCTGATTTTAAAGGACTTTGCTGCCATGGATACTTAAGAAGCTTAAATGTGGGGTGCCTTAGGATCACCAGTAAGGAAAAACAAACTAATATAAAACTGGATAAGAAGACAGAGAGAGCTAATGGAAAACTCCATCAGTGAAAGACCTGAAGAAGGGATGGAGCCTCTCACAGCTCTCATTCATCATGTGTCTGGAGACAGGTGGCCTGTTGATGTAAACATATCATTTAAAAGGGTCAGCTAGAAGGAATAGCCATGTCAGATCCTGCTAACCATGTTGAGTCTGGAGAAAAAGTTAGCTCAATAGGAAAAAGTGGACCTTTGCCTATTACTCAGACACCTCTAGCTTGAAAAAAATAATAATTTCCAGACCTCACTGTAATTTGGGTAGAAAGTTAAAAGCCCCGGATTTTAGTGCAGGCTTTGCTACTCGTTTTCAGAAACTCTTCTCCTGGACCTGTCTGGTGAGTGGCACAGAATCCCTTCCCTGCTGCCTTCAGTGGCTAAATATTTCAATGTTTTAAAGATGGCCGGGATCCTGGTTCCATTCCTTACCAGCTGTGTGCCCTTGTGCATGTAACTCAACCTCCCTAGGTTTTGGTCATTGTAAGGATGGATTGTTAGCTTTCTTTTTATGCCTATGTGGTTTGTAGTTTTTATTATATTTTATGTTTTTCAGCTCTCTAAAAGCAGTGCCTCTCACCTGTAATACCACTGTTAGCATAATGCTAAGCTGGGAGCTTGTGCTCAATAAATGTGTATCATTTTCTTGAGTTGGGCATAAATGTTGATACTTGTTCAAGATTCACTCTGGGTAAGATATCGAGTCTGGTTGAGATGATGTGGGGCAGGGGAAAGGACAAATAAGGAATAAGTGTTTCCTTAAGGAAGGTTTGATCCAGCGTGGGGGCCAGACAGGTAGACACACAGCTAATGAGCTGGCAGGCCTTTCTTCTCTCCCACAATGTGAGACTCTAGAGAACCATCTGGGGCGTAGAGATTGTTGGGAGCAGAAGTATTTTCTCTATGATCTGGCTTCCTGGTGGTCCACATAGACGCAGAAATGGAGGTATTCACTGACACCCCATTTTCTTTCCTTTTCTTTTTTCTTTTTTTTTTTTGAGACAGAGTCTCACTTTGTTTTCCTGGGTAAAGTGCTGTGGCATCATAGTTCGCAGCAACCTCAAACTCTTGGGCTTAAGAGATTCTCTTCCTTCAGCCTCCCAAATAGCTGGAACTCCAGGCACCCACCACAATGCCTGGCTATTTTGTTGTTGTTATTGTTGCAGTTGTCATTGTTGTTTCAGCTGACCTGGACCAGATTTGAACCCGCCAGCCTCAGTGTATGTGGCTGGCACCTTATCCACTGAGCTACAGGCACAACCCTGGTGCCCTGTTTTCTTTCTTTTTTTTTTTAAATTTTTTAATTTTTATTTATTTATTTTTTATTAATTAATTATTTTTGGTGCCCCGTTTTCTGAAAACAAATATATCCTGAACATCAGAGGTATGCAGTTTCTTTCTAAAAGGTTCACTGAGTTGCAGTGAAATAAGCACAGGTGGGAAAGGGCAGAGGTGAGGAGGAGGGCTCTTCGTGTCTGGTACCTCTGGCTCCCACACCCCCAGTGGTCGTGCAGTCCTCAGGACCTTTCCTCTGGACATTGCCCCTCATCCTTCTCCTGCTCATTCTCACTGTCTTCTGGGGTGGAAAGTGAGACTGAGAAGCATGAGCCCTGATTCCATGGATGAGAGAAGGGAGCACAGCTGAATGAGAATGGGGAGGGAGGGCGAGGGGAAGGAAAGATGGGCTTACATCTCAGCTTACCATTAGTTTCCTCCTCATCAATCTAAAATCAAAAATCAGACACTCTGCCAGTAGGAGGATTCCCTGTCTTCTGATAATATCCATGTAAGCATAGCTTGTGTGAGAAGTTCCTGTTCCCCTCTGAACAGAACTTTGGTCCTGTTTCTTGTGGAATGGTAATTCCAGCCTTATGGGGCTGGACACTCATCCCCTCCGTGTCTGGGTTATTGTGTAGCCTCCTGGTGTTAACTGATAATGGTAGGTACCTCTTATCCCCAATGTCTCCCCTTCCCAGGTGGTGGAACAGGAGAAAGGGAAGAGTGAGATTCTGCCAACCTCATAATGACGCTTACAAGGGCTGAAGTTCATTCAAGCAGTGTCCTTCCATTAGATCCCAAGAACTGTTGGTCCTCAAAGAAATTGTGGAAGTCCTTAGTAGACTGTTGAATCTTAATGTTAATTATGTTGCCTTCTCCATGATTTCGAGAGAAACCTTTTGACTGGCAGGAGTGCAGTACACACCCAGTGTAATTGTTTTATTCATTTCTACCACTCCCCACCTTAGACTGGGAGACACTTGGTGGCAAAGGCTGCTCCAACCCCACCACCAACAAAGATCACACCACCTGTCCCCCTCCCCACCAACCCTGGCACGCAGCATTTTGTAAAAAGGAAAGAAGGACTCTTTCCCTCCATTGTAAGTATTTAGTAAATTCAAAATCCTCTCCCTGCCAACAATGCTGAGTTTTGTTTTGTTTTAGAGTTTCCAATATAAAGTGAGCCTATGACTGATGAGACAAGATATGTGTGTGATTTAAATGGCCAACTATTATAAATTGCCCATGAACTTTATGGACACTCAGTATATAAAGACGAACAAAAGACAGATTACCTTCCATAATTGATGCAGGAAAACTGGGGAATCCTAGCTCCACTGGCACGTCTAAACTAGCACAGGGTGAATGGCATTACCAGGGCCCAGAAGGGTCTAGAGAGGTGGATGACCATAGCTCCAGAAAGGAGAGTCTAGGAACCAGGCACCTGCAATGCATCTCCAGGGCTGACCCACAGATATCACCTGTCTGTTCTCAGCTCTGTAGCCACAAAATATTTGAATCGTACAAACAATTCCCCTTGTTTTGATTTCATGCTCACTAAGCAACTGACAAATTACAACTTGATTCCCATGTATTTATGAGTGGTTCACTTTGTTCTAAAAAGGTACAAAGATGTTTATAAAAGTGTGCCTTCTTCAGTTTAAAAAATAAAATTGAAGGCAGCGCCTGTGGCTCAGTGAGTAGGGTGCCAGCCCCATATACTGAGGGTGGCAGGTTCAAACCCGACCCCCCGGCAAATTGCAACCAAAAAATAGCCGGGTATTGTGGCGGGTGCCTGTAGTCCCAGCTACTCAGGAGGCTGAGGTGAGAGAATTGCCTAAGTCCAAGAGCTGGAGGTTGCTGTGAGCTGTGTGATGCCACAACACTCTATCAAGGATGATAAAATGAGACTCTGTCTCTACAAAAAAAAAAAAAAAAAAATTGAATATAAATCAATTCAGTGGGTTTGGGTTTTGCCTGCCTCATATCCATTTTACCCTTCTGTTTTCTCTGAGGAAATGATGTACCTCTTGGGTGTAACTGGCACCCCCCTCGTCACGGGTTCTGAGAGAAGGCGTATAACCCACACCTGGCCAGTCCGTGAATGCCATCCATGTGGTCTCCGGGCTTGGCCAAGTCACCCCGGAAACTCAATTCTGGGAACTTTGTTAAAATTGTGGGGAAAGAACTCTTTTTTTTTTTTTTTTCTGGCACTGCTTCCTGTAGGAGACATCATCCCAGTGTGGTCAGAGCCACCAGGTGAGAAGGCAGGTCTCTAAGAAGGGTGTCAATACAGGGGAGAACAGAGGGACAAGATGGAGAAAAAGATGTGGAGTGCCTATGAAAATTAGGGCGTTTTCTGAGTTCCCCAGAAACAAATTCCTGAATTGTTTTAGTAGACATCTTATATTGCATTTTTTAAAAAATAAATTTGAGTTTCCAGCCACTCTCAACTGAAGGTTATGATTAATTCAGCATATGAGAAAAGTGAGGTGAGGAAAAAAGTGAGATTAGAAAAAAGAAAGAAAGAAAGAAACTAGTAGTAAGGTGAGCACAGCCCCTCAAAAAACGCTTATCGTGAATGGCAGAATATTCGCTAATGTGGGCCCACCATGTCAACTCCAATTTCATGACTATCAGCACAGAGGTAAACCCGCTTAGTCATGTTAATTTGAATGCCCAGATTGAAACTAATTAAGATGCTTAGAAGAAATATAATTATTCATGATTATAAAACTAGAAAGGAAGCTCTGTACCTTGGGTGGAGGTACTGTGTGAAGCAGTGAAGTATATACCCTCAATAAAATGCTTACAATAACTATGGGGGTGTGACATTGAATTCATGAATTTTGTGGGACTGTTTCTTATAACAGTCTATGGAATAGACTGATGAGATGGAACCAGAGCACAGTGCAATGACGGCAATTTTAAAGAGGGGGAAATTGTGCAGGTCGAGTGTGCAGCATCCTGCTAGAATGGCCAGCAAGACAAGAGTGACCCCCGCCAGGAGCACCTCTAGGTGACAGAGTGGTTTGGAGCTGTAAGCCAGTTAAAATTCCTTTGCTTGAATCATACTTAAAATTCCCCTTGTTATGATTTCATGCTCACTAAGCAACTGATTAATTACAATTTGATTTCTCATGTATTTATAAGAGGTTCACTTTGTTCTATAAAGGTGACAAGGGTGCTTATAAAAGTGTGCCTTCTTCAGTTTACAAAATAAAATTGAATGTAAACTGATGCAGTGGGTTTGGCGTTTGCCTGCCTCCTCTTCATTGTGTTCTTCTTTCTCTCCTGTTTTGGGAAGCCGACCCACGTCTTACATGTGGTATTCTAAGGTAATTAGATAAGAAAAATCATTGTGTCTTCAAGTTGTTTGTACTCTGATTTCATAAAACCACATCATGTGCAGAGAAGAGAATGTTTGTCTTTCCCTTAGTTATGGGGGAGGTGGGCCATGGGAGTGGGCTTCCCATCTGCATTCCCTCGGAGTCCCTCCCTGCCTTTCAGGCATTAGATCGCTTTTGGTTTGTTTTAATCTTATGAATTTCAGCACTAACGGTGTGTGACTAGCACTGGAGCAGCCCCTGCTTGTTTCCCTATAGTGTTGCCAAACATGTGTGAGTTGGACGCGTGATAATCACACACTACAAGAACGTCTAATACAGGTTTTCTGTTCCTGCTGAGGTGAAGAGGTCTATAAACTCCCTAATAACACTTTGCCCACTGGATGTAATCTTGGAAGCTAGGTTTCCAGCATTTTGTGTGTCCAACCAAATCTTTTGATTTATGTGGCCTTTATATGATCATTATCCATTTTAAAATGTATGAGCAGTTTATCCTTAATAATCACAAATTTTAATTCATTTCTTTTCTCCCTTGACCTATATTTCCATTCTATTTCTTCATAGAATTTTATTCTGATATGGTTTTATATTTGAACATCTTTTGCTGATACTTATCTTGAAGAAATATACATTTGTAACTTGAAATTAATTCTTTTTACTCTTGTGACTTTAAAGTTCTTAGTGTGAAAATTTTTATCTGGATTCAGTTAAAATATAGGAGATAGTAAAACATGATTGATCAAAATAACATAATTATATTACAGTTTTTAATAAGTGTTTTTTAAACATGAGAAATACAATTTTATAGAATAGTCTTCTCTCTCTCTCTTTTTTTTTCTGAGACAGAGTCTTGATCTCTTGCCCAGTCTAGAGTGCTGTGGCCTCAGCCTAACAACCTCAAACTCCTGTGTTCAACAGATCCTCCTGCCTCAGCCTCTAGAATAGCTAGGACTATAGGCATGCATCACCACATCCAGCTAATTCTTTTACTTCTAGTAGAGATAGTGGACTTGTTTTGCTCAGGCTAGCCTCAAACTCTGGAGCTCAAGCAATTCTCACACCTCCACCACCCAGAGTGCTAGGATTACAGGTGAGAGCCAAAGCACCAGGACCAAATAGTCTTTTCTTAATGAAACTTAATGAGACTATATTTATTTTCAGTTAAGTTATATATTCATGGATGAATATGAGTTATTGCATGAATGAAACCAGATTCAACATCAGTTTTAATTCTCTATTCTTTTTTTTTCTTTTTACAAATATAAGCCTTAAGAAAACTAGTTCACCTAAATAATTAGATGAGAACAGAAAGAATTTTGGTTTTTTCAGAGCAACTGAATTATTTAAATTCCTCCTGAGTTACATTCAGAAAATCACACAGGGATCTATATTAAAATAATTTTTAATGATCTTTGAAAAAATTATTTGATCCTCTTTTAATTATCTTTCTGAAGCAAAATGTTGGGGACCACAATGCTTGGAAAATTATTTTTCTTTAAAATCTTGTTATTAAAGTCATATACTTTTTCAAAACTTTTATTTTTAATGGCCCCTTTTTCCAATCCCAGACTTTTTACACCCAGAGTGAGATAGAGGTGAATGACAGGCATGTAAGTCAGAGAAACACATTATGAGATTAGGGAATTAGAAATGGAAAATTGGTGTAATGTCTCCATTGTGGGTCAGTTTCATGTGAAAATTAAGTCTCTGGGAAAAGCTTTAACTAACTCTTTATGCCGTCATATTCTTTAGAAGGCCTCATGTACCTCTGGAGGTATGTGCATCTCAGTTTGAGAACCAATGTTCTAGAGGAAACAAAAATGTATAAAGAAATATACAATGTGATACTTCTGGTACAAAAAAAAAAAAAAAAAAACCACTATAAAAAGGAAACATATGGTAAAAAACC
The DNA here is from genome assembly GCF_000181295.1 of Otolemur garnettii. Taxonomy (NCBI): domain Eukaryota; kingdom Metazoa; phylum Chordata; class Mammalia; order Primates; family Galagidae; genus Otolemur; species Otolemur garnettii. The sequence continues at coordinate 36,339,954 of NW_003852403.1, forward strand.
TGGAGAGAGAGTGCTATGTGAGATGAGGCAATGGGAGAGGCCCCTTCAAGAGGCATCACCTGACCTGAGCCTGAAGGATGGGCCCAGGCAACCTGCCCTTCTGGGAGGCGCGTTCAAAGCTGGAGGATCAGCGCTAGGTTTTTATTGGGGAATGAGCTTCGCGTGTTTGAGTGGCAGGAGGAGGACCCGTGGGGCTGCAACATGATGACCAGGGGAAGAGTGGAGGGAGGTGAGATCAGAGAAACAGGCAGGGCCAGATTTGTGGGCTCCTGGAGGGAGCTGTGTATAATTTTCAGCATGATTCAAAGCCATCTGGGGTTTCAGACAGGAGAGTGACAGAGCAGAGTGGTGCTTTAGAAAGATCATTCGTTCTGAGGACTGTGAGGGAAGGGGCAGTAAACGGCAGGGACGTGAGAACAAAAGCAGCAGTAGCAAGGCAATCACAGACTATCGCCACTGTCTAGAGACTGGAGCTTGGAGCAGTGGACAAACAGTGGAGCTGGTAAGAGGGATTAAATTTAGGGACTATGTGGAGAAAAAGCAACAGGAATCACAGATGGATTGGGTGTGCAGTATAAAGAAAGGAAAGGTCTACTTCTAGGATAAATTCCCTAATTGCTTCATCATGTCTATGACATATTTCAACACTGAAAAACTGGGCAGATGTTTTGGACATGGCACTAAGTGACCAGGCATGCTCATCTGAAAACCTACCTGGATAAACAGCGATATGACCCTACTGGTGGGTCATTGCTCCCTATCATCATATGTGCACCAAGCTATGGAAACTGCCAAATAGATGCCCTCTGAACAGGGTCTATTTTCAAAGGGCAACTATTATTGGCACAATTTTGATTAATCCAACCTATATAGCTATCAGGTTTGAAGGAAGGTTACTTTAAATATTGAGTTGTGATGCAAAATGAGTGTTTTGAAACTATCCATAATTTTTTAAGGTAATTTTTATTATTCTAGCAAAAGAAATTGCCTGAATTATTCTCCTATTCTTGCTATGGAATGTATTACAAAATAGTTGTTAGGCAAAATGGCAACCAAAGAGTAGGAAGCCAAAATGTAGGGGGAAATACAGAGATAGGTCAGGCAGGTAATTAATAAAATGTTATCTTTCTCCAGAATAGCTGGAACTACAGGCACACACCACCATGCCCAGCTGATTTTTCTACTTTTAGTAGAGATGGGGTCTTGCTTTGTAAGGATGGAAGGACAGTGGAGAATGTGGTGGCAGGTGCAGGTAGGCAGACGTCTGTGGGTTGGGAACATGAGGTCGTCCTCATCTGAGCATATCTACTTTCTCTATACAACACAAGGAGAGTTTGGAACCAGAGAATAACTATTCTGACTATTGGGAAAGGGAGACTAGAAGAAATATGAAAAATTTGAAGAGAAAAAAGAACGGTGAAATAGTTCTTGAGTGGAACACAATTTTGTTGTTTGCATACTTAATGAAATTATAAACTCTTTGGGGAAAGACCTGTGTGTGACACATTTATGGAAAACCCCATCGAGTTAGCATGTCATCTTCATAAAGTGCCCTCAATGAACTCCTCTTGGCGGGGTAGATGGAATGGATGAATTAAAAGAGCCTTGAAGGAATCTAAGAGCAGAAAAGACCTCATCAAATGGAGGAAAATTTGAGTGATGGGGAGAATTGTAGATGGTAGAATGGTATGAGTGAAGACCCAAGCGCAGCTTCTTCTGGGGGGTGTTTGATCTGACCTGGGGAGAGATACCTGTTTGAGATGATGGCAGATAACATTCATATGTGTTAGTACGATAGGCCCAGATGTGTCCTGCCTTGAAGGTTCCGTCAAAGAGGTTGGATTCCAATTGTAATTAGCATACAAGTGCCTAGGCTGAGACTTTTTTTTTTTGGAAACTTCATACAACCTGGACCAACAGAAAATTTAAAACTACAGGTAGTTTTCCGTTGCTCAGATTGTAGAAAATTAAATTTAAAAAATACAGGCTTCTGTTTATTTTGAGAAATCTGTGTCAAAATTACAAAAATGTAAAATAAAAGTTGCTTTATAAAATAGAGATGTCATTAACTGCAAGAGGCTAAGCTCCTCCATAAGATAGTGGTGTGTGGCAAGAAAGAATTGCTTCTTTGCAGATAGGTTTCCCTTAGAAAAATGTTTCCTGATGCCTGCCAGGATTCTAGTGGGATGTTGTGTTCTTGTTCGGGCAGATACTCACAGGAGGCCAAGAGGCAAGAGGGAGGGAATGGTGAGTGGACACTGGCTTCACTTTACCGAGGGAACTGGTTTGGGTTTGGCAGGATTCAAGCTAGAATAAACTGCTGGTATCCTGTCATAGTATTGAAGAATGATGCGCCTTAAAAGTATCATCGTGTTATAGCTGAGTGGGGGCCCGGGGTGCAGAGAGAGACACCAAAGCCTTGGGGATGAAGAGTGGTTTTTCTCGGAAGGAATGAGCATCACCACTGTCAGTCACCCTGGAAAGAAGTAGACCCCAGGACAGGAAAAAGAAGGAAGGAGCTCTTGAACTAGAAAGGAGGAGGAACTCCTATCCCAGGGCCCCCAGTGATGTGGCTGATCATGCTCGGAGCACTCCCAGTGGTGGGCCTGCGTGAACACCAGGTAAGCAGATCACCATGGAGGCAACTGGAAGGCAGTGGGTTGGCCTGTAGATTCAGAGAAGCCAGGTCTCATTGTAGCTCAAAGTTCTCTTCCTGTGCTTCCCTGAGCCAGGAGCCAACTTCAATCCCCTGTTAGCCTGGCCCAAGCAAAGTGGTAGGGAAAGAAGAACAGGCCTGGGACATGTTTGGGTCCTGCTTGTGAAGGGCAGAGCAGAGCCCCCTTCCTGACACCAGAGTGGTGAGAGTGTCATACAACACCAACTTGTGCCATGGAGCAGCGAACCCTCAGAGCAGTGATGGCAGAGGCATGAAGTATCATTGTTAGACATTTGAAATAACTGAGAGAAAATCTACAAGAGCATTTGGTGGTCAAAGTCACGTTTTAGCAACGTAATGAAGACTACTGGAGTTTAAGCAGTCATGATAAGGCATTTCCACTACCACCCCATCCTTCTGAATTTGAATCCATAGAGATTTAGACACAGGAGTCTAAAGATGAAAACATCATCTTTGTTGCTAGTAGAACTGGCTTGGACATGTCATATAAAATGATAAGTGACCAAGCAGCAGACACACTAGCATTGTTGGGGCAACATTCCTTGGGGAAAGCACAAAGACAGGAACAGTAGCAGGTGTGTGCGTCCACGATTCCCACTGCCTTCTAGGGCAGAACAAAGTGATCAGTGGGGCTGGACACCAGATTCCAGGAAAGGGATCCTGAACCTTGGGTTGTGAAGCTTTCAAGCTGCATTCATAAACACCAAGCCCTCTTCTGGAGTAATTAGTGGTCAGAGTACAGTTCAAGGTTCTGGCATGGCAGAATCTTGGCTTCTGCCTAATTTTGCCAGCTCAGGGTTTGTGGCGGGGGAATCTCAAGTCCCCCCTCCCTTGCATGACCAGAAAGTGGGGTCAAGCCCAGCCATTGCAGCTAGATACCCTGGCAGCTCAGCAGCAAGACTTGTCCCACAGCGTTTATGATGGAGGAAGCACCCCTTTTCTCTTGGCCAGCTCAGAAGCCTGGTCCAAGCCTCAGGATTGCCTTGGATTGGCTGCCCTCAATGGGGGCTGTAACTCATTTCCATGGAGCTTTGCATTCAACACCTTTTCTAGAAGGCTGATGAGTGAGAATCAGTCTTAGACAAATAAAGACATAACTTTCTGAGCTATACCCAAATGTGCTTCCTACTTCCTCTGGAACAGCCCTCACATTTTCAGAGCTGCTGGTCTTGTACAGGGACATAGAAAGTGTGTGTCCCAAAGTACAATGCTGTGAAAGAGAAAACCCAGAAAAGGCTGAACGTCAGTCCCTCTCTCAAATCACAAGTCAGCTTCATTACTCACCTACCCTTGCAGAAGGGAGCGAGGGCTCTCTAAATTACTGGAAATATTCCGCTGATGCTTTTCCTTTCTGGGATAGAAAGTAAAGTTTCTTGTCTTCTATAGAAATGTGTAAAAGTTTGACTTTTGGATCAAAAATGAACCAGATCTAAAAGTTTGGGGGATGGGTTGTGGCGATGACACCACAACAGCATGAATGTACTTAATGCCATTGGACTGTACACTTAAAAATGGTTTAAATAGTACATTTGTTATTATGTACATTTCTCTACAATCAATCAGCCACTGTCTACAATGAACTGGGTGTAATCATGGTTTTGATTTTGTTTTGCTTTGTTTGAATAGTTAATACATTCAGGTGGTTTAGACAACACAAATGGGCCATCCATGCAGCCATAGTCCCCCGCTAATCCATTTTCCTCTCCAAAGTCAAACAATACTACAGCATTTTGGTCTTCTCCCAGATATGTTTTATGCATTCCCAGCAAATACATTGTATTTAATTTTTTTTAACCCAAATCATATCATATTTTACATTCTTGTTTTTTGCAATTGGCTTTATAACTTAATGAAATTTCCTGGGGAATGCTCTGTGTCAGTACATTAGAATTCCCATACATGGCGACATGTTTCGCCAGAGCACACATTTTCATAATTGATTTAACCAGTCTCCCCTGCGGTGCAAATCTAGGTGTTTTGACTCTTGCTATTCCAAATGGCAAATAGCTTCTCATCCGTGTCATTTCTCTGATCTATCTACTCATAGGATAAATTCCCAGATGTAGAATTTTCCATCTGTGGTTTTAATAGTTTGCATCGTAGGCAAACGTGACCTTAATTCTGTTGAGTAGACGTTTGGAATGTGGTACTAACTGACCAAGTTAGCAAAGGGGCAGGGTTTTACTCCAGGTCCACAACCTAATCCCATGCTTTCCCCACTAATCTGTATTGTCCTTTTTCTCCAGTTCTTAAAAGTAAATGAACTATTCCTGAACCCACAGGACCCTGGGGAGACCTCAGTTTATGAGAGCCAATGACTGTGTCACTTTCTGGAACTTGTCCTGATGGTCTGCAGATGTCGAAGATAAAGAGAGAGCTATCTGAGGCTTAAAAAATATCATCAAACAAAGGATGTCAGGGAAGGCTGATATATTCTGGGCTTGCCTATAGCCTTATGTGGTTCACAAACCAAGATGGAAACAGGTAAGTCTGAGCTTGGAGAAGGCTTGATACTGCTACTCAGGGAAGAACCAGGGGTGAGTGAATTTTGTGCAACAGAGAAGAGATTTTCCCATTATGCTACCAAAATGCTCTGAACTGTAGTCATGTGCTGCACAATGGCATCGTAGCCCAGGGCCTCACTCGTGTGCTTGGTGACGCTGCTATAAATAAATGTACCACACTGGCAGTTGTATAAAAGCACTGCACCTACAATCACATATGGTACACAGTACTTGGTAATGACAATAAAGGACCGTTACTGATTTTATACTTACTAGACATTTGTTGTCATTTGAGAGTGTACTCCTTCCACTTATTGAAAAGTTCACTGTAAAACAGCCTCAGCAATTCCAGGAGAAGGCATTGCTGTCACAGGCCATGACAGCCCCACATGTGCTACTGCCCTAAAGACCAATTAGCAGGACAAATTAGCAGAAGATGTGGAGGGGGAAGACAGTGATATTGATGATCGTGACGCTGTGCAGGCCTAGGCTAATGTGTGTGTTTGTGTCTTTGTTTTCTGTTTTGTTTTTTTTTTTAGACAGAGCCTCACTTTATCACCCTTGTAGAGTGCTGTGGTGTCACAGCTCACAGCAGCCTCAAACTCTTGGACTCAAGTGATCCTCTTGCATCAGCCTTCCCAGTAGCGAGAACTATAGGTGCCCACCACAACCCAGCTGTTTTTAGAGATGGGGTTTCACTCTTGCTTAGGCTGGTCTCTAACTCCTGAGCTCAGGCCCACCTTGGTCTCTCAGAGTTAGGATTATAGGTGTGAGCTACTGTGCCTGGCCTTTTGTACATAGGCCTTAATCTGGTCAAGCTGACCCCTAGATTTAAGTCCAGAAGTCTACCCTTGTCAACTTGGCACCCATACAGATCTCCTTAACCCATACTTGATTTTTAAATAAAGATAATAACAAGGTAATATTTCTGCCTGACATGAAGCAACTATCCTATGATTTTGATTTCCACGACTTTTAGATGTCAGGGAGCTCCTGCCACAATGCCTGGTTAGTTTATTTTTTTTAAGACACGAGGTCTTGCTCTGTCGTTAAGTAGCACCTGGCTGTATTTAAGACCCCTCCCGTGCAATGCAGTTGGACAGGAGCCATTCTGCCGACACCTCAGGCATTGCACTGGATGACAGCAACTCTGAATATACAAATAGTCAATGAGAAAGTTACTCAAAGTCTGAATTTTAAGTCACAGTAGAGAGAGAAAGTAAGAATTCTTAGAAATTAGTATTTGCAGGCTTCATCTAAGGGAGCATCTGTTCTGAGTGTTGTAACAAGTGACCCCCAGATTCACTGGAGAAACTCAGTGATGGCTTGTGTCTCATGGCCGTCACAGTCCCACACAGCTGTCCAGGGGAGGGCAAGTAGGGCTCTGCTCCAGGCAGTCAGGGCCCTGGTCTGAAGGCTAGAAGTGAGCCTCAGTGAGCGGTTTATGGGGACCAGGAGGCTGGGAAGTGATTATGACTCTGTGCACAGGAGAAGTAGGATTTGGGGGAGCACATACAGTGTCTCTGCTCTGTCAACATAAATTGACTCAGAACTTAAATGGAAAGGGACACAGAAGAGGGAGGACAATGTATGCAAACCAGAAGCAGATAAAGACATCCGCCTGTAGACAAATCTCTGGTTAAAAAGGACGTGGAAATTGATTCCAGAACTTCACTCTATATTATTTACAGCTCGTGGGACATAGAAATGTATTCAGGTTAACTGTGTAATGAACAAAACATAATTCTCATTTCATAGTTGGAGTCAATCCCTGTCCCTTTGCCTTTTTTGCTGTCTTTACAAAGTCACGGGTTTAAGAACTATACTGGGTACTTCCAACACGAGGTGTCTAGGCTGGGAGGATCTTCTTTCTTTATTATTGTTGCTATTATTATTATTTTTTGAGACATAATCTCACTTTGTCACTCTCAGTAGAGTGCCATGGTGTCATAGCTCACAGCAACCTCAAACTCATGGGCTCAGGAGATCCTCTTGCCTCAGCCTCTCAAGTACCTGGGACTATTAGTGCCCGCCACAACACCTGGCTATTTTTTAAAGACAGGGTCTTACTCTTGCTCAGGCTGGTCTCCAACTCCTGAGCTCAAACAATCCACCTGTGTCGGCCTCCCAGTATGCTGGGATTACAGGTGGAAGCCACCATACCTGGCCTGGGCTGGGAGAATTTACTGGCAATTAAGGTGAAGAGTCTTGGTCCAAGAGTGCTTACTTAAATAGGCCACCCTGGCTGGGTCTATCCCCATCTGGTAAGCTACATGCTTCACATATATCCCCTAAGAACTAGTGAGTGAGCAAGTGTTGACATCAGGGTCCCTGACAGTGCTTTCTTGAAGCCACACACCATGAAAAATCTCAGGGATGTTAAAAAACAAACCATCATAACCAAGGCAGCTCAGCTATTTCAAAAAGAGATAGAGCTTCCTTAACTTCAAACCCAAATTCCTGTGAGCCTGGCAACTACCCTATGTCAAAATAAACATCCATCTGCCAGCCCTCGTGTTTAAAAACACAGTAAGCTCTATTCTCTGAAATACGAGCCTTCTCTAACCTGAGAAATGTAAATGTCTTTGAGGGTGGGTTTGTGACTGTGTCAAAGTTGTTACACTGTATCTGTGTATGTGTATGTTAGTATGTGTACCAGATCTGTATGTGTGTATAGATGTGTATGTTAGTATGTATGCACCATCCAGAGCGGAAAGAGGAAGGTAATTCAAGTGGATCCATGCTTTACATAACATTTTGTGAAACTCTGGTAGTTAATTGGCTGTAGAGAAATGGGAACCCACGAGTAACTTGACATGCAAACTGTGGAAAGGCTCCCAGACGACCCAACCCTTGCTGGCTATGTAATCACACGCATCTGCAAAGCTCACTGCCTCGTGCAGAGAGCAGAGCACACACCTGCCAGCCAACATCTGCCTGGAGGAAGAAAAGACAGGACTTCAACCCTGAGTACAAAGGCCACCGGCCCCTCTTCCTTGCTGGGCTGTCATGCTCAGTCACCAGGTGCCTGGGTCTGCCTGTCAGACAGGGCTGACTACAGCCCTTGTTCCAGGCATACTATATACACCCTGTTCTGGAGGACCTGTTGCCCCTCCCTGCGGGCTCTCAGAGAACTCTGGTTTCTATAACAACAGACCCCGCCCCCAGTTTCCTCTCACCTCCCAGTGTGGTGCAGCAGGCCACCTGCCAATCCTCACTGGTTGGTCTAGCCCCCAGCTTAACCCCTCCAGACCTGCTGCACCCACTCCTGTTCTCATCCAGACACCAGTGCTGGTCACCAGCACTCCCCAAGAGTGGAAAGAGAAAAATGGAGGCTTAGACAAGTAAATCAAAGCACAGCTTTCGTAAGCATTCTGATCTTGGCACAGTGCATTTCTTTCCCTGTTGCTTCATCTGGCTACTTCGAAGCTTGCGGCAAGGAGAACAGGCAGTCAGCTGTGGATCGGCTGGCTGGAATGTGTTCTCAGTCATCTTTCAGAAGAGAAGTTGAATCCAAGAGTTTTTAAAATCTAGAAGCAGAAGCATGCTGCATTTATGGAGATGGTACCGTTTTATGGGTTTCTCTGTTTTTCACGAGTAGGATTTTTCTGAGAGACCAACTCCAGAGTAGAGGATCAGTAAAGAGTTGCTCTGTGAGCTTGTTGCAACCCAGGAGGAATAAGATTGTACCAGAGAAATAGGAAAGCCTTCAGGACTGTGATTCAGATTCGAATTTGCAGCCATCCTTTTGACCAGAAGAGCCACAGGAATAATGTGTTCTCTGCAGGAGAAAACACAGCCGCCCATTCTAGTGCAGCGGGGTGGGGGGGAGGAGGGCTAGTGCACCACAGGTTGCATGAGTCATTGTCACTTGTGGCGGCTGGAGGGCCCTGTGAACACATCTGTCTTCTGGGGAGATGCTGGACTAGTCCCTTCTATACCAGTTGTATTTGCTAAGTGCAGGTGACCTCACAAATGGTTACTGCTGGGAATCATCCCCTGGGGAACCTCAGAAGCTGGCAAAATAAATCTTTGTACTTACTCTGCTTACATTCCGACAGCACTGACTAAAATCCTCTGCTTTGAAAAGGAAATATTTTTTTCCCAAGCAAATGTAACTTGATGGAATAGATTACCTGCACGGGGCTTTGAAGGTGTTACAGTAATAACAATAATTGCTTTCGTTTTGATAAGCTTTGCAGGTTCCAGCGCTCTCACGAGTTCCATTTCACTTGATATTTGCAGTTACCATGTGAGGTAAGCAGAGCTGACCTTGACTGGCTGCCCTGACAGGAGCTCAGTGGGATTAAATGGCTTGCCAATGTCACAAGGTGAGTAGTTGACACAAATTGCGATGCAAATATTCTGACAAATAAGTTGCTGGGCTTTCTATTCTATAACTCCTCTAAACTTAGAAAACAATCCCATGGATTTTAAAAAATGTAATGGCTACTCATGCACAAGCCCCTGGAAAATTCACAGACCGATGAAAGGGAGCTATTTTGGTGATTCAAGGGACTATTGAGCTGCTGGGTTTGAGCAAAAACAGCTGATGCAAATAAGCATGATATATTCATATATTCATCCATTTGAAAGCAATCTGATGGCAGGAATTTTCTTCCAACAAAACAGATTCTAGGATGTGCCAGCATCTGTATAAATACATGTGATTCTCTGCCACCTCCATGCTTATCGGGGGACCACAGATGCCAGAATCTTGGAGATTTCATTCGACCTCCTGCTACCCAGGAGGACAGCAGGTTCAGAGAGCAGTGCCACACCCAGATCATACTTTTAATGGGTGTCAGAAGTAGGACGAGACCCCAGACCTTCAAGTGACACCTCTGAATCCCTGGAAGATTCCAAGTTACTGAAGCACCCTAGGTCCTACTCAGTGCAGGAGTTAGATGTGTGCAGCAAGGCCTTTCTAGAGAATTTAGAGCGACAAAGGCTGAAATCAAAGGCCTTGGACTAGATTAGAGTTGTTCTTCTGACAGTGGGTCTCTCCAGAGTGTGGGTTCACTGGAAGTCCACTTCAGTCCCACTCTGCCTGAGCCTGAGCATTGGCATGGGAAGCCACAGTTGGCTGGTGCCTGGTGAGGGGTGATGGCTGGTATGGGATTTGGCTCTGTGCTTCCTGTGATTTCTTCATGGCTTAGTTTATCATCCAGGGCACAGAGCAAGTCCCAGAAAACCAGGCCAAACAATCCTACTCATGCAGCAAGGGGCTGTGGTGTTTACTCAGGGCCGTCACAGAAAGGCGTTCCAAAGAGTCCACTGGAAGGTTTTTTCATTTTGCTTTGTTTTTAACAAACCCGAGTCTGAGACCAAACCACTCCCAGTTGTGTCAGCAGCTTTGCCCAAGGTGTCCCTGAGGTGTTGTCAGCTGAAGCTTCTCAAAGCACAACACAGACCTGGGATTTGCACTGTGCCTTTTGGGAAGGAAGGACCTGAGAGCAGGGTCAGTAAGAAGCTTTCCCTTACAGCTCTGCATTAGGGACTTAATCACACAAAACCATTCATGGATCCTCCCATGGTGTGATGATGCCGTGGTGCGCTACTCTGATCCCCTCAGGACTAAAGCACATACCCTCGCAGATGTCAGGAGTGTGGCCCCACAGCTGAGTCCCTCCCCAGGGCCTGTCCTTGGTCAGAGGTTGCCGCTTCATGCAAGATTACAGCCCCTTCCCTGGGAATAGCCTGTCTCTGAAGACTGCTCAGTGTAGTGGTATAAAGGGTGCCCCACACTTTGCTCAATTTGGGACACCTCTCTAGGGCCACCCAGCTCCACAGCTTCCTAGGGAATTGGCGAGGCCTCTGTGTTACTGCGTCCAGTCCCCCAGGAAACCACATAGATGCAAATCTTTGCTTTACAATCTTTTTGTCTTTTCCTGGGCAACTTGACCTACCACAGACACACACACACACACACACACACACACATTCTCTTTTACCTTCTTAGAGGTCAGAATCTTGATTCTGTCATCTGATGGAGACTGCTCTGTCCACTCCATATCAAATGCCTGGAAGCCTCTTTTATTAAAACAACCAGAAACTCCGCATCCATTCTTCATGGTTGCTGTAACAAATTACAACAAACTTGGTGGCTTAAAATAACACACGTGTGCTCTTAGAGTTCCCGAGGTCAGAAGTCCAAAATTAAGGTGTCAGCAGAGCTGGGCTCTTTCGGAAGCTCTTGGGGGACAATCTACTTCCTGCCTTTTCCAGCTTCTGCACCTGAATTCTTTGCGTTCCTGGGCTCCAGACCCTGCCTCCATTGTCAAAGCCACTGTGGTTACACTGTTTTCTTCTTCTGTGTCAAAGTCCCTTTTCCTCCTTTTAAAAGGACATTTATGGTTGCACTTAGGGCCCACCTGGATAATCCAGGCTGCTCGCCTCTCGAGGTTTACTTTGATCACCACTGCAAAGTCTCTTTTGCCATTTAAGGCAACAGCACAGAGAGTTTAGAGATTGGGACCTGGGTGTCCTTGCAGGCTGTTGTTCAGCCTACCACAGGGCCACATAGCGAGTGCTGAGGGACATGCATTCTGATTTCACTCTGTAGTTCATCTTCACCCCAAAGTGAGCTGGCCTCTGGATCTTGCGATTTCAGTCTGGATATCTACTTCTTAATTCAGGACTTTATTAGGAAACTCCAGTAGGCTCAGCGCCAGCCACATACACCTAAGGTGGCAGGTTCAAATCCAGCCCGGGCCCACCAAACAACCACAGCTGCAACCAAAAAATAGCTGGGTGTTGTGGCGGGCGCCTGTGATCCTAGCTACTTGGGAGGCTGAGGCAGGAGACTCACTTGAGCCCAAGAGTTGGAGGTTGCTGTGAGCTGTGATGTCACAGCACTCTATTCAGGGGCACAACTTGAGGCTCTGTCTCAAAAAAAAAGGAAATTCCAGTAATTGTTACATTTTACCTGTTATCACTGGAACCCTCTCTCTAGCTGGGTGTGTGGTGTGCGCACTTATAGTCCCAACTTTTAGGGAGGCTGAGGCAGGAGGATTGCATTTCCTGTTGATAGCAACTAGGATTGATACCCCATGACCTTTCAGATCAGAATTTGAATGGCTGATTGTCACACACTAGACCAGAGATAAGACTGATACCAAATCCTGTTAATGCCAAGAATTCCTCTGCAATGTCCTTTGTACCCTTCACTCAATTCTTTTTTTTGGAGTTTTTGGCCAGGGCTGGGTTTGAACCTGCCACCTCCAGCATATAGGGCCAGCGCCCTACTCCTTTGAGCCACAGGCGCCACCCCCTCCCCCAATTCTTTTAGCATGTTGTTTCTACCTCTTTTATGAGCCACATCGCTTCATCTACGTGTTTTTCTCCTCCTCTGGAATGTGAGTGCCTTTCTTCATCTTTTCATCCTAACATGGCCACTATCCAGGGTCCACCTGAGAGAAATCGGCCTCTGCAAAAGAACCCCAATCTGCAGTCCGAGAGCTGGCCCAGAATCCCAGTGGCCCCGGCTGTGACACACACACACACACACACACACACACACGGACCAATACCCACTGACATTTTGGCAGTCACAGGTTCTCTGTGACAGCCAAGGTTGTGACCCTGGGGAAACCCCTCCACATGGGTCTTTCCTTGTTGCATTTATTTTTAGCTCAAATGAAAACTGCAGCTGTTTTTCTCCGTGACACGTATCAAACCATAACCAAAAGGAATACGAAATAATTATTACCTTTCTCCCCAGTAGGACACTTACACCTTGCGTGTGGGACTGCGTCTCTCTGACAACTAGCTCTCCCGTACCAGGCTCGTGGGATATGTACAAATGTTCATTGCCTTGAAGAAGATTCAGAGGGAAAAGACTTCAGTTCTGACTCTAAGCTTGAAAAAAATGTTTCTACATTTTAATTTTTTAAATGAAGAAATATTTGAAACACATAGAAAGGTGCAGAAAATAACAGACAACCCTATGCTTAACATCCGGATTAAACAGCTATTAGCATTGTCCCTTTATTTACTTCAGATCACTTATAGCAAAAGGCCAAAAGACGTAGCAAAGGCATCGCCCCTTCCCTCAGGTTCTTCTCCTTCCCTCCGCAGAGGAACTGCTGCCTGAAGTTGTGTTGTGTCATTCCCAGGCATAACCCCATGCTTTCTTGAAATGTTTGTCCGTACAACACAACATTTGCTGTTGTTTTGTGCGCATTCAGAATTTGCACCAATGGCATCCTATTGTATATGTGCTCTTGCAACTTAATTTGCTTACTCAACAATATGTTTTAGAGACTTATTCGTGTTGTGTGGGCACGAGACGGACCTAATTCATTCATTTAAAGCTAATTCAAATACCACAGTTGATGTATCCAAGAATTCGTCATTTGTCCATTGTTTGCTTACTTCCTGTCATTTGTTGCAGTGAACATGCTTGTGCACGTGTTTTTGTGCATACGTGCGTGATTTCATAGCGAAATACCTTGACGTGAAATTGCTAATTAGTAGGAAATGTACTTCGCCTTCCTCCTTCTTGACAAATTGTTCTCTCAACTGTTTGTGCCTATTTGAATTCTCACTAGATTAGAAATTCCTATTTTCTTACATCCTTATCGTCACTTGTGAGACTTTTCAATTTCCCAATGTGGGTAGGTGCAAATGGCATTTTATCGCTTTAATTTACACTTCTGTAATTAGAGAAGTGATTTTAAGCATTTTCACATGTTTGCTAGCCAGCTTCGTTTGTGCGTAGAGAGTGTGCTTGTGTGTTTACGTGTGGCCTTCTATAAACTTATAATTGTATTTATTCTGAAGTTCTTGTTTGAGTTGCAAAGATCTTCTCACAAACTATGTTTAGCTTCTGTATTTTGTTTATGTTACTCTTTATTGTAAATAACTTTTAAATTTTCGTGTAGTTCAACCCATATGTCTGGTCAAGATTTGTGGGTACTTGTCCTTTGGTTAATAAATCGGTTGCTAACTCTGCACTCAAGATACTCTCCCACATTGTTTTCTAAAAATTCTAAATTTTTGATCTACTCATTTACATCTATGTCCATCTGGAATTTACTTTTGCTTATATGATGAGTAAGGATCTAATTTTACTTTCTCCAAGCAAAAAGTTAATTGTTAAGGATATTCCAGACTTTCCTACTGTTTGAAATGGCATTTCTGTTAAATATAAATTCTCATATGTAAACGGTCAGCTGCCATTCTGTTGGCTCATTTGTCTATACCTACGCCCATACCAGAGTTTTAACATTATTGTAGTTAAATATCAGTTTTAATAACTGGTACAGTGATTTCTCTCTATTTTTTTTTGGCCTAAAAAATATGCATCTGTATGTTTCTATAATATTTTGGCTTTCATTACTTCTTCCATTATTTTAGGATCAGCTAGTGAATTCCTATGAAAATGCTATTGGACTTGATATAGGACATATATCTAAAAAAATTAATTTGGGAAAATTTTGTCCTTTATATAATACTGATTCTTTTCAATCACAATTCTGTTTAGGTCTTCTTTTTATATTTATGTTATTTAATATGGATTTATAATTTTTTTGTAAAGATTTTGCATGCTTTATTAGACATATTATAAGGTATTTACCATGCTCACTATAACTGTAATTAGTATCTTTTTTATTTTATTTATTTATTTTTTGAGACAGAGTCTCACTATGTCGCCCTGGGTAGAATGCTGTGGCGTCATAGCTCACAGCAACCTCCAAAGATTTTCTTCTCTCAGCCTCCCAAGTAGCTGGGACTACAGGCACCCACCACAACTCCTGGCTATTTTTTGGTTGTAGCCGTCATTGTTGTTTGGCAGGCCTGGACTAGGCTGAAACCTGCCAGCTCCAGTGTACATGGCTGGTGCCCTGGCCACTTGATCTACAGGTGCCAAGCCAACAGTACCTTTTTCAAAATTACAGTTCCTAATAATTTATTATAGGTGTTCAGGAACTATTTTTAAAAATCAGCTTTAAATTAGGCAACCTGTTGAATATCCTTATTTCTTCTGATAGTTGACTATTATTTCTCTTGGATTTTTAAGAATAGATGATCATAGCACCCGTAAGTAATGATACTTTTATTTCTTCCCTTTGAATCTTTGTTTTATTTCTTCTTGTTATCACTTCCCTGGATAGCACTTACAAAGCAATGTTAAATAAGGGCTTTTCACGGTAGGCATCCTTGCCTTGTTCTTGAACTTAAGTAACATCATTTTAGAGACTCACAAAGTGTGGCTTTTACTGTACACTTATAGTAGATGTTTTTATTGGTTATTCTTTTTATTCCTAACATGCTAAGAAATTTGGGTATTAATGGGTCTTAAATTTTTTTTAATTTTTTAATTCAAATTTTTTGTTTTTTTTAGAGACAGAGTCTCATTTTGTCACTCCCGGTACATGCCGTGGCATCACAGCTCACAGCAACCTCCAGCTCTTGGGCTTAGGCAATTCTCTTGCCTCAGCCTCCCGAGTAGCTGGGATCACAGGTGCCCGCCACAACACCTGGCTATTATTTTGTTGCAGTTTGGCCGGGGCCGGGTTCAAACCTGCCACCCTCAGTATATGGGGCTGGTACCCTACTCACTGAGCCACAGGTGCTGCCCTGCGTGTTGAATTTTATCAAATATATTTTCTATATCTTTTGGGATGATCATATATTTTTTCTTCTTGATAATGTATATATAGTAAATTCCTCAATAGCTTTTCTATCATTATACACCTATTTCTTGAGTAGCCCAACTTGGTCATGATGTGTTTTGAAACACTACTAGATTCAATTTGCTGATATTTAATTTCAAAATATTATACACATTTATAAATGAGACTATATTATGTTATACATTTCTTCTTTTGTATTTCTTTTCCAGTTTTTGTTGTCAAGGTTATATTAATACCAGATAGTGAGTGGAAAAGTTTTCCTTCACTTTCTTTTGTCCTGGAACAGATGGTACAAAATAGGAATTAAATTTTTCTTGAAAACTGGGAAAAACCTATAAAACTGAGTTATAGACTACTTTTTTATGGATAGATTTTAATTATTGATTAATATTTAGAAGACCACATGTTTATCTAGCTCTTCTAATTTCTTTGAGTTATGTTTAATAGAAATGTTTTTATTTTTATCTACAATTTCAATGTTATTGGCATAAAGTAATATATAGTAGTCTCATGACTTTGTAAATGTGTATTATATCTAGCCGGGTGCTGTGGCGGGCACCTGTAGTCCCAGCTACTCAGGAGGCTGAGGCAAGAGAATCACCTAAGCCCAGGAGTTGCTATGAGTTGTGATGCCACGGCACTCTACCGAGGATGATAATGTGAGACTCTATCTCAAAAAAAAAAAAAAATGTGTATTATATCTATATTTACATCTTTTTCTTTCCTGATATGATTCATTTATTCTATCTTTCCTTTTGTCCTGATTTTTACTTTTGTTTGCCATCTCAGTTGCTTAATTATTTTCTGTTTCACTAATTTTTGCTCATAGCTTTGTCTTCTTTCCTTTATACTTTCTTGCATTTGCATTCTTATTTTTTTCTAACTTCCTGGATTAGATGCATTCATTAATTTTCACCCTTTCTTCTTTTCAGGTATACATATATGTGTGGGGGGGGGGTATCTGTAATTTTCTCTCTGGAATATTGGTTTACCTACATTTCATGGTTTTGATATTCACTTTTCCCTTTTCATGCATGTCTATATATTTATACATTTCCATTACGATTTCTACTTTGACTCATTAATCGGCGTATTTTTAATTTTTAAACAAACTTTTTTTCTGTTTTTCATTTCACTTTTATAATTTATTTTCAGTTTAATAGCATTTTGAAAGGGAATATAGTCTGTATAATTGGTGCATTTGTTATTTTTAGATACTTTTTTGTGGCTAAGTATGTGGTCATTCAAAAACAAGTTCAATGTGTATTATTTAATTGTTAGGTATAAGAAATGTTACATTCAGTTGGGTGCGGTGGCTCATGCCTATAATCCTAGTACTCTGGGTGGCCAAGGTGGGTGGAAAGCTTGAGCTCACGAGTTTGAGACCAGCCTGAGCAAAGACTTCATATCTACTAAAAAAATAGAAAAACTGAGGCAATAGCATCACTGGAGCCCAAGAGTTGGATATTGCTGTGAGCTATGATACCACAGCACTCTGCCTAGGGTGACAGCTTGAGACTCTGTCTCAAAAAAGAAAGAAATGTTACATACGCTCAAAGTTATTAAATGTGCTGTTTCAATCATTTATGTGTTTACTAATTATATTGTTTGCTTGAGCTATTTAGTTTCAATCATTTGAAAACACAAAAGTTATGTGTTTACTAATTATATTGTTTGCTTGAGCTATTTAGTATTGAGCATTGTGTTAAAATGCCTTATTGTGCTTGTGGATTCCTTGGTTTGTGTGTATATGTGTGACTCCAGCCATTTGTGGTTCACATATTTTACGACGACATTCTTCAAAGTCTACAATTGCAGAATTTTTAGATCTTGTGGGAAAGCTCCTAGCCTACCTGTGTGACAACCCTCCTTTGCCTTTCCCTGTTCCTCCTTTTGGAGCTAACGAGGGTCCAGGGACCCTGACACCCTTGCCCGTACCCCATTCCTACCACTTATTGGGTATAACAGCCCTCCTTGAAGAAGTGATTTTGCTAACTCTGCCACACGGTGCTCTCTACGTTTTCACCTGTGTACCTCCTTGCTCACCATCCAGTGCCATCAGGCAGCATTCCTACTTTGTGATTCAACTTTCAGCTGTCTCCCAGTTTAGCTAAAATTGGAGGCGGACTTCTATTTTTTTCTTGTTGCTTTTGGATGCCTTCCTAGAAATACTGATTTTTGCTGCCATCCTCACATTAGGATTTTGACACAATGACTTTCAACATGATCACTACCTTTGCTCTCCTCCTGAACGTTACCTTCGTATGTGTTAATTCTGGTCACTGCTCCTTGAATTATATGCCCTCTTTGTATAGTATTTTAGATACACCTTGTTTTTGTAACCCCAAACTAATCACCATTATGTTGTCTTCAGATCAATGCCTATTTAGATTTGCCTGTGTCTTTACCAATCTCTGCTTATTTCTTTTTTCCTCACTTTCCATGCCTTCTCCCACAGAATAGAGCTTTGGGAATTCTTCCATCGGGGGTTGTGAATAGTAATTTATTTAAATCTCTGCTTGCCTAATGATGTCTTTATTTTACTGTCGGTCTTGCATTTTAGTTCATCTGAGAGCAGAATGCTAGAGTGTCAGTTGTTTTCCCACAGTGCTTTGAAGTTGTCTCCTTATTTATTTCTATTGTTGCTATGAAGAAGTCACCTGGCAGTTTAACTTACAGTTTTCCAAACTTTGCTTGATTTTCCATTCATATGAGTAAAACCAATTTTGAGTCTACACTTCAAGAATTAGTCTTTATTTTGCATGTAAGTCTATACATGCGAAATTAACACATTAACTGATTTAATTAATGTATCATTAATTAAAACAACAAATTAGTTAATGTATTAATTTGTACATAATATACATAAAGTAGAAACATAAAGGATGACCTATTTGATTTGAAAGCAGTTTAAAATCAAATTTATTTTATTGATACAAGTTCTGACAATGAACGTGCCACCGTGTGCCTGCTTTGGCAGCACTGTTGAGCTTGGTGAAGTTTCAGAACCTTGGCGTGTTGGCGTCTTGCAGTTGTGTTTGTGTCCATGTGTGGGGGCGTCTGGCTGAGAGGAGCTCATTATTCTTGTTGCATGTTTCCATGTGCCGTTTCGAGAATGTTGGAGCTTGATTTAGAGCAGTGGGTCTCAACCTTCCTAATGCCGTGATGTATTTTCATACATCACAACTCACAAGTTGAGAAGCAATGAAGGAACATTAATGTCTTGTTGAACTTGGCAAGAATGAAAATGAAATCAGGGACATGTTAGCCCAAATTTATGGGGATAATGCCATGAAGAAAATGACAAGTTACAAAAGGAGTAAACATTTTTCTGAGGGGAGAGAAAGCAGCATGGATGAAGAGAGGTCATGGTGGTCGGTAAGGAGCAGAGCTGGCACACACATTGAGTTTGTCACACTGTGCATGGTAACGGTCCGCTGACCGTGAGAAGCACAGCAGGCCAAGGAAGCATGGTAGAGTAACAAGAAGACTTCAACCAAAAACCTTGGCATGGGGAAGGTTTGACTCTTGCATCATGACAACGGCACTGTCTATGAGGGAGGTTTTAGCCAGTAAATAAAAAACTGTATTGGAACACCCCCCTACTCACCTGATCTGGGCTCCCATGACTTTTTTCTTTACCTAAAGATAAAATAAATATTGAAGGGAAGACATTGTAATCATATTCGGGACATCAAGGGTAGTACAACGACAGCTTTGATGGCCATTCCAGAAAAAGAGTTCCAAAATTGCTCTGAAGGGTGGGCTAGGGGCCAGTGTCAGTGCAGAGCTTCCCCAGGGGAGCAGTGCAGAGGTGACGGCAGTGATACTCACCAGTCAGGCATGTTGCACTTTTCCTAGCATGAGTTCGTGAACTTAATTGTCAGCCCTTGTACTATAAAAAGCATTTGCTCTTGCTAAATTGTTGATAGTTACAATGAATAATATCTTAAAGCGTTAAATAAATGTAGCTATAAATTCTTCACTGGTTTTAAAGTATCTCAATTTAACATTTGATTTAACATTGCTTTAACGTAAAACATTAGGAAGATCTGGTCTAATGTTGGGCTTATTTGATACTTGGGCACAGTCACTATAATAGCTAATAACAAAAAAAAATTAATTACCTCAAAAAGACATGTGGCTACAGATGAGAAAGGCAGTAGCAGCCCTTACTGGATGACGATACTCACTTTTTAACCCCCATTTACCAATTATATAAAAGTTTTTATTTACAGTCAACCATTACATTTCTATTTCCTCTATGTCAATCACTTGTTTTTACAATTTGGAATTTGTTGCGTTTCTAACAGTTTTTTTTTTTTAATGTGTCCAATCTTCTAAAACTCTTCATTTGGAAGAGCCACAGACAGATTAGACAATTCTGTTCCTTGATTTGTTTTGTGTCCTTTTTTTGCAAATATGCAGATAGGAGATTTTTTCCCCTTTTATCTGTGACACTCTTACATTGCTCTAGTGACAAAAAAAAAAAAAAAGAAAAGAAAGAAAGAAAAAGAAAGAAAGAAAAAAACACATAATATGGAAAATGGTTGATAACCCTAACAGCTGGAACTACTTTTATTAGCTCTCCATGTCACTTTAGGCAAAATACTTCCATTCTTTGTGCCACATTTTCCTTCTTTGAAAAACAAGAAGGCTAGGGGATGAACTCTGCGTGTCCTACTAGCCCTAACATACTGGGATGCAGTCCTAACCCAACCAAGCAGAGGTGAGCAGAATTGCAGGCCTTTGGGTGCATCTTGCTATGTGAATCACTGCACATCCACAGGGGGTGCACCCACGAAGAAATGAGGACACTCAGCATGCACCCATCTAGATAGACTTCCAACGTGTTATTAAAGGAAGAGGGCCAGGCAAAGAAGAGGATACAGAATGTGATCCCTATGCATGTTAAAAAAGAAAGAAAAAGACTAGGTTGATGGATGGATACAGAGGTGCTAGTGTGCACAATTTACGGGGATAGAGAATTAGGGGTTAACTACTGTTAGAAGTGGCATGGCATGGTGGCTCAGGCTGTAATCCTAGTATTCTGGGAGGTCTAGGCTAGTAGATTACTTGAGCTCAGAAATCTGAGAACAGCCTGAGCTAGAGTAAGACCCTATGTCTCCCAAAAATATAAAAACTAGATGGGCGTGGTGGCAAGTGCCTGTAGTTAAGCCCCTGGGTGGCTAAGGCAGGAAGATAGCTTGAGCCCAAGAGTTAAGGTGCTATGAGCTATGACGCCCCAGTACTCAACCCCGGGATGAGAGACTGTCTCCAAAAAAAAAAAAACTCAGTTATTAGAAGAATTAGGGAGTGGAAGCTCACTCACTCACTTTTCCTTTCATAGGAAGAGGTATTTGAATTGTGCAACTCAGCATACATACATATATATGCATGCATGGGTGCATGTATTTCAGATATGATAGACACGATACATCTATACCAGCAAGAGTTTTCTCAACAGGGAAACTGTAGACCATTTCTTTCCGCCTTATTTTTTTGTCTTTATACTTTTCTGTTTAAAAAGCTTTTAAAGAGAAAACATATAAAATTCTGGAAGCCTCCCAGTATGCCCACATTCATTTCCTGGTACTGCTGGAACAAAGTACCACAAACAGGGTGGCTTCAACAACAGGAGTTTATTGTCACATGGTCTAGAGGCTGGCAGTCGGAGATGTCAGAGTGTCAGCAGGGTCTGCTCCTTCTGAGGGCTGTGGGAGACCTGCCACAGGCCTCTGCCCCGCCTGGGGACAGCTGTCTTCTCTCTGCGGCCCTTCACGTGGGCCTCCCACTATGTGCATCTGCTCTGGGCCCAAATTTCTCCTCTTTAGAAGGACACCAATCAGATTGGAGTAGCGCCCACCTAAGGACTTCATGTTAACTTGATTACCTCTCTGGAGACCCTTTCTCCAAACAAATTCACATTCTGAGGTACCGAGAGTTAGGATACCAACTTCTCTCTTTTTTGGGAACACAATTTAACACATAACTAGTACCTAATAGACTAAGAACTCATAGAAATGAAGAAGATAAATATATATGTTTTTTCTAGAGAAGATGGTATTGGACTTTCTCCTTAAAGAATAAATTGATCTTTATCCTTTGCTATAGAAGAGAAGGAGCCAACTTAAAAGCCCCCTCCCCTCCTTCCCTGGATCCACATGGGGAAGGAGGTTGGCAATGAGGATTATATGTGACCAGGACACTCAGGAGACCTGTCTGCCTGGAAACCAAGGTTTCAGTCAGTGCAGTGAATGTAACATGAGGCAGAGTGATGAGGCCAGATTGAAGGAGCACATCTAAGTTGAATATAAGGACAAACAATTGTCTTGAGATAAAAATCAGGCATCTCACACGTAAGTGCATGCCTGGGGGAAATCGAGGCAAAAGTCACAGAGTTCCTCACTGGGAAGCCTGTTGGATTAGGCCAATTCTAGTCTTCTTGGGAAGTCCAGGATACCCAGGTATACGGGGAGAACCCTTTGGTACAGGACAGTATAAGAGAGTTATGCACTCGACACCCCACTTGGGGAGAAACAAAACCCCAAATATAAGAAGGGCAGCTCTTTTCTAAAATATGAATCACTGGCCATGGAGGGAACAAAGGAGGCAGGAGAGAAGATGCTGTAATGAGCAGAGCTTTGCAGCCATGATTGCTCGGAGCCACTGAGTCCAGCCCCAGGAATACGTAGGGTCAAAGGTATGACAATTTTGGCCCAAGATGAATGAATCTGGCCTCAACAGCTGCCACCCACTCTGGAAATGTGTATGTTCAAAGAATGTGAGCACTTGAGACTATTTCTAGTTCCAGCTGCTCCGTGGTATTAATAAAGGTCTAATTGCTAAAACCACGTGGCGTGGACATGGTGTTCATTTTCCTGACACATGGAAAATGTGGTTTGGAGGCTGAGCTGTCAGGCCCAAATCACCTCCAGATCCTGCCTATTGCAAGCACATTTCATCACCAGGCAGGACTTGCTAAGTTTGGGGGATGGCCTCATTTTGGCTATTTGAATCCTAACACTGGAGCCAGCATGACAGGTTAGAATCCCTGTCAAAGAAATGTGACACCAAGCTTCCTTTCGGCCTATTTCCCAGGTAACGTGGGATGGAGAAAGTCCATCAGGTAGTCACACCTGAAGATGAAGGAGCAATTTGTGCAGCACTTAGGTTGGGGGGGCAGGTAAAGTGACCCACAATTCTGACCAGGTAACTTAATATAGTGGATGCCACCTTGTAACTTGGAGACTCCTCTCTACTTGGTAGACAATTTTGATTCCTTTACAAATGGAGGTGGGCCAGGGTGATGGGGCCACAGGCACCTGCCTGTGCAGGGAGAGACACAGCAGGCTCAGTGGGGCACAGTTTCTTCTTGCTTCACCCCACTGCACCCACAGACAGTGGCAGCTACCTCTCCTCCAAATGTACACGCATTTTACTACCTTATTGCCTTATGGTACTGTACTATATATTCACAAAAGCTACTCATAAGTTGTCCCATGCTAAAAATATCAAAATCCACAAATTTATGTTTTAATACAGTTCCTCAATTTTTTATGGGGAATCTCCTTCTCTAAATTTACTCACTTTAAATTTATTTTTCTGGCTTAGAAGGGAGTTCTTTGCCAGACTTTGATCGTCACTGGGTTTCCATGCAAGCCTTGGACTTTAATGCATTAAAGCCCTCGGGAATCCATGGAAATATGCCTTGCTGACTTATGGACCTGCCCTCAGGGACACATAAATCCCTGAGTTTTAAGAAGCCCTGGGCACTGACAGGCTGTATGACGTAGTGATTAAGAGTCTGAACTCCACAGTCGGACTACCTGGCTTTAAATACTAATTTCCCCCTTTAAATTTCATGTGACCCTGGGCCAGGTCTTAAACTGGCTTTCTTAGATGCAAATCATGAAAAATAATAGTACTTCTGCATAGGATAGTTGTGAAAATTAAGTTACTATGTGTAAAATGCTTGGCGATACATGCCAACCATTATTACTGTCTCCACAGAAAGAAAGCGGCTAGACCAAGTAAGTGTGGGGTCCCACTAGCATCTGCTTGAATAGGAAGGTTCAGCTCAACAGCCTCTCCCACTGAAGATCAATAAACAAATGGCAAATTTCCTCCACAGAGCTGTGATGTTTCCAGTGTAAGTGGTGCATAACAGGCATGAAATGGCTAAACAAAATAAAATCAAGTATGGTTTCCACTACCGAATGGCTGGATGTTTCATGATGCTGGTTAGGAAGACCAGGCTGAGAGAGGCTCTTTGAAAAGTCCTGGTCCCTGGTAGCCAGAGACAGCTCAAACAGAGACAGATGTCCTGGATGTATAGTGAGCTCAGCAAAGACCCTGTGCAGGAGAAGAAAGGCCAGCCTCTAGTTAAGTGAGCGGCAGGAATTTTGCAGAACATGTTGTGGGGCCTTAGCAGTGCCTGAATCTGTGCAGTAGTCAGTAGGGAGAGCTAGAGAAGTTTGGGATAAAGAATGTGCTGTAAGCCTGAGCTTAGTGGAACCGCTAGCAGAGACAACTGGTGTGGTTCACAGGCCAAGCCCAGCAATTCATATCGAGCCAGAATGATGCAAGGGGATTCATATGTGACCACATTCAGATGTGATCTGTAAAGAGACATCTGCTTGGAAGAGACTGTCATGCTCACTGTGGGGTACTGGGATGAGACCTCCCCACCCTGATCCTCTGACAGGGATGCAAGTAGGACTTAGTCCCCAGCACACAGCCCTCAGCTGCAAATCTTCTGCGGAGTTGCCTTGGCTGAGCTGCCTCACGCAGGGTCAGGGTCATACCATCCAATGACAGAGCAACTTAGGGTGTAACTCAGGCCTGTCCTGAAGTCATCTCATCTTCAGAGCTTTCCACAAAAGCAGCGAAGGCTCCTGAGGAGCTGGCCTTGCAGCGTGACCTCTCCCTGTGCCCAGTCCTATTCACTGCAGTCCCTCCCATAGCCAGGGACCTCAGCCCTGCCCTGTAGGTATGCAGCGTGCTCAGCTCCTCCTCAGACTCTCTTCCCTGGAGAGCTGGGACTGTGTTTCCTAGTGAGTCAATAGGAGCCCTGTGACAGGGTCCTGGCCGCCAGGAAGTGAGCAGAGTGAACTGGCCCAGGCACAGCCTGGCATTCTCTTCCCTGTCTTGGTCCTTTAGGACACTGTGGATAGGGTGGCCCTGACACTGTGTGGCAGAGACTTTCATGAGTGGAAAATAACCCTTCACTGTATTAAATCTCTGAGATTTGGATTTTTTTTTGTTATTTTTTCCTTAACAAAGCTTAACTTATTCTATTTTATCTAATGCATCAACCACATTAATTGAAAGACTTTTCTAATTCCAGAGTGAGAAGTAACCACAAGTTACTATTTGAACCCTCTCTAAAATATTAGTTGCCATATGTATTTGCTTAAGTTAACTGTAAAGAGAAAATTAACATCATTTATACCATTTCATAGATTTGATTATTTCAATAATAATATCTTGAACAAGTCTTTTTGTTTGGTTTATAAATTTTAGTCATTCTAAGGTAGTATTTCTAACAAGTTCTTTTCCTGTGTATTTAAAAAGTGTCAAGTTACATAAACCAGACACTTCAACAAATGAATCTGAACAGAGAAGATTCAACCGAGAATTGCAGTCAATATTCTGAAGTCCTGAATAGAAAAGGTCCAGTAAATGTAAATAAATATGAACACACATCCTGATCAACACCCTTAACCAACACTAATTAATCATCTAGTATATGCATTAGGACCCTGAAGTTTTGTTACATGGTGAGGGTTTGCTAGGCTTGGGGAGCAAATTGGTCAGTGGGAGAGGTTGACAATATTGAAGCCTGCCACTGGGATCCCAGGCACACAAGTGGCCGGAGGGAGGGAGTACACTCAGCTCTGCCTGGAGAGGGCCAGAGAACATTTCACAGCGATGACTCTTAAGCTGCAACTTGAAGGATACTTGGGCTTCACCAGGAACATGAAGGAGGCGTAGGCATTTCAAGCAGAGATGCAGGAAACAGCACAATGCACTCAGCGCACAGAGCTGACAAGGTAACTTTTCAGTGTGCCATGGTTTGGTCCCCTCAAAAACTCGCCTTGAAATTTAATTGCTATCATGATAATATTAAGAGGGGGACCCTATGAGACGGTGACTAAGTGGTCATGGGGCTCTGTCCTCATGAATGGATTAATGCTGTTACTGGGAGAGTGGTTAGTTATCAAGGGAGTGAGTTCCTGATAAAAGAATGAGTTTGGCCTGATTTCCTCTCTGTCTCCTGTGCACACTTCCTGGCCACGCGATGCCTCCCACGATGTTGTGATGCAGCAAGAAAGGCCCTCCCCAGATGTGGCCCCTCAACCTTGGGCTTCCCGGCTCCAAAACCTTAAGTCAATAAATCTCTTTTCTTTGAAAATTACCTAGGCCGTGGCATTATGTTATAGTGGCAGAAAACAGCCTAAGACAGGGGGCCTGGTAAGTAGAAGCTGAGGCTGGAGAGAAAGCACAGGGTGAGTCCTGGGGGTCTCTGAGCAGTGTTTCCACTTACGCTTCCATTTGGTTGTTGCCCTGCTTGTTCCGGCCTTTTGAGCTGTTGCTCTTCTGTGATTTAATACAGACACAATTTATTTCTGAGAGGTAGAGTTGATGAAATCAGAAACTTCAGTCATCGGCAAAACTGATTTCCCACAGGTCATAATGGTAAAAATAAGACCCTAGTGACTCAGCCTGCGCTGCCACATCACAGGCACTTAGCCCTGGGTCCCATAGGGCTCCCCAGATGGCTCTGAGGGTCCTTACAGATGCTTTCTTGGGTGTATTATTAAGATAACCGACTCATCCAAGCTAGTCCAGGACTCTCCTGATTTTAAGCTCTGCACGTCCTGTGGCCCACCACGCCTCTCAGTCCAACCAGGACGGTCATCCTAAGTGTGTTAGAAGCAAGTGTGTCCTGCCTGTGTTTTTCTGCTCAGGATCCCTCGGGCTGTCAAGCCACAAAGCCTCTGCCTGAGCCAAACACCCCGGAGGCCCTGATGGCCTCCAGCAGCTCTCCCTGGCCAATCTCTGTCAGGCAGCACCTGCCACCCTTCCAGCTTTGGGAAAGGTGACACAGCCCTCCCACCTCCCCTCAATTCCAGGTCCAAATACTCACCCTCCCCCCCTTAACTCTCCACAGCCCAACAGAGGATTGAAAAAAAACTTCTCGGAAGGTTTAGAGATAGTGGAAGGAAAGCTCAGCCTCAAGAGTAATTTCAATTTTTGGCAGAGGCAGTTACCTGCAGTGCCCCTGGAGGAGCCATTCTCGGTGTCCCTGGTGCTGGATCAGCCTGTACATGAAAGAGTCCAGCACATGTCTGGCAGAGGAAAGTTTGGCATAACTGTCACATGGCCTGGAGAGAGAAAAGACTTCTCCACCCCCTTCGGTTTCAAACTGGCCTCCCAGAGAGGCAAAAACCTGCCACCTAATATATTAATTCTGCTGCATTCTTAGTTTTGTAATAGCACCCTGATTTATTTAGCATGGCTAAGAGCCTAAATAAAAGACTATTTCTCAATACCTCAGCCAGCTGTAGAAGTGTTTGGGGACTTCAGAAAGGCTATTTAAAGGGAGAATCAGCTGGGAGCTAAGGGATCTCAGCCCAAAACACATATAATCACACACTCAATTTTTTTTTCCTCTTTTATTTTTCTTCCTTCCAGGCTTTTTTTTTTTTTTTTTTTTTTTTGAGCTCTTCCCCTGGGTAGAGTGCCATGGCATCAAAGCTCACAGCAACTTCCAACTCCTGGGCTCAAGCGAGTCTCCTGCCTCAGCCTCCCAAGTAGCTGGGACCACAGGCTCCTGCCATAATGCCTGGCTGTTTTTTGGTTGCAGCCATCATTGTTGTTTGGTGGGCCCGGGTTGGATTCAAACCCACCACCTTAGGTGTATGTGGCTGGTGCCTTAGCTGCTCAAGCCACATGCACTGAGCCTCCTTCCAGGCTTTGATGCAGATATGCTGGCTGGAGCCTCAGCAGCCATCCTGTGACCCTGAGAACAAGCCATCATTGAGACTAATGAATCAAAAAGAACTTCTGTGTCCTTGAGAACCACAGGGTTACCCTAATAGCTCTGAATGCCTACTTCTATGCCTTCTTTTAGAAAAAGACCCAGACTCTTATGTATTTAAGGTGCTGTTATTTGGTTTCACTCTAATCCCAATATGATTGGTCTTTCCTGGGATGATTGACAGTGGGAATTTCTCCTTCCTTAAGGAGCAATCCCAACCCCTACCACTAGGGGGTGACCGTCCCCTGTAGGCCTCAACATGACAATTACATCACTGTTTATGAGTCCAACATCAGTACATTTTATGTAGTTCAGTCTTAAATAACAGTTGCATGTGACAGCAGTGGCCCAGCCTGGGCTGAGTTGTGCCAAACTCCATCCAGATCCTCTAAGAACTGTATCCAGTTCTTTTCTGCTTTCTCTACCCAGTTCTTCAGCTCCTGTATGGAAGCCCCAGAACCAAAGAAAGTGTGCAGAGAAGCTCCTCTGACTCCAGCAAACAACACAATTTGTATTTCCAACAGAACATTGAGCTTCTAGTCTAAACAATATCAGGTTAAAGATAACGTGGTACTTTCTTCTTCTTTTCTCTCCCCATTGAAAAGCAATGGGTAGGTCCTTGCTTTACACCTGTGTAAAGATACCCACCTGCTGGTTCTAATAATGACAGTCTGCCCTGACAGGATTATTGAAATCTCTACTTCCTACAAGGTGGAAAATCACTTGCAGCCTGTAAGTGATGGTTTTTGCAGTTTACACTGATCAAAGTTTCAAAAATCTCTAGGCAGAGAGTTTCGGTCATTAATTATCCGAGGTGAGGGAATAATTTATCTAACTCTCACTCAGGCTAAAAGCAGGTTGCTTTCTCAAAATGAAAGTACAGAACTGGTTCTATACAAACCCACTCACAACTAACCAACAAAGGAGCTGTGGTCTGAAAGGGACTTGTAAAACAATCCTCCTCCCATAGTTTCAGATCGCATCACTTGGGTATCACCTGTGCTCTCCTGTCTACTTGAATTTACATGCCAATACTGGACAGTTAATACTTGGGGGCAAGCGCCATCATAGAGAACTAATAATCCTGTATTTCCCCCTCATTTTTCTTACCATACTTCCATAGTAAGTAAGAGTAAAAAAAAAAAAGAAAAAAGTGTGACTAGCCAAAGAGCTTGAGAAATATTTAATTCTTTTCTCCCATCTCCTTAAAGACTATGCGGAAGGTTTTCACATATACTCAAGCCAGTGATCACTGGGCAATCTCAACATAGGAGAAAGAACCAAACCTGATCACTCACAAGAATAGAAACAAGTGTCCCTTGGGAGTACCATTTAGCAAATAAAAATGCAGGACACCCTGTAATTTGAATTTTTTTTTGCAATTTTTGGGACATACTCATACCATTAATAAAAAAATCCTTCGATGTTTATTTGAAATTCAAATTTAATGGAGTGTCCTGGATTTTGTCTGGCAACTCTAATTGGGGATAACTAATCTGTTCCTTCCTCATGGGGGGCGGGGGGTAGAAAGAGCAGCAAAAAGAAAAAACTGAGCAGATTCTGGACTCCGTCAAGGGGACTGCCCCTGGGAAAGTCATTGATTAAAAACAAAACAGCCACAAACCAGTAGGCCCTGTGCACAGGTCCCTTGGAGTAGCTAAGGTCTTCTTGTTATTTGCCTATGCAGAGTCGCAGGTGCCCCCCAGCACTGGGTATCTGAGAGCTCAGAGAGGGATGCTGGCCAACTACACAGTCAATGACCACTGGGGAGGCATCTCCTCAATCCCCAGATCTCTCAGGTCGTGTGTTCTGTGTATCCAGACACACATCTGTGCTGGCCTGGAAGACCAGTGAGTCCTCTTCTTACAGCGCAAAGCAACAGTGGCACAATCAGATGTGCCCCTGATGTCCATCCCCCTGTGGTCTTTCAGAGGGTATTTTTGTCCAAACTGAGAGAAAGAAAAGGTTTGATTTTATACTTTTAGACAGAGTTTCCTTTTTTGAAGTGCTTCTTCTACCAGGTCTGCCAGGGATCTATTTTCCAAATGTTCTGATTAGTCAGAACCGCCCAGCAGAAAGCATGGGACCCAGCGTTGTAAAGGTATGGCTCTTCCCCTCTGCATCCAGGGAAGGTGCCGGTGGGCGATGCCCCATTTTCTGCCCCCCCCCAATCTCCGTGATAGGCTTTGCAGACACAAACACATGAGCACACAGAACAGACAGTCAATGTCAGAAGAGAGCTGCAGGTGAGGATCCCCTCTGTCATTCCAAGTCCCTGCTGACAGTGACCATTCCAGACAGCAAGGTTAGGGATCTCACCAACTTTAACTCTGTTGAGTTTCATAGGGAGATACCTGAAGAATTGGGTCCCTGCCTGTGATGAGCTCCCTGCCCGGTTCTCTCCCAGTCCTGACTTGGCTCACTTGTCCTCAGGTTTGAGCCCTCTCCCCAAGCAGCTTCCTCCTTAGGTCTTGTCTAAATCTTTGCCCACCTCCTCAAGAAAAACCCTATCCTTGCGTGCAGTGAGAAGTCTCATTTCTTGGATCCATCCTTTTTGCCCATGCAAGACCCCAAGTCTATTTTCAGTCTAAAATAGCACTGCTGGGTGGTCAGAGATGTCCACTGCCACCCAAAGTTTAAAAATAAAATCCCATCATCATGGATAGATATGGTTACTTCTGGCTACAACTTTACTTTAATGCTCCTGCCAGTTTGAGCTGCAGGCATTATCAACTCTTTCAACCACAGACCTGTTAACCTGGGCACTTAGGGATAGTGCATGTGATAGTCTTAGGGATAGTGTAGTCTGAGTCTACACTGAGAGAGACCTGTTTTCTCACTGGCAGAACAACCAAGACCCATTATGGTAAGAACAGGCTTTCAATATTGGGTACCTAGAGTGGAGAAAGGAGCTAGAGCCATTAAGAGATGCTCTCTTGAAAGTTAGAGAGAGCTCCGGATTGGATAAACTATTTAGGGTCTCCTTCTGGGGGGAAGAGAAAGGGAGTGAGATTTGGCAGTTCTTCTCGCTACACAGCCCAGCGTGAACGTTCACAGAGGCCTTACTGTGGGTCCTCACCTTCCCTTTGAGCAGCCTCACTGATGTCCGCTCTCTCTAACTGATGACATTGCTTTTATAGCCAGGTTACTGTAAGATTAGTCTTTCCAAGTTCATCTTATTGTTTCTTCCTCGCTTTACGTTTTTTATCAGGGCTCTACCACCTTCTGATTGCTCTTCATTTCTTTTGCAATTCCTCATCTCTAACTCCTGTGTTCCCCACTGGTTCCTCCCACAGATCTGGTTTTCTTGGGCTTTCTGATCTTGGCACAGACTGTCCACCTAGAACAGTCTCCTCCCCGCCCCTCCCATATGGATTTACTGACTCTCATCCTTCCAGATTCAGAGTAAATGTTATTTCCTCATCTAGACCAAGCAGAACCCCCTTGGCAGAACTTCTCAAAGTTAGTACACTTAAGAACCACCTGGAGAGATTTCTCAAGATAGAGATCCCCTCTTCCTATCTTTGTCCCCCATCACAAAATTCTGACTTAGTAAGTCTGAAATGAAGCCCAAGAATTCACATTTAAATAAGCTCCGAAGTAATTGTGATCATGCTGCTCAGAGATCACTCCTTGAAGGTCACAACCCCAGACTAAATCAGATCTCCAACCTCTGTGGTCCTGGAGCACCCTATATAACTCTATCAGCACATCTTAAAGTTAACATCCCTTTAGTGTCTAAAAACACAGAGAAGGAAGACTGTGTTCATCTTACTTGCTGCTGAATCTCCATCAGTTAATACAAGGCCTATCACACAGCATGTGATTAATAAACCCAGAATTTCTATGAAGGAGGTAGAGGAAAGGGGAGTCTTCTCATGTTAAGTATCTTCAGCCTGGAGCATGGGACTGACGGTAGTTCTAAAAGGGGAATTAGGAATGTGTCAATAATTGCCTGTGGAAGAAAGGTCTAGACAAACCCAGTGATAATTTTAAATGTTAATGATTTGCATTATTGTGGGGATTTTTAGGGGGAAAAATCTATGAGACCATATTTTTAGTTATATCTACAAATATGCACTCAACCAGAATGATGAACGTATGTGAAAAGTTATCCAGGTGAATTTACTCATTTTCCATTCCGAGTATCTTTTGCAGGGAAGTCACTGCTAAGGAATCATCCAGGCAGAGAGAGGCTCTGGAGTTAGAGTCTAGAAGCCCAGCTCTACAACTTCCCAGCTGTGTGACCCCAGGCAAGTTGACTCAACAGTGCTAAGTAAGGCCAGTTTCTTCATCTGTAGATGAAGAGAAAGTGACACCCGCGGAGGGGCAGCAGGTACATTAGTTTAGAACCCAGACTTCCTGAGTTTGAATCCTGGCTCCTCCTCTTAACCACCTGTATGATTGGGGGCAAGTTATTTAACCTCTATCTGCCTCTCTTTCTACCTCTACAAAACTGCTTCCAAAATAATTGTATTGCATTGAACTACTTCAAACTACTATTTTGTAGGTCAAGAACAGTTGAATATCAGTAATTTCAAATGATTCAAATGAATACCTACCTCACAGGCTTGTTAAGAAAATTGAATGAGTTGAATTTAAGTCAAAATGATGACTGTTACATATTAAGCACCACACAAGAGTCAGCTCTTACTGCGTATTGAGTTTATTGGGGAATCAAGTGAGTACGATAATATGATAAATGCTTAGCATAGGAACATTGTAAACGTTCAGTAAAATGTACCTGGTTTTCTTAAATGTTTATTATAATCCTTTCTTAAGATGATCTGACTTTAAAATTATTATCATTATTATTATTATTATTATTATTATTTTTTGGAGACAGAGCCTCTAGATAGAGTGCCCTGGCATCATCAGAGCTCACAGCAACCTCAAACTCTTAGGCTCATGTGATCCTCTTGCCTCAGCCTCTTGAGTAGCTGGGACTCCAGGTACCCGCCACACCATACCTGGCTAGTTTTTCTATTTTTAATAGAGACAGGAGTCTCACTCTCGGCCAGGCTGGTCTCCAACTCCTCAGCTCAAGCAATCCACCTACCTCAGCCTCCCCAAGTGCCAGGATTACAGGCATGAGCCACCATTCCCAGCCTGACTTCAAAATTATTAACATTTTCAAATGATTGTCTGGGCACTATCCTCAAGTCCTCCAGCTCCAAACACACACAAACTTATTACCATGAAGTTTAGAAGCTATGAAGAGTAGGGATAGCTCAGGACACGGGACTTGGGGATGGGGTGGGTAGAAACACAGGGCAGGGCTCTCTACCAAGTGCTAGTCTCCTGCCTCCCAAAATGTTAGGTTGAAATATGTGCAACTCATTTATGTAGGTCAAATGATTACGTACTCACAATTTTGTGTGGTTAAACATACTAGAGTCTCCTAGCTAGCCTGAATTGTTTACATTCTTAACAGCCTATCAATTAATACCATGTCACATTTTAACACTATTGACAGGAGGATGCATCTTACAATCACATGTGTCCTTAATACAATTGAATTCCTTTCCCTTTTTCCTCCTGAGGAAATGGGTTCTGATAACCTCACTTTCCCTTCTGTCTTTGCTCAATGTCCCAGGGTGGTAGCTGCTTTAGTTTAGCCCCAGGGAAACAGCTTATTCCAATGTTTATTAATCACTAGAGCTCCTCAGCTTCTTGCTCTGCTCTTTCAGCCTTCCATCCCCTATGAAACAATTGCCTGTGTTACATCTCCTCTGTCTGAAATACTAGCACGGCTTCTATTTTCCTGGCTGTGTTGAAATGTTGCATATATTAAAGGAATCTCTTCAAATGCAGCTCAGAGGGTTAAGCATTCACATGGCCACGTGAATTGTACATACCAGATTGCTTTTCCTTTGTCATTACCTTTTTACTCATTTATTGAACATCTAGTTTGTGCCAGACCTTATACTCCTACCATAGGAAAAAGGTGAAAGAGAGACAGCTTTTGCCTTGCTCCTAGAGGAGCTTAGAGTAGGATGAAGCTGAGACATCAGCAGAGGCAGAGGTCAGAGTACGTGACATGGTTTGATCATTTGGCCCCTCCAAATCTCACACTGAAATTTGATTCCCAGTGTTGGAGGTGGGGCCTGGTGGGAGGTGTTTGTGTCATAGGGGCAGATCTCCCACGCATGGCTTGGCACCCACCCCAGGACAATGAGTGAGTTCACACTTTCTTAGTTCATGCGAGAGCTGATTGTTTATTTGTTTTTTTTTTAATTTTAAATTAATATGACAGTACAAATTTTTAGGTTACATTGTTCTCACTTCCAAAGTAAAGTTGAAGTTGTGGTAGAGCCCTTTACCCAGGGGGAGTGCTGAACACCCTCACATCATGCAGGTTAGGTGAGATCCCACCAATCGCCCTCACTCCTCTCCCTCCCTCTTACTAAACTATATTTGTGTTTTATCATTTGTGTGGGTGTGTAATTGTTTATATATTGGTTTCATGTTAGTATTAAGTGTTTTGGATATATTTTTTTCATTCTTGAGATATTTTACTAAGAAGAATGTGTTTCAATTCCAGGTAAACAAAAGATGTAAAGTCTCTATCTTTTTTATGGCTGAATAGTACTCCAGGGTATACGTATGTCGCAGTTTGTTAATCCATTCATGGGTTGATGGGCATTTGGGTCACTTCCATGACTTGGCAATTGGGAATTGAGCTGCAGTAAACATTCTGGAGCAAATGTCTTTGTGGAAAAAGGATTTTTGTTCTTCTGAGTAGTAGTAATGGAATTGTGGGAATTCAATTCCATTTGAATTGTGGGATCAAATGGAAGGTCAACTTTTAGTTCTTTAAGAATACTCCATACTTCTTCCCACGATGGTTATATTAATTTGCAATCCCACCAGCAGTGTAGAAGTGCTCTCTAAAGAGAGCTGGCTGTTAAAAGAGCCTGACACCACCTCTTCCCCCTCTCAATCCTTCCCCCACCATGTGATGTGGCTGCTCCCCCCTCACCTTCCACCTCAACTGGAAGCCCCTGCCAGAAGCAGAAGCTAGCATGGTGCTTCCTATGCAGCCTGTATAACAATGAGCAAAATAAACCTCTTTTCTTTATAAATGGCCCAGCCTGGAGTATTTTCTTTACAGCAATGCAAAACAGACCAGCACAGCATGACAAGTGCCATGGGAGAACATGGGGCACCCAGTCCAGTTCAAGGCCGGCAAAGTCAGGCAAGCCTTGTCCCGGCTGTCCTGCCTGCACAGCGTGGAGGAGAAGGAGGGAGGAGGGGAAGATCTAGGAAGAGCAAGGAGAAAACCGGTGGGCTTATTCAGGGCACTGAAGCATGTCAGTACAGTTGGAGAAGAGTTGGAGGATGACAGCACCGAAAGCTGAACGGTAGTCAAGAGATCAGATTGCGGAGGGTGGCGTTTACCATGTTGAGGAACCACATGAGACTTTGTCTTTATACAGAGGTCAGTGGAAAACCATCGAAATTAGTGGCTTGATCAAGTTTACAGTTAGGAAGATATCACCAGTTGGAAAAAAAGAGCACATTTTCTAGAAGCTACCAAATGTGTTAATGGTTCCTTTCATTCACTGAATATTTGATGAGCACCCACCGTGTGTCCAACACTGTGATTGCTTCTGGAGACAGAAAGGTAAATGGGTTCCATACCCTCAAAGAGCTCACAGTCTAAAGGGGAGAAAAATACCTTAGACAACTGTGACAGTAATTATAGAAATGGAAGAGAGGGAGAGACCAAGGGGAAGATCCTACAGAGGGAATGGTACTGCCTGGGATGTTGAAGGACGAGGAAGAGTGTGCTAGGTGGAGCGACCGGACCCCAGCACTGCACTTAGCGGGAGCTCTGTTTGCAGCAGCACGCAAATGTCACGTTCTCGGTCAGCTCAGGGGACAGGAAAGGGCCTGATGCACCCAGAACACAGGGTTTACAAACCAGTTGGAAATGGAGTCCTCAGGTTAAAGTGTGAAGGGCCTGCAAGTCGTGTTCACATGAGACATTTCCTCCAGGAAACAGAGAGTAACTAAAGGTTTTTAAGGGGGTGGGTGATGAAATAAGATTCCCACTATAGAAAACTATGTCTGGAAAATAGAACTGAAGAATAGAGACCGTCAGCGTGGAGACTAGTTATAAGGCGAAGGCAGTAGATCAGGTGCAAACTGACAAGAACTTGAGTAGAGAGAGAAGCAACAGGGACAAAGAGGAGCCAACCCACCCCGGGTCAACAGACTCTATGATGGAAACACTTTCTTTTTATCCTTTTTCTTTTTTGAGACAGAGTCTCAGTCTGGCCCCCTGAGTAGAGTGCCATGGCATCCTAGCTCACAGCAGCCTCAAATTCTTGGGCTCAAGCAATTCTTTTGCCTCAGCCTCCCAAGTAGCAGGGACTACCGGTGCCCACCACAATGCCTGGCTATTTTTAGAGATGGGGTCAGGCTGCTCTTGAACCTGTGAGCTCAGGGAAATCCACCCACCTCTATCTCCCAGAGTCCTGGGATTACAGGCGTGAGACACAGCATCCAGCCTGGGAAACATTTTCACGTTAAAGCATCATTAGTGCGGAGAGTCAGGAATGTGCTTTATTCATCTTTCTTGAAACTTTGTTAAAGTCTGTTTAACTGTATTTTAAAATTCGTGTCCTAGGAGAGCAGACTTTTAGCATCCTGAAATCTTTTGGAAAGTACAGACTAAAGGAAATACTGGGAGGGAAGCATGAGGACGTGGTGCGAAGTGCAAGTATTCTATGGGAAGCCGAGAAGAGCTTTTCAAAGAGGA
The DNA here is from genome assembly GCF_000181295.1 of Otolemur garnettii. Classification (NCBI taxonomy): domain Eukaryota; kingdom Metazoa; phylum Chordata; class Mammalia; order Primates; family Galagidae; genus Otolemur; species Otolemur garnettii. The sequence continues at coordinate 36,376,588 of NW_003852403.1, forward strand.
AAAGGCAGAAGGGTCGGGGTGAAGAGCAAAGACCCAAGTCTGAACAAGATGAGACACTTGGGAGGATTACTTTTTCCTTCTGATTGAAGGAGAGAGACAGAGAATAACTCTGGGGAGAAAGGGTCAAAAGCTCCAAAGGCAAACACCTCCAGAGCCAGGCAGGTGACAAAAACAAGTGAAGCAGGCTTGGTTTTAGAACATGGAAGTGCATGGATTACGGAAGGGGCAGACGCCCACAAGCTCCAGCCAACCACTGGCATGTGGAAACACAGCATTGTCAGATCTTATGATTTTTTAAGAGATGTCAGAAATCTAGATATTCCTGTAAAATCCCCCATCTTTAATGTGGGCAACAAATTCAATTTTTTTCTAAACCTCACACTGGCCAAATAAAACATGGGAGGCTGCATTTGGCCTTAGTGACCAATGTGTAAACTCGGGTCTAGAGGGAATGGTAGGTGGTTCTCTGAATAAATCCCACCAGCCACGGGAGATATGCAGACTTTCCTGCTAGAATGTAAACAAGTCATGGGAGGATGCCCTTTCAAAAAAGAAAAGAATCCTATTAAATCCACTGGCTAAGTCTGGAAAGATAATATGGAATGTACTGATATGTAAGTTTTGTCTTGTTTTATGGGAAAAATTTTATAAAGCTGACCCAGAAGAAAGGAAACTGATCCTCTCTAAAGCAGTCTCTAATTTACAGCTTTGAAAGATCAGGATTGAGGAAAACGAGACTCTGGAAAAGATCCTGGTCTAACCTCTCTTCCCGGAACAAGCACTGGCAATTAAGTGAATTGTTTCAATATGTAACACAGTATATAAAGAGTTCTTGTGAATTAATAAAACAGTATCCCAATGGTACACATACAACTCATGGAAAAAACATATGGGCTTGTCACCCATAAAAAATGCTTTAATTCGTTTATCATGTGAGAAATCCAAATTATAACAATGTTTTTCACTTACAATATTGGAAAAAGTTAAAAGGAAATTTAGATTATACACTGTCTAGGCAAAGATGTTAGAAAATTCACCCTGTCATACAGTGGTGGTGAAAGTTTAAATTGGCATTACTACTAAGGAGATCAAACTGGCAGGATTCATTAAGATCAAAAAATATGTATACTCCTTGACCCAGAAATTTCTAAATCTAAGAAGTAATTACCCACCCTTATTCACACATTCGTAAAAGACATATATATAAGAATAATCATCCTTGTATCATTTATAATAGCAGATTATTTAAAATAAACTTAATATCCATCAATATGAAAATAAAATAATGGTCATATTATACACCCAAACAATGGAGTCCACTGAAGCCATTATAAAGAAGAGGGTCTATCAGTACTGAAATGAACATTTCTCCCATATACATTAAGTGAGAAGGCAAGATTAAGAGGGGAAAATTGTATCATAACATTTGGGATTGCATAAACAGATGCTTAGTTATGCATAGTGTATCTCTAAAAGGTTTGAAAGCATCTTTGATAAAGATAGGGATCCCCTGGAGATGGCTAGCTGGTAGGAAAGAGACAGAGATGGGCAGGAATTAGCTTTTTGCTACCCACTTTTGTATATGTCGAATTATACATATATATAATAAACAATAGGTAGATAATACATTATGTATTATATAATGTAATAATATGTATGATAAATGTATAGAACATATTATCTATATTAACCATTAAAAAAATTAAGAAAAAAGTCCCATTTACAAAACAAAAATCACAAACTTATAGTCCATTCTCTCTAGAATTTCCTTTTACTTTTGAATTCCAAGGTCAAACTTTGTCCGCAAATTACTAGGAACTCTACCACAACTTTTTTATTTTGCTTTTGCTATCTCAGATTCAGATTCAAACCACCATTAGCTTTTCTATCCAACATACTGGTAAAAGCACATTCAAACCCATAAATGTGAAAAATAAATCAGACCTACAAGTACAATTCATCTATATAAAAGTTCTGAGTCAGTTCCTTTATAGGGAATCTAGACAACTCTTCTCTGAATAATTTCTCTAAGTAAAATAAAATGATAAGGCAGACATTTGAATGACAGCAAGCTGCCCTGGGTCTGGTGTGCTAGACGTGGAAAGTTCTGTGAACGTTTTATGTTCCCACTGAGGACAAGCCCAGATTATCTTTCTCAGGCAGACTCACAAGCACATAGAAGACTCAGAAATTCCATTAGTTTCAGAGTCTAGTGCCAATAAATTTAATAAAAGATGGAAGCAAGGTTATTTATTTGTTTTACAGCATTCTAAAGACTGCACAGAAAGAAACTCTTAGAAGAGGTGAGATCAGTAAGGGACTAAACATTCACAATTATTCATCAAATCCCCAATATTTCCTGACATTTTCTAAGTACTCAGGCACTTGGCTGCCTGCTATGCATGGAAGGGTTGCAGTGATGGGTAAAGAGCTTCTGACCTAACTTCATGCTTCCCAAATTATTCTCTGAGGAGCAGTAAATTCTGAGGAATAGTAATATTGTTATAAGATTTTTATTTATTTTTATTTTTTTATTTTTGGCCGGGGCTGGGTTTGAACCCGCCACCTTCTGGCATATGGGGTCGGCGCCCTACCCTTGTGAGCCACAGGCGCCGCCCATGTTATAAGATTTTTAAAAAGTGATATTCTCAAAGATTAAGAGTCAGAAAATAATTAAGCAAAGTTTTATTAGCATGGGACTTTTCAGATCTTTTAATAACCTAATATGCAATGTGAATCTTCCAGGGTGGGGCTCATTTTATAGCCTTTTCCAAATTTATACGGGCATAATTAGCTTTTTGGTTTGAGCAACTAAAGGAACTAAGGAACTAATGCCTATGTGACATATGGTAAGGAAGCAATAAGAGCTTCATGGGGAGAGAAACATAAATACATATGTGAAAAGTCAAATAGCAAAATAAAACTGTCATAAAGCAAGCTGGGGTTAACTGCCTAAACCTTTGTCCTGGATATAATAAACAGCTTGAGTTCTGAAAGGGACAAGATAGTGGTGGCCTAGCGTCCCAAAGGCTGGGCAGAGCAGAGAGAGCTGGGGCTGAGCCTGCAGAGGAGGAAGCTGGGAAGTGCTGGAGCTGTTTGGAGGATGAAGGAGCACAGCCGGCTACAGCAGGGACTTCATCACACAGGGCCAGACTGGAAAGGGCCAGAACTGTTGGGTTAGGAAGTCTGAGCCTTATTTTGTAGGCAGGAGGAGCCTTTAAAAGCTTCTAAGTCTAAGAAAAGTACTGAAATGGTCTAGGGGTCCTCTAAGAAAATTACCCTGGTGCTCATTTGCAGAAGGGATTAGAGGTGGGTGAGGTGAGTGGAGTGGGAAGAGAAGGAGACGGGGCCAGGGGCTGGCCGAGAGGTAAAGTCTAGAACAGAGTCAGTGCCCAGACCATGCAGGGCATTTGGAATACACAGAATTGACAGAAAGTGAAGACCGGCTTTGAGAACGACATAAACAGGTATCAGTGAATGACGGTGGGGTGTGGCATCTGGACAATAAGGTACCACTTGCAAGGAAAGGACAGTTTGGTGATGTCGATTTGCATTTTGCTCTGAGTTTTCCTAATTACCGTCCCCAATTCCAACTCTCACTAATTCCACAAAGGCAGGCGATTTCTTTTCTTGAAGGATTTCTACCTAAAGGGCTGTCAGCGCTGTCAGTTCTACTTTTTTATTTTATTTTATTATCTTTTTTTAGGACAGGGAGGGTCTTGCTCTGCTGCCCAGGCTAGAGTGCCATGACATCAGCCTAGCTCACAGCAACCTTATACTCCTGGGCTCAAGGGCTCCTCCTGCCTCAGCCTCCTGAGTAGCTGGGACTACAGGGGCATGCCACCACCCCCAGCTAATTTTTTCTATTTTTAATGGAGATGGAGTCTAACTCTTGCTCAAGTTGCTCTTGAACTCCTGGCCTCAAGTGATCCTCCAGCCTCGGCCACCCAGAGTGCTGGGAGTATAGGTGTGAAGCCACAGCACCAGGCCTCTACTTGTTTCTTTAAAGCCAGAACTCACCAAGGGATGATGCTGGATATCCCAGAATGATGAGCATGAATAGCCAAGAAGGGAGCTCTTTCAACGTCAAGGGAAGAGAAGGCAGCAGAAGTGGATTCCAAGAGACTAGGAAAAGGGTCCTGTGGCCTGTGTGTACCCAGCAGGCTCCTGGCTGTACTTTAGGAAGTTGGCTAGATTCAGAAGGGATGGCTGCAAGGTGTTCCTGGGGAAACCAGAAGCTAGGTCCTCCCAGGAGGAGCTGAAGACTCCCACGCCTCACATTTAAGTGTGGTGGAACCAAGTGTGCATAAGGATGAGGAGCAGTCAGAGTACTATCTGCTGGGTGAACATAACCCTCTTTAGAGAGCCATTTAGCTCTGGCTAATAAAACTGAAGAATCCCCACAATCCCCTAGGTATATATCCACATATGGGCCCAAGGAGATAGGTGCAAGAACATTGCAGGGCACCATTGTAAGAGTGAAAAATTGAAAACAGCTTCAAATCCAAGATGAGGATGTACAAACACATTGTGCATATTCGCAAAGTGGACTGTTAAATGAATGAGCTAGAGCAACGTGGATTATTTCAAAGAACACCACACTGAATGTAAATAACAAGTTTCAGGAGGAAATTACCATTTATATAAAGATTTCAAACATGGCAACGGTGCAAACGTGTATTATGTATTATTTATGGACATACACGCAAAACAAAAGAATCAAGCCAGGATGAAATCCACAGCCATTAAGATCAGGATAATGGTTACATCTGGGGGAAATGGGGAAGGAGGGAAAGTGAATTAGGAAGGGATCACAGAAGCTTTGACTAGATCTATAATGATTTATTTCTTAAACAGCAAAACTAAAGGAACTATAGTAAAATGTTAAGATCTGTTAAAACTTAGAAGGGCACACAGATGCTTGTTATTATCCTTTGTTGATCTGAGCTTTTGAAATATTTTACAAAAGTATTTTTAAACAATTTTAACAGTTCTAATGAGGTATATGTTTAAAGGGAACAATTTGATAAATTTTGACATGAATATACATCCCTGAAGATACCATCACAATAAAGGTAACGAATGTCTCTATGACTCCTCCAATTTCCTCATCCTCCTTTTTACTTTCCTCCCTGCTGAGGACTTGCTTTCCTCCCTCTTGCTGAGTCAACCTATAAACTGATTTGAATTTTATAGGAATATACATAAATGGAATTGTTCAGTACAAGCTTTTTATTGACTGCTTTTTCCACTCATATGTTGTTGTATCAGTAGTTCATTCTTTCTTAATGCTAAGTAGTATTCCATTGTATGGACATACCACAGTTTGTTTATATTGATGGACTTTTAGGCTGAGATTTGGAAATTTTTTATAAATTCTAGTTGGAGTAAATTGTCAGAGATGTGATTTACAAATTTTTTTTTCTCAGTCTCTGGTTCCTTTTTTCATTTGCTTAACAAACTCATGCAAACAGCAGTTCTTAATTTGGGTAAAGTCTAATTTATCAATTTGTTCTTTTGTGGACTGTGGGGTTTTTAGTTAGTTTGTTTAGAGATGGGGCCTTGCTCTGTCACTCAGGCTGGAATTCAGCGACAGAATTGTAGCTCATGGAGTCTTGAACTCTTAGGCTCAGAATCCTCCTGCCTCAGCCTCCCAAGTAGCTAGGACAATATGTGGCTAATTGTTTTCTCTTTGAGATGGGATCTTGCTATGTAGTCCAGGCTGATCCTCCCACCTTAGCCTTCAGAGTCACTAGGATGACAGGGGTGAGCCACTGTACTTGACTTTGGATAGTGTTTTTGATGTAATTAAGAAGTCTTAGCTTAACTTAGAAGTTGCAAAGATTTTCTTTAATTATTTTTTCTATAAGTTCTATAGTTTTGGGTTTTTCATTTATACCCATGTTCGGTTTGGAGTCCATTTTGATTGGAAGCTATACTTGGAGGCTTTCGTCTTTTTTGCGTGTGAACATCTCACTGTTCCAGTGTCATTTGTTGCACCTTTACTGAACATCAATTGCCACATATGTGTGGGTCTATTTCTGGATTTTCTCTTCTGTCCCACTGACTCATTTGTCTTTCTTTATGCCAATCCCAAGCTATCTTGACTCCTTTCACTTTAAGCTTGTGGTCAGGTAGCATAAGTCTCTCTACTTTATTCTTTTTGTTCAAGATGATTTCGGCAATTTTTCGATTTTGGGATTTCCTAGGAATTTGAGCGTCAGCTTGCTAATTTCTATAAAAATAAAAGCCAGCTGTGAGGGGCCGGTGCCCTATACTGGAGGTGGTGGGTTCAAACCCAACCCTGGCCAAAAACTGAAAGAAAAATAAAAGCCAGCTGTGATTTTAGTTGGGACTACATTGATTCCACAGATGAATTTTGGGAGAATTAAATTCTATTGATATTGAGTCTTCTGATCCATGATTCTATGGTTTAGACCCTATTTAGTTTTCCTTTTTATCAGCAGTGTTTTATTGCTTTCAGTGTACATGTCTTGCACATTTTTTGGCCAGATTTATCCCTAAGGATTTCATATTTTTGGTGTTATTATAAATGGTTTTGGTTTTTTGGTTTTTCAATTTCCAATTGTTCCTGCAACTCAGCTAAACTCACTAGTTCTAATAGCTGCTTCTGTATAGAATTTTCTACATAGAACATAAGTATTTTTTTTTTCTTTATGGGACTAGCTAGAACTCCCAGTAAAATGCTGAATGGAAATTAAGAGAGTAGACTTTTTTGTCTTATTCCTCATCTTATGGAGGAAAGTATTTAATCTTTCACCATTAAGTATAATATTACTTGTAGTTTTTTGTAGATTCCTCTAAGTTTGAGGAAGTTTCCTTCCATTGCTAGCTGTCTGGTAGCCTTCATTCATTTTCATGTAGAATGGTATTTAGAAGCCAGGATCTGAGCACTATAGCTGCTCACTGCTATTGGAATGATTCTGCTTGCAGGCCGTCTCAGTGCACAGTGCTAGGAAATCTCCAGACATACATACATAACAGCACTAGCGCTCACTGGTAAAGGGATTCCCAGCCCAACACCACAGGGTCATTCTAGCTTTTTCCTTCCTAACCCTGCCTTTGATACTCCAGGCTCTGACCCTCTAGGTCTTTCCTTCCTATGAATACTCTCCATAAGCCTCTGGAACTATGTCTTCCCTGCTACCCCTCTGGGCTCCCTCCTATACAGATGCCCTGGTCGCCCTCTTTGGCATCTGACATCTTGCTCTGGGACATGGTCCTGCCTGTTTCTCTACCCCTCAGTATAAACACCAACCTTATTCTACCCCATGGTAGGCCTTTAGGACAGAAATATTCGGAAAGAGAATGAATGGGGAGGTTAAGGAAAAAAGCTAAAAACATTTCTTTAATTAAATTCCTGGGCCTCAAGGGTGAGATGGGAACAACAGAGTAGTTAATTTTAATGGAGCATGTGAGTTGGGACAACGAGCATCCTGGTGTAACCTGATCCTTGCTCAGTGCTTTGGCAATCCTTAAGAACCTGTGGGGTATCCTGGCGTAACTTTGAAGGGCAGGACTGAGCCCCTATAGCGAGTGAGATTGAAATTCCTATCAGCTTGGGGGAAAGGGATTACACAGTCAGATTTATGTTGACTTAAAGAAAACTGAGAAGCGTGATATTTCTTGAGCACTTTGAGTATATGATTGAAAATATGTATTTGCTACAGACATAGAGAAATTGGGTGGAAGGAAGAGTTTAGGGGTAACTGGAAATGTGAAACAGGCAAAAGAACATGAGAGCTAGAGCTGCAGGGAGAGGTCAGCACTGGAGGTCGGAGCTGTGATGGACATTTGCCTGTGCAAACTGTTAAAGCTGTGCACACAGATGAGAGCGCCAAGGGAGGGAGGCTAGACAGAGAACAGCCCTGGACAGAGGTTCCCGCCATGGCATGGACAGTTGGGGTGGGGACGAGAAAAAGAGACAGCCAGGAAGATGTAGACGTGAGGAGGCAGGTGGTGAGTCAGCAAGCATACTCCAGCAGCCAGGAAGCCAAAGGAAGAAAGGGTGAAGTTAATAGCATCGCACACTTTAGAGAGGGAAAGGAAATGGAGACTGAAGAGCCATTAGGCCCAGTGACTGAAAGATCACTGATGTCCTAAAAAGTCCAATTTCAGTAAAATTGTGAAAGCAAAGTTCAACTTCAGACACTTTAAGAAGAGAGTGGGATAAAGACACCTCTGAATAAGTATAGACCATTCTAAGAATGTGGTTGTGAAAAGTAAGGAAACTCAGCATGGGGGGGGGGAGTATGAGGAATTAAATAGTGATAGAAGGATTTACTGAAAAGTAAAAACCTAGGATGTATGTTTTAGCAATGGCCATTTCCCCATCTTTGCATATTAATACTCCAAAAGGTTTGCTATAATTCCAAAACTTTATTTTTAGAGAGTGAATTCACTCCATTCACCCACTTAGTATAAAAATAAAGAAATTTGCATTTAAAATGTAAATGTTACAGGCAATAAATGTAGTTTTCAAATCCTTAATACAAGTGGAAAAATTGATTTTTTTTTTCATTTCATCCAAGTCAGGAGTTCTAGAAGTAAGATCTATTGGCTCCTTCTTACTTACCAATTGCTAATATGAGATAGGAGAGGAGTTGGAGAGTTGGGTGGCCGAGCTTTGGAGAAAGGAGTGTGTGAGTAGAGCTTGGCCAGTGGCATGTGACGGTGGAGGGGGACTGGCCTCTCTGAGGCCAACCTCGGGGAACTCCTGCCACCAGGCTAAAGTGTCAGAAGATGCCTGCTTGTTGTCAGCTTTGTAAAGTTCACCGTTCTTCTCCCCATACATTGCAAGACACCTTGTGCCTCCTGCATAGGAGACAGTTTCAATAAAATAGCAAGAAAATAATGCCAAGAAGATGCTGGAAACTTGTGCGTGAGGGACGCCAATGCCCCATCTCAGATCTTCATCAATTTGAAATTGATTTGAAGAAATCAATCTAAGAAGCAGAAAACCAAAATTAACTGCAGGTAGATTATTTTTCTGTTCTATGTTTAAAGGAGAAGGTGGAGACTATCAAAAACTGGAGTGGGCTGGGCTGGGCATGGAAGAGATAGTGATCTGCTGGTTTTTATAAAATGAGCTGCTTAGAATGTGGCAGCGCGGCTGCAGACTGTAGTGTCAGTGTCACCTGGAAGCTTGTTAGAAAAGCAGAATCTCAGGTCCCAGGCCACACCCACGAAACCAGAATGTGCGTTCCCAGGTGATTTGTGTGCACATTTGGGAAGTTGGGAAGCGCTGCTAAGACATCCAGGACCAGTGAGAGGACGAGAGCGTGGATAAGTTCTCTAGGGATCAGATGGCTGAGACATAAAGCTGGTCTGTCTGGAAGGAATCAGCAGTTGGTCAATGAAACATCAATCGAGGGTTAATCAAGAAGGATTTGACAGAGAATCTGAAAGAGAACAGGAACCTGGCAGTTAGGGAAACTGAGTAAGAGGCTGAATCTGAAAACAAAGCATAATCTGGCAAAAGCAAGATAGCCCTGACCACAATTTTCAGAAGTATAGATCTCACTGGAATTCTTTATCTTCCTTGGTGACTGTAGGGACAATTACTTCCAATCAGGTAAGGGACAGTGAGAAAGTGGCCGGCAGGAGGCCCCTTTGGGGTCTTTCCAGGCCGGAACATCTCTCTGTGACAGATATGCATGGTGGTGGTCTCACGTGAGTCAGCATTGATCCTGGAGGGCATGGGCCACACACTCCCACAACCGTCCTTTTATCTCTTTTATCACTCAACGTCTGTACCACTGTGCCATGAGGCCAGGCCTCCCAAATCCACCTTAGTTGTGTTCCTCCATCCTCCCTGCTTTCAAGGTTGCACATCATCAGGGTTACCTGGGAACTGTAGCTGCACCTGCTGAGTCCTGACCTCCCACTAGCAGGCCCATGAGGGATGCTGATAGTGGAGGTTGGAGTGGGATCCCGAAAATTCACTGATAAAGCATTATAGTCACTCTGCTGTAGGTGTCTCCAGAAGCAACACATAGCACCTTCCTTCTGCTTTACTCCTTCACTGGTCAGGTCTCACCACCTGGAGAGGTGGAGGCGGTGGAGCCGCACAGGCCCTCAGGTATATGTGGGTACTCTGGAACATCCATTCCCTCTGGTGACCTCAGCCCCAGGCTGTGTTACCTTTCTCCACTCCATCATTCCTGCCTTCACTGCCTCCCAGTGACCTTCAGAAAGGGACAGATTCTTCAGCCTGTCCACAAACCTTCAGCCTGCCCAACTCTCAGCCACTCTAAATCCCCATGACTGTTCTCTTTATAACTATCTCCAATTCCACTTTTGGAATTCTTCTCTGGATTCTGGCCAGCTTTGCCCTTCTCTTCTACAGCTTCTCTAGGTCTCCAATTTCCTCCTCAGGGGCACAGTCAAAAGTCTCTGTGCTATGCCTCCTTGACCTCACAGCTCTATCTGCTGCTGCCAATCACCTCTTCTCTGAGCACCCTGGCTCTGCTGCTAGTCAGATCCAAGGCTACCTACTCTTTGCCTTTCTGCGGAATTGAGGAGCCCAGCTCCTCCACTGCAGACGGGTCTCACAATTTAGCTGGCATCCTACTTGTCACTGTCTCCAGTGATTCCTTTAATCCCCTGAAAATTAGAATACAACCAGGGGAGCTGAAAGATGAACCGTCTCCACAACTGATTCTCTTAGTCAGAAACATGTAAAGATCTGGTCTTACAGTCAGGACCAGCTACATAATTTGCAGAGCCCAGTGCAAATGAAAACATGGGCCCCTTTTTAGAAAATATTAAGAAATTTCTGCTGGGTGTGGTGGCTCATGCCTGTAATCTTAGCACTCTGGGAGGTCAAAGTGGGAGGATCCCTTGAACTCAAGAGTTCTAAATTGGCCTGAGCAAGAGTGAGACCCCATCTCTACTAAAAATTGAAAAATCAGCTATGGTGGGTGCTGAGGCAGGAGGATTGCTCAATCCCTAGAGTTTGAGGTCACTGTGAGCTAGGCTAACAACACGGCACTCTAGTTCAGACAATAAAGTGAGACTTTGTCTGAAAAAACAAAATTTAAGAAATTCCAAGGCAGTGGTAGTAGAGCATTAAACCAAGAGCAGGGCTTTTGTTCAGCGTGGAGCCTGTGTAACTGCACAGGTCACACGCCCAGGAAGCTGGCCTTGCTTATGGTTTCCCAGCCTACCAGCCTGGCCACTATCAGGACCAGATAAGTAAGTGAGAACATGGTCAGCCTGCAGATAAACTCATAGCTCACATTCCCAAGGTACCAGCTAGTTTTCCCAGGGAAACACCATGTATGTTCACAGTCATCCCTTCTCACCTCTGTCCCTCTAACACAGGCCTTGTCATCACCAGAAGGACAGGGGAGCGTGTGAAGGACACAGTCCAGCTCCCCATCAAAATGATGTGGAAGAGACAGCTCACCAGGGCAGGTCAGCGGCATCACCGTCATCTTTGTTGTTTCCATAATCAGGGTGTGGAACAGAGGGAAATTTAGCCTAAAAGCTGATCTCTGGCTCTCCCCCGTTTCGCACCCCTGAACCAGACCAGAGATAGAAACTAGAATCCCAGCACCAGCAAGTCTCCTTGCTTTCTTTGGGGGCAGAGCCAAAAAGAGATAAAGAAAGTGTTGTATTAGGCGGCAGTAAACAGGCAAGGGACAAGCAGGCCTTTAATAAAACAGACCTTTATTGGGGCTGAAATGGCCCTGGGCTGACCCCACCCTAAATCCTGGCAGTGTCCAAGAACGGGAATTCAGAGGAACAAAAACGCTGGCATCGCCCGCTGCACCCCATGCATACATAACAGAAAGCATGGCAGAGACTCGCGATAATGGTACATAAATACCATTATCCGGCATTTCAGCCAAAACTTATTTTTTTTAGTCTGGACGACTATGCTATTCTGCCTTCTCTGACTCAAATTTCTGTCCTGTGACTCACAGGGAGGGCCTTGGGGAAATGAAATATCCCAAAGACTTAAAATAGGTCCTTCTCCCTTCCTCCAGCATCAGGGTGCGTTTCCTAAGGCATTTGTTTCCTCCTTAATTAACCAGGCATGAATGATAATATTGCCTGGGTTGAAGAACTCATCTCTGTCACTGGTAAATGTAAATAACGATCCCTGTTCATAGAAAAGCGTGCCAGAATTTCATTGATTAACATCCTGTGCCACAGCCTCTCTTTGAAATTAAAAATACTTTCAATGACACTGAAGAGAAAAAGACATCGCACGAAAAATATTTCTAAGACAAGGTTGTCATTAAAGCGTGCCAGAAATAGAACTGTTTTTATCTAACCATCCGCCTTCCTCCCTGCACCACCCCCCACCGCAGCCCCCCACCCCCATCCCAGCAGCTTTGCCGGCTGTGAGGCTGCAGGCAGTTAAATCACAAGAATTACAGAAAGGAATTCCACCCATTTGGATTTCAGAAGCTTCAAACGCAGACCTGTGGATAATGCTCACTTGACGTATCTCTTTCCCCCTCTGCAGAGGATAATTCAGGAAGTGATATGGCCAGATTTAAAATCCAGCTGTTTAGTAATTTAGAGGAGAATTTTTCAATGTAAGAAATTACACGTTGAATTTCTGCCCCACTGCCAGTGTCTTCGTTTTGTTTCTCTCATCCTCCTCACACAGCCCCCTAAGTGGCCCCCTGTCCCCCAGCTTTGTGCCCTGTCTTATGGGGACACCATTGCCTGGAAGAATTTGAAAACCGGTCACTGGAGGGCCGGACTCATTGCAGAATTGTTTGGCTTTACAAATACAGTGGGTTGTTCGGTTTGGTTTGGTTTTTCAGGTCTTAAATGCATTTAATCAAAGGTGGAAAGGCTTGAGTAAGAAATTGAGGAGAGGGGCTGAGGACCGAGTGTACTCAAGACCCCTGCCACTTTTCCATCAGTATGTATGGCGGTTCTTTAAAAACACTGCCGGCCTCTGGTCACTGCTGCAAGCCTCGTCCACCTCTGCACTGGGCAGGGTCTGTCTGCTCTTCGGCTCACCACTGCCCTCTCGCCTCTGACTCCCACCTCTGCCTGAAAATTCAACTATCTGTCAAGGTCAAGTTTAAATGTCACCTTCTCCATGAAGTATCCATTATCATTTGCAATCTGGTGTGACAGAGAAAGTACAGGTAGACATCAACCAGACCTGAGTTTGAATCCTAGCTCTTTCACTTATTAGGTGTGGGAACTCAGCAATTTTCTTAAAATCTTTGAAGTTTCAACTAATGATTTGTAAAACAAGAATGATTTATGCTGCCACTAAAGGCTTGTTTTGAATTTTAAAGTATATCACGTACCTTAGAATACATATGTAATTCCTGGCACAAGTACCTAGTATTGTAATAGTAATTATCATTATTATGTGCTTTTCTTCATTCATAGAATACTCTTTCTTTCTTTCTCTCTCTCTCTTTCTTTTTTCTTCTTCAGAGACAAAGTCTTACTCTGTCACCCAGACTGGCGTGCAATGGCCCACATATAGCTCACCTATAAGCTTGTAACTCCTAAGCTCGAATAATTCTCTTCCCTCAGCCTCCCAAGTAGCCAGGACTACAGGTGCACACCACTATACTTGGCTAATTTTTTTGTTTGTTTGTTTGTTTGTTTGTAGAGATGGAGTCTTGCTATGTTTCCCATGTTGGTCTTGAACTCCTGGCCTGAAGCAATCCTCCTGCATCGGCCTTCCAAAGTGCTGAGATTATAGGTGTGAGCCACCACACTCAGCCTACATTTGTCTTTTAATAAAGAATTTTGAGCATTTGTCTTTCTCCTTAACTGTATCCCAGTGCGAGAACCTCATCTGTTACATCTTTGCATCCCGCACAGTGCCCTGCATGGACCTTGACACTCAGTAAATGTTTATTAGATGTATGTTTGCTCAAATTATCTGCTTTGCTTTAATGAAACTGACAATCATTTGCTTGGCTAATAACCCAAGGGAGAAACAGGGCTGAAAACTTAGTCACTTCATACCTGTACTTCTGTCCTCATTTTTAGATTTTATTCACATGATTTAGATTTTTATACCCCCAAGTTATAATATAGTGGAAATAACTTATTACTTTTAGGGATGTGTGTGTGTGTGTTTATTCAAATTTTTATCGTGGGTATATAGTGCTTCTTAAAACTGCAAAGTAAGTCTAAGTGTTTCACATACATTTTAACAATCTGTGAGGTAGATACTCTTCTGATCATTTTAAAGATGAGGAAATTGAGGATTGGAAGGGCAAAGATTAAGTAATCTGCCTAAAGTCTTATAGCCAAGACATGATAAGCTTGGAGCCAAACCCAGAAAGTCTGGCTCTAGAGTACAAGCTCTTTACCACTACCTGGTCAGCCTCTAACATACTCCCACCAGATAAACTGTACAGCAAAAAATAGATGGAATTGGGCTAATTGGTTACTGTTTCACAAGCAATATAACATGGTTCAGCTGATGTTTTGATTTGCTAGACTAGGTGCCCACATAAGTCTGTGTGAGACAGAACATGCCTGACAGAGGTTTTGTGTACCCAGCTGCTCCTGCTGCTTCTGCATCAAGGTTGGATGCTGGATCTCCTCGAGGTGTCTTCTCACATCTTCCGTAGATCCAGGTGTAACTGGTCCAGAAAAGCAGTCACAGGACACACACTCTGATGGAAGATCCAGGTCCCTACGGAAGCAGGGTGGCCATCCCTATGGGAGCAGAAGAAGAGGATGTTTGCCACAGAGTCTTGCCTCAGTCAGTGACATCCAAGAAGACTTGGTCCTGAAAATGACTCAAAACTTAGAGCTGAAATTGTCCGGAGGATTCACGGAGTTGACAGTGGCATCCTTGGGCCTGAAGAGCTCATACCATTCTGGGGCTGTGGGAACGACTCAGGCTTGTTTCTGAGCTCCTGGTGCTCCAGACACACCCACTGACAGGATATTGCTACTTTTGTTCCAGACTCCAACACCATAGAACATCATTTCCAGCCCCTAAGCGATGGCAGTGCTCTCAAACTAATGCGTAGCCAAGTAACATGGGAATCTTGTTATAAATGCAGATTCTGACTCAGTAGGTTTGGGGTTGCCTGAGATTCTGCATTGCCAATGAACTCGTGGTTGAAACTGTCATGGCAGGGGTGGATAAAACACTAGCCTGTAATGTGGGAGGGCGCGTTTGTCCAAGGAACCCCTTTAAGTAGAACATCTATTAAAATCTCCATTAGTTAAGAGTAAGGTTCAATTTTGAGCAGCAGAAAATCCAAAATAGCAGGGACATTTTTCCTTTCTACATAAAAGAAGCCCAGAATCCTAGACTATAAAATAGTCTAGGATTTACGTGGTTCCTAACAGCCTCAGGGACTTTGTCCCCCTCTAGCACCCTGTTCTACCCTCCTTAACATGTGGCTTCCACATCAGTGTCCAAATTGACAAACACATAAATCTGGCAGGAAGAAGGAAGGAGGGGAAGGACACGTGCACGCCCCCTTCCAGTGACACTTCCGAGGAATGGCACATGCCACCTTCACTTTTCTGTTATTGGCCAGGACCTCATCCCATGGCAAGCGTACAAGGATAACTGGGCCATGTGGGATTTGTGGAGCAGTCATGTTCACAGCTAAAAACTAGAAGGTGTGGGGAGGGATATCAGGGAATAACAAGCTCTGTCCATCACATTCTCTTAAATAACTAGTAAAAATAGTCTAGGAAATAATGCTGTGGCCTGACCCCTTTGTTTGCACACCTGCCTGGTGCACGAGCCAGGACAAATGTCTGAGTCTCTTGGCTCCCCTTCTACATCTTGCTCAACTGATGCAGGGCTCCTCTTCAGATAACATCCTTCCAATCCCTGCTGGCAAAGAGGGGGCCTTAGGGAGTCCCCACCTTGGCTGCTCAAAGATGCCCTGTTAGAAGCACCTGGTTGATGGACGGCCCTGTCCAGCTCCCACTGGGTTCAGAAAATGCGTTAGTGTCACAAAAGAAAGGGAAGAGCACTGGAGAATAAAACTATGGGCATTATTTTGCCACTGAACAGATATATACTAACAGGCAGAGGACAGAGTCAGAAGTTATATTATTCATGCAATTTTATAGCAAACCTAGTTTTTGTGGCTTCCTCGGTGAGTGCTGTGGGAGGCAGTGAGGCTCATTCTCTAACACTGAATCATTGCACAAAGTCAGTTACATCTTGCTGCTGAAATTTCCACACTAAATAAGAAAAGAGTAAAGTGGGAGCTGGGAAGAGGCAGATACAACACCGGCAGCCTACTGTGTGCCGTGCACTATGACACATGATGACACAGTCTGGTAATAACCAAGCTGGGAGTTGAACCAGGTCTCCCCACCTGTAAAATTCTTTCTATCAGACGTAAAACAGAAGCCATGTACATGGTCCACTGTCTTTGTCTCCCTGATCCACACGTCCCCCACCACATTCTTTCCCACATTGACTTTGTGTTCATCTTTTCCCAGTAATTAGTAAATTATAACCCCCACATCTCAAATTCTTGACATTCATTTGCTGTTTCCCAGTAATTTATTCCATTTGGTATTTGCTTTGAAAAGGAATCCAAAATGCTCACTAATGCGACATGCACTCCCTCGCCTGGACAGGGCTCTTCACCTCATTTATCACACTGAGCTGCTGGTCCTGAAGTCTGACAGGCAATTCAGGCTTTCTGAATGCAATTCAGGCATTGATTTTAATCTATAAAGCTTCAGCGTCTGGGTCCTGGCTACCATGGAAATGAAACAGCTTCTTGGATACTTTTCCGCGTGCTGCTGCTAAGTGCTCTGAAATGTGGGGTTCTGAGAAACACTTCTGTTCTTCAGATGTACAAATGTCCGATATGAATAGCTTCCTAACATTTTTTTTTTTTTGAAACAGAGTCTAGCTCCATTGCCTAGGCTAGAGTGCCATGGCCTCAGCCCAGCTCACAGGAGCCTCAAACGCCAGAGTTCAAGTGATCCTCCTGCCCCAGTCTCCTGAGTAGCTGAGACTACAAGCACCTGCCACTACTTCCAGCTAATTTTTCTACTTTTAGTAGAGACAGGTCTTGCTCTTGCTCATGCTGGTCTCAAATTCCTGAGCTCAAGGGATCCTCCTGCCTTGGCCTCCCAGAGTGCTAGGATTACAGGCACGAGCCACCACACCTGGCCAACAGCTTCCTAACTTTAACCATCATTGTTAACATGGAAGAGAAATCCCAAACAAGGGCAAATGCCTTGAATACATGGTCCTATGCTCCAATGCACTGATAATTAAATACATTAAATAAATTTTAAAAATACAGACCATGAGGTGGCCAGCACATTTGGCTTTTGAACAGGAAACCTCTAAGCCCAGCAGGACACTGGGTACCAGAAACCAATGGAGAAGCACGCTGTTTAGACTTTGGTGTTTGATCTGATTTTTTATCACCCTCACAAGGGAAGTTGGTGGCAAGGAAGTGATTCTCAGATGTATGCTTTGTCAGGGTGGGGACAGGAAGAGTGAAAGCTCGGTGTTTACATTAGAAGTGTGGTGGGAAATGAGCCCTCATGTCGAGGCCCCAAAAGACCTGGAGGAATCAGACTTGCACATTACTCGGTGCAAGAAGCTCATCTGGAAGGCTATGTAGTGTGTGATTTCAACTACGTGACATTCTGGAAAAGGCAAAACTATGGAAACAATAAAAACATCAGCGGTTGCCGGAGGTTAGGAGGAAGGAGAGACGAACAGGAAGGGCAGAGAGGATTTCGAGGGCTGTGCGACTGCTCTGTCTGATACTATCATGGCAGATACGTGTCGTTATACGTGTGTTCAAACCCAGAGAATGCACAACACCAAGAGTGCCCTGACGTAAACCGTGGACTCTGAGTGATAGTGACATGTCGTGGTAATAATACGTCATGCAGGTTCATCAATTACAATAAATGCCCTTATCGGTGGGGGGTGTTGGTAAAGGGGCAGGCCGCACATGTGTGGGGGCAGAGGGCATATGCAGACCCAACCTCTGTATCACCTTCTTACTTTTACTATGATCCTATAATTGCTCATAATAAAAAGTATTAAAAAAAAAAAAAACTGGAAGAAAACAAAAGTGCAGTGGCAGGCAGCGAGCCAGGGAATATGACCCCACTTTTGTTCAGGTGGGCCACAGAGGCTGGGAAAGCAGGAGCAAGCTCGGAGCTGTGAAGGGGATTTCAATGCCCTCCACCACGGCTCTGCTTTCATTCTCTCTCCCAGAACGTCCTGGCTGTCTGCCCTTACTGCTCATGTGGCGCTCATTCCAAAATGCAATTCCTTGCTTCAGCTTTTTCAATTCTGATGACATTGGTATTAGCAAAGGAGGTGACAAAGCAGTTGACATGTTGACATATATCCCTAAAAGGATAAAGCTTTAATTTTTAAAAAAAAATAAGAAAGTGTCCAAAAGTCAGAAACTTGAGTAAAAGTAGAAATAGAAAAAGATGAACCTGAGGCATTTTCAAGTAGCAAATGACAGTCGAATCCACTGGTAGGACTTTATTTCTCCGTAGAAGAAGGCTATTAAACGGGGGCTTAGTATATAGAATGAGTTGGACGGAGGATGAATTTCATTTGCTCCCTGAAACATAACTTCATATGAAATGTTTGGTGGCACATGTGATTCTGGAGGTGGAAGACAGTCTCAACTCCCAAGAGCAGTGAAGCGTAGACTCGGCTCAGCAGTGGTTCCCCGGGCGCCTCTCTTCCCTGCCCTCTCCCAGTGATCCAGTTCTGTTAAGGAAGTGAAAATTGTATCAACACTAAGAACTCCAAGTTGAATACCATAGGTATATGGTGTCCCACAAATAGCCCCTAAAGTCATCATAGGCGTGTACATGGGGGAAATGGGAAATTGTAGCTAAATGTATCCTTATTTACAAAATATTCATAACAAATTTTTACTAAATATTTACAATATATCCTCTGTGCTTTGACCACCTTAGGCCAGTGAAACTACATATAAGCTGTGGCAGATTACTTGGTAAATGTTTTAAAATTGTGTAATATTTTGTAAATAAAGATACATTTAGGTACAATTTCTCATTTTCCCTATATATGGCGACTTCAGGGGTGACTTTGGGGACACCCTGGAGTCTCCTTAGCATTGGGTCTCAGCCAGGCTGGGAGACAGAGCTGATATCAGACGGCATCAGCTCAGGTCAATGTATGCTGACCTTTTTTTCCCTAACTACAAATTGTAGCTGATTGCAAACAACTGTATGATTGAGTCAGTTCCATTAAGAAGCCCTCATGGCAATTGCTGGGAACAGAAGTAGAGTCTGAGCTCTTTTTCACTTTTCAAGTGTGTATTGTGTTACCTAGGAGTGAACAGCGGGCAGGAAAGGTCAGCACACTTTACATTTGGACAGTTCTGAGCCAGTGCTTTGCAAGGCCAGTCAGATGCTGCAACGGCCGGTAAGGAGGTGTGGAAACGTGGGATGGTAAGTTGCACATGGAACGAGGACCTGACTACCCCTGAACATCACCACCTTGATCCCTTGCTCTCCGAGGCTTTGGTGCACGTCATCCCAGCTCCAGCGCCTCCTCCATTGCCGGGTAAGTGCAGCGGGCACTTACCAGTGCTCAGACTGCAGATTGACTTTGTAACAGACTCTCCTCAACTCCACCATCAGGGATTGCCCACAGGGTCCTGAGATGCACCCTGAGGTGAAGCAGCTCTGTCCTGGCCCTTCAGGGGCTCACAGCAATGCTTTTCTCTCAAGGCAGCAGCCTTATTGCCTAGAATGACGAAGTAGTGTATTAAAGATCTGGGCTGCTGACATGTTTACTCCTAGGAAAAGACTGTGCTGCAATTCACACAACCATCTCCAATTCGCACAAGACTCCAGCTGGAGCCTGTAGTGATTTTCTCCTTTCTGAGAACAGGCTCAGCTCACAGGGTGAGACCCCAGCAGCTGTATCTGTGTTACATGGACCTATTCCTTGTGTACCTAACAGATCCAGGGGAGAAGGAAACCAATGGGTTGATCAGGACCCCACCTTCCTATCCACAGTTAATTAACCCAGAGATTAGTAAAAATGTTAGACGTTTACCCAGAACTACCCATTGTCTTTTAAAATGGTCAGAAACTTAAACGGGGACACCTGACCTGGGTAGACCAGGCTCAGGTGGATCTGGAATTAAAAGAAGGGGATCATCTCCCCTCTGGAGGCAGAAGCCACAGGATGTAAGACATTAGCCCCATGAGCAGTCCTGTTCCCCCCCAGGCTGAAGATGCCTCCACAGTTCAATGCCAGGATGCCTCTTCTCTTCAGAGAAAGAAGCAGGGGTGACAGGCAGAGACAGGGAGTCCTGGGGATGTTTGCTTCTTGGGGCCCACTATCCTTCCCCTCTTTGCCAGCAGTCTATGAGGCATGCCCATAGCCTTCCAATAAACTCTCTCTTTGCCTGAGCTAATTAGTGTTGGGTTTCTATCACTTGCGAGCAAAATGACACTTTGGGAAATTTTCTCATCCTGACAGCTGGCCTGCCCCATAATTAGATGACCTTTCTTCCTAGGTTTTTTGCCTCAAATCATCCCTTTGTCCCCTTTTGCTCAAAGATGCCTCTGAGTCACAGCCTGCTGCATAGGCCACCCAGGTGTTGAAGATTTTTTTTTCTTTTATTTCTTTCTTTTTTTTTTTTTTTTGCAGTTTTTGGCCTCAGGTTTGAACCTGCCACCTCTGGTATATGGGGCTGGTGCCCTATTCCTTTGAGCCACAGGCGTTGCCCTTAAAGATTTATTTATTTATTTATTTATTTATTTCTTCCTGAGACAGAGTCTCACTTTATCACCCTCAGTAGAGTGTTGTGACGTCTCAGCTCACAGCAACCTCCAAGTGATTCTCTGGCCTCAGCCTCCCAACTAGCTGGGATTACAGGCACCTGCCACAACGCCTGGCTATTTTTTTGTTGTTGTTGCAGTATGGCCGGGGCAGGGTTCGAACTCACCACCCTCGGTATATGGGGCCAATGCCCTACCCACTGAGCCACAGGCGCTACCCTGTTGAAGATTTCTTAAGGACTCCCCTCCCTTGCAGTCCTGTGTTCACCACTGCCTTCTCCTCCGGGTGGGCTACACCTCACCTTCCCTCTGTGTGTGGAATTTTGTGTCCTCTGGCTCAGTAGCTTCTGGTCCTTCTGCTGCATCCTTCCCAGGGTTACTTGGGATTTCTGGCAGGTGATGGTACACCATTGGCGAATGTTCCCCTTGCTCCATCCAGGACTGTGAACTTCCCTGCCCCTAAGAAGTGTAATCAGTATCCTTCCTTCTTCCTTTCCTCTTTTAGCATCAGATCCAAAGCCATGGACAATTAAAAATTATCTCCCCTTTAAAAATATTTGAAACAGCTCCGCTTTATGGCTTTATTTTGGAACATTTGACCTTGACACCAATAGACTTTTAGAGATCTTATTTCTAAAGACTATATATAGAGGCCCTTGACATTCTCAGATTTTAATACCATCTTGCCATGTAGCAGATATTTTGTAGGCTGCAGAGCATTTGAATTTCCTTCCTATGTTTGTGAAATTGGTGGGAGACAGAACTCACTTTCTTCTGTAGAAGCTGAAAAGGGCTGATGTTCTTTTCCAGCCTTGCTTGCTGCTGCAGCCTAAGCTCCCAAAGGGGGTGTGGCCCATCAGATGCACACATCTGGGACCGAGAATCAGAAGCTAATTAGGCAAAGAAGAAGGAATCACGGATTAATCATCTGTCGCTGGCAGCAAAGGCTGCAGCACCATGCCGTGTGTGGCAGTCATGGCCACTGGGGCACCAGCAGGGTCCAGGGACTATCAGCAGGGGCAGCGGCATCCCCACTGGACAACTTCTGTAACATTAATCTTAGCTGTGGTCTGGATGCCTGCTGATTTTCTCAACCTGGTTCTCCAGCCTTCTCCAAGGATTCTGTAATGTCTCCAGTGTCCTTTCTCATTTAAGTTGCTCACAGCAAGAAACCATGAATGATCCACCCTCACAGCATTCCCCGGGGGCTGTCATTTATTTTTCATATTGTGGCACAAATTTGAAATATGTCATCTGGATAGCTGACACGGAAGAGTGGATGGACCACTTCATTAGTGAGCAAGCCTAGCAGTGCCCAGTGCCTGTGACTCAACACAACTTCGGTTTTTCCTCATGAAATGATAAAAGACACTTGTTTGTTTTGTGGGGTGGGATGTGGGTGGGAAGCACAGCTGTTCAATTGAAACTGTGATAGAAGTGATGGAAGCACAGAGAAAGGAAGAGATGATTCTCACCAAGAAAACACTTAGTGTGCGTCTCTCATTTGGAGGTGGGGAATATACAGGGTGGCCATAAAGTTGTGTACAGTTTAACACAGTGTGCCATTTAAAATTGCACATGAACTTTATGGCCACCCGGTATTTTGTAGTGAATTGTGACTATTTGGTTAATCAACTGAACTGGGATGACATTGACCGAGAAAGTGGGCATTCCTAGAATCCTGAGATAACAGACTTAATGGTCACTGGAGTAGGGTGGAGACTGGAGATTCTAGAAGGGGTTCTGGTCTGTCAGATACTGAGATATCTGTGACGGTGCCAACCCTCCAGCATGCCCTCCATGTTCTTCAATCACATTCTAGTTCTTTCTCTTCAGGACCAACGCTGGAGACTGCCCCTTGCCCTGTTCGCACAACTGGCAATCCATTTCACATTTGCACACATTCCGACGGAAGCAATTTCCATAGCAACAGCAGGACTATATAAAAAAAATGTACCTGAGTGATGCTTTAAAGATAAATCACCTTCTTTAAGAAGTCCTCCATTCTCGGGAATTACAGGGCATTACCACTTAGAATTTTTCAGCTTTTTGTTACATATATACATATGTATGTGTCTAACTCCGGTTTATTTTCATTTAATTAATTACAAATCCTTTTTAAGCCAGAAAATAGAGATCCTTGCTGGACAGTAGCAGTTCAAAAGTGTTTTAATGAACTAAGAAGGAAGGAGAAAAGTCCTATGTTATGAGCACCTACTGTATACAAGACACTTTTACCTAATTTATCTCCTTTCATAGAAACTCAGGCAGAACAAGGACATCTCTGCAATGCAGGCTGAGTCTTTTGCAAAACTGACAAATTTCATGTACGACATCCCACTCCTGTGACTCATCACCAAGGAAGCCGGAGAAAAAGAAGGGATTAGAGGGAAGGTCTGCATGGGGGAGGGGGCAGAAATGCCAGTGGGGGAGCTGAAAACATGGGGCTCTGTTTCCAAATTGTTTGTCTCACCAGAGCAGAGGGGAAGGAAGTAGGAGAGAATGGTATTGATTCATTTTCTTATCTGAAGAGAGTGATGCCCTGTAAACAAGGGGTATTCAGTAATTGGAATTTGCTTCCTTGAAACTTACCTTTCAGCCCCAATGAAGTCTCCTGTCTTTTATAAAGAATTTGGTACATAGGGCTCTATTATTAAACAAAACTTCAGTAATTTTTTACTTCCCTAATCTTTCCATTTTCCTGATGTTTCTTCACTCTTTTTTTTTTTTTTTTTTTGGTGGCTTTCATGCTTTGGAGCTGATATGACAAAGAGTTTTCTCACCTCTACTTGAAAATTCAATTCATTCATTGTTTGATTCATTCATTCACACAAGAAGTATTCACCAATCTCCTCCTTTGCTTCAGTAACGGTGATGTAGGCTGAGAAATGCAAATAGTCATGGGTCTTACTCTGAGAGCTTGTCATCTAATTGAAAGAAATTAATTAGTTCAATTAATAATTATGCAATTATATAATTACTAACCGTGATAAGGGTCATGAAAAAAAAGATAATGTTGGAAATGTCCTTGTTCCCCAAACTATCCCACCATTAAGATCTGCCTATTGGAAGAATGGAGGAGTTAACACATAAGTCATGTAAGCCATCACTTGACCACGTTCAGATCGGATTGCTTTCCTCCAAACTGGTTCATGAGATTAGTCTTCCAAGGTAGTGGGAGGACTTATGGAACCAATGAAGAATAAAGGAAGAATTTGGGAACATTGGACATTGTTTGGTGGGCAAGCCTGATAAAAGAACTGCAAAAGCCCTATTTGCAGCAAGAAAGATGCCAGAGAGGGAGGGAGGGACACAGAATGAGAGGCTGAGAGTGCAGGAAACCATCTGTCCTAAGGAGGGTTTGACCTCACATGGCACATACAGAGAGAAAGGATGGATATGAGGTGTGGGGCATGATCTTACATTCGCTTGTCATGAGGACCTGAGCTACTCAAAGCTAATTTTCAATAACTTCATGATTAATAGCAGGCACAGGTGTTTGGCATTCTTTCGGAAACCAAGTAGCATCTTTTTAGAGGTTTTCCAGATGGTTGCGTTCAATCCTTCCAACTACACCAGATGGGAAGGGTTCCATTACCTGGACTGAATCTACAGCTCCCTCCAGTTGTTCCCTGTCAGGCCTCTGCTCCTTAATGAGATAACTCTGCAAAGGGCTGAGTTAAATGACCATTCTTTATTTCTGGTTATCACTTAATCCCTGCTTATAATTTGTATCTGGTTATACCCTAGCCCCTTTCTGCTCCTTTACCTTAGTGAATTAGTTTAAATAACTTATGAACTCGAAATATCTCTGTCATTTTCTATTATTTTAGCCTAAAACTTGAGCCAGAACAAGGTCTGAGAAACCAGCTCTTTGGTTTGCCTTCCCCTGAGCTCCCACTTGGCCCTGTGAATTCCTCTGGACCAAACAACTTCTAAAATTAAGACTCATCCAGTGCTATGTTATTATTCTAGAGGCCAAAGCGAAAAGAGTTTCTCAGAGCTATTTGTCACTTATTTACCTTTCACGGTGGAGTCTCCATTGCTGAGTCTTGAAGAAGGGTATGTGGACCCACCATTAAACTCCCATAAAACTCCTCCCTGACTTCAGAAGTGGGGGGATGGGAGGGGCAACCCTTCCTAGGTTAGGGAGGGTTGGGACAGTTCCCAAAGGGCTGTTCTGCTTCTCTCTATAAAGCACTAATGTGGGTTTCCTCGAGGATTTCCCGTTCTCTTAAGCAAGACTGCAAACCTTCTCTTAAGGGTCTGGGATTTTACTTTCTGTGGATTGGAACCTTTGCACGTAATTGAACTTCACATTAAGAAGTGTCAGTGAATGCCTAGTGCTGAGTGATCCTGGGACTGTAAGACGATGTCCTTCAATATTTCACCTACCACATGGCTAACCTGCAGCCTTTGCAAATGACAGTTAATCATTCAAGTACAAGGAAATTTCTGATCTAATGAGAGAGATAAAGGCACGCACACCTAATAGATACAAAGGAGTGTCATGCAACGGGAAGTGTTTTGTGCTGGAAATCAAGAGCCTATGTCCGAGTGTGGTCCTGCCATCTATCGACATTAGTACTCTGAACCCCAAGTTCCTCCTTCGTAATGTGAAGGAGTGGGACTAGATCGTGTCAGAGGGCTGCCTATGGCCACTACGAGCTGACCAGATTCACGATCTCGCTTTGCACCCTCGCCCCCATCCGGACAGCACTGTCTGGCTCCTCTATACCTGTAAAAGCTCCTGGTCTCTCTGCTCCCAGTCTCGCCATCCTGGAATTCATTTCTACAGTCAGGGTAATCTTTTGAAAACCCAAATTACATCACATGCTCCTCCTCTGCTGCCTGAAATCCTCCAGCGGCTCCCAACTGTCCCCAGAACACTAATCCAAACTGCACAGCTGGCCTCCCACCCCATATCTCTCAGACCTTCCCTCCCGGGCACTCCTCCTCACCCACGACACTCTGACCACCTTCTCCCTTCAGACCACACCCAAATTTACTCTTCCCGTTCTTTCACCTAGGA
The DNA here is from genome assembly GCF_000181295.1 of Otolemur garnettii. Lineage (NCBI taxonomy): Eukaryota > Metazoa > Chordata > Mammalia > Primates > Galagidae > Otolemur > Otolemur garnettii. The sequence continues at coordinate 36,402,392 of NW_003852403.1, forward strand.
AATTCCCTGCTCCGTGGATTCATATCCTCTGGGCTTTTTACTCCAGGCACAAAATAGGGCCAAGGGACCAATGAGAAAAGCAGCAGAAATCAAGGCTGGATTACAATCCAATTGAGAAATTAACTGGAGGATGGCCTCAAGCTTTCTATTTTGGGAGACTCCAGGGCAGGAGAAGAGAGGAGGAAGGGTAGGTTTAGGGTCTGTTAAAGGAATATCTGGTGCAGAGTTAAATCTTCCTTCTTTAGGCCCCTGTCCCTTATCTAGGACACATAGGCTTACTTTCTGATGAGGACGGCGCTAGGCATAGTTATGGCTAAGCTGGTTGTTATGCTTAGTGTCCGGTCTACTTGGCCCTGTTCTGATAGGTCAGTGTGCAGGTGATTCGGTTGTTAATAGTTTTCAGTATCACAGCTGCTAGTGGTCCTTCAAGCACTGTGCCCCCGACTCTGAACCCACCTCTGCTCTATGCTAGGACGTCATCCCCAAGAAGAACTACTCAAGGTTTTCCTCCCTGCAACCCCCTCAAGGCAGAAATTTTGGGACCTGAGGTTGTAGCATCACTGAAGAAACAGGCCAAATTTATTGGAAGACTCCTCTCTTTCATCTTGAAAAGTCATCACCATTTGCATCCTCCCATAAGAAATCTGTATTTGTTTCAATATAAAATAACTTTAAAGCCCCATTGATCTTTACAGTTTAGAGAATGGGCTTTGAAGTTGGAAGGGTACGATGAAGCTGGCTGCTCCGCCCGTCACTTGTTGTGTGACCCGGAGTGAGTTCCTTGCCATCTCAGGGCCTCTGCACCCTTCATGTGGCTGTTGAGCACATGCTAAGTTTCCTTGGATTCTAGCTCCCTGGGGCTCAGAGTCTGTGTTTTCTTCACCTTTGTATTTCTCACATGAACTAGAAGAGTGGCCTGTCCACAGAAGTCAGTTTACAGGTTCCTTCCTCGGCATCAGACACAAGCTCACCTCTGGTTATCCCATTTTTACCACTAGATGGAGAGCACGTATCCTAGAAGTTTTAATCCATTAGCAAGGAAGTGAGCATACATTCGGCTATTGTGTCTTCACCAGATCAAGTTATTTAATAATGACAACATCATTAAAACCAGCTCTCAGTAACCGTAATTACAAGATAACGTTCAGTATTATTTATCCTTAAAAATAATGAAAAGCCCAAAGTAACGGAGAAACACTAACTTTAGGAGAGTGATGACTTCTGGGGACGGGATAAACCTCTCGGGTGGGAGTAGGGAACCCTAAATGGATTTAACAATTTATTTCTTATTTAAAACGAGATATGGAGCAAATATGCCCCAAAATGTCGAGTGAGTTCTGGATGATAGGATCGAATACTTGGACGTCTCATTATTTTCTGTACTTCCCTGTGTTTGAATATTTTCATAATTGCAATTTTTTGTAAGTAGGGAAAAGACTCAGAGGGGAATGTGTGCTTACTGTTTCTCTACATCCTGCCTACGAGCTCCTGAATGTTTTGCTGAGAGATACACAATTTGCAACAGAAAACTGCAACCGAGGGAAACCACACAGTGATTCTCCACTTGGTCTCTCATGCCGTCCATCTAATGAACCTTCGGTTTTACACTGAAGTTAAGTTGTTTAAAGGTCGTAGCTTAAACTCAACTGGCTAAGTTCTTGTCTCCAAATTGGATTGTTTTCAACTAATCTGAGAGATAAAGAAAAACTGTTTCTGTATGTCTGTTCTGGTTGCTGTTGTATGGAACAAATTACCCCCAAACTTACTGGTATATAATGATTTTGTGATGCTCCTGGATTCTGTGGGATAAGAATTTGGGCAGGAAAAAAGTGGAGAGGCCTCCTATCTGTTTTGTGATGTCTGAGATCTCAAGTTGGAAGATTCAAGTGGGAAGTAATTTACCAGCTGAAAGTGACTTGCTTAATGGTTGGGGGCAAAAATCAAAGGGAAGTGTCTTTACTTGTGTGACTGGCTGTTGCCTGACACTTTGTGTCTACTGAGCCTTCTACTGGTTACAAGCCAGTCACTACCATTGGCCCAGATTCTAGGGCAGGGGACAGAGACTCCCAGCTCTCAGTGAGAAAGGTGTCAAGAATTTGTGTGCATAATTTAAAACCAGCACAATATTTTAACTCTGCCGTTACAGCAATGTGGGATTGATAAACCTGGACCCTCCTTTCTCTTTGCCCACTCAAGTGATCCATACGGGGAGCATTTGCGTGTCTCCATTAACTTGTTTAGAAACATGTCTGGCCAAGTTCTGGTGGCTCAGGTACAAACTGATATGGTTATTTATTTTATCAGTCCCATTCTTTGGGAAGACTGACTACTTATTTTTTCATGAACATTAAACATAAAGTATATATCATAAATAACACATATAACAAAATTTTCATCACCAATAAAATATTACCCAAGGGGACTTTATTATCTATTGCTGCAAAACAAATTATAATTTAGTGGCTTTGAAACAACAAACAAACGTTTATTATCTCAGAGCTTCTGTGGGTCAGGAGTTTGTGAATAGCTTATCTCAGTGTCTTTGCTTCAGGGTCTCTGACAGGGTTGTAGGCAAGACGTTGGCTAGAACTGTGTCATCTGAAGGCCTGATTAGGGCTGAAGGATCTGCTTCCCGCACCGCTCTCTCTCAGGCAGGCCTCTCCATAGGACTGCCTGAGAGTTCTCATGACACGACAGCTGGCTTCTTCCAGCCTAAGAGATCTTAGAGAGAGAGAGAGAAAGGAGGAAACCATAGGTATTTTTTAAAATGTCCTGGTCTTTGTAAATGACATACTGCCATCTCTGCAATGTTCTATGCATTAAAAGTGAGTAGCTGGGCTGGGCGTGGTGGCTCACACCTATAATCCTAGCACTCTGGGAAGCCGAGGTGAGGGGATTGTTTGAGCTCATGAGTGCAAGACCAGCCTGACCTAGAGCAAGACCTTGTCTCTAAAAAATAGCCAGCCATAGTGGTGAGCACCTGTAGTCCCAGCTACTCAGGAGGCTGAGGCAGGAGGATCATTTCAGCCCAAGAGTCAGAGGTTGCTGTGAGCTATGATGCCAGGGCATTCTACCCAGGGCAACTGAGTGAGACTCTGTCTCAAAAAATAAAATAAAAAATACAATAAAAAATTAAAAATAAGTAGCTAGTCCAACTCAGTTCCAGAGGAAGGGAATCAAGCTTTACCTCTTAGAGGGAGGCATAGCAAGGACTTTGAGGTTATATATTAAGATTACCACAGGGAGTTTGAAAGAAGGTTTCTCTCTATCCTGAAGGTATTTGCCTTTGGACACCTGTCCCTATGTAGGCAACAAATCGGGCGAAACAAGTTGTTTCCGTATGAAAAACCATAAGTCAATCTCTACTTTGCCATTCAGACAGGAAATAAACCTGGACTCTGTTCCACTCCTGTTTTTATAGGATGGGAACTAGCTTGCCAATTTAAGTGCGGGGAATGCTCTGTGTGTTTTATCTCTATAAATAGTTGTAATACCAGAGGAGTGTGGGTATTCCAGTACCTATTCTAATCCCCTCGTTGCCATTATGGTTGATTTGGCCACCCAAATTGCCCAGACAGGTGTGTTCTTCCTTGTGTTCCATTCTATTATGTATCTTCAAAACGCCAAACTTGAACGGTCAGGATGATAGATGGGGCTGTGCTTGAGGCCAAGGTCGATCACAAGATGCAGAAACATTGCCATCTGCAAAAAGCAAAACCCAGTGAAGTAAAATGCAATTCTGAGTAATTTTTTCTCGTCTTTAGTGAGGCATAGCAGAAGAGATGCAATTCCTCATTTATCTGAGAGAAGGAAACAAGTGGCCCCCGATCCAGATACCTAAAGGAAAATCTGTTCCAATTCCTAACTTGGGAAATACCAGTCCTGAGGATGGGGTAGCTAGGTCACTGACAGGAAGCGGGGGCCGCTCCCTTCAAAGAAAAAGGGTCGAATTGTATCTGGTTCTGGATCTAATTCAACTTGACTACTTAGCAGTAAAGATAAATTGAACCCAAAGAGAAAACTGAAAATCACATTTTCCTGGCAAGTCCTTCAATGGGCTCAGTGTGTTTAGATTTATGAGGGGGTGAATGACCTTCTCTGCCACGGTTTTTCACATTTTCGTTTTTCCAGCGCTGATTTTCCATCTGGCCTAACCAGAGCCTGAAGTTGCTGAATCGAACAGAGCCAGTAGGTCCGACCTGAGCTGGCTGGAGCATGCACAGACCAGGAAAGAAAAATAGGCTACTTTCTGAACGTGCTATCGAGCAGAAGGCGGCTCCTCCCTCCTCCCCGGCCTGTGGCTGTTCTTCCAGCCCCACAGACGCCACTGCAGGTGGGTGGGGCAACAGCAGCGAGGGGGCATGTCCCACTCAAGACGCTGGCCATAGGAAGTGTAAGGACATTGTCAGGTGGACCTGGGTCTCCTCCTGGTGTCCTGGGGTTCCAGAATCAGAGAAGGCTATTCTCCTCTTCTCTAGCAGCTCCCGAGAAAACAGGGGAGAGCAGTGTGAAGTCCCCACGTGCTCCAGAAGAGCTGGGGAGTAGCAGAGCACTGAGCCACCGGGTACTGGCAGAAGGAACAAAGGTCCATTGTCACGGAAGGCCGCAAGACCGGGGCGGGATCCATCTCGGGAGAGGCAGCCTTTGCCAGAATGCCATGTCAACTGCCCTACACAGGTGCCACCCAAGGGAGCAGGAAGACGGTAGAGGAAATCCAGAACTGATTGAATTTTCTCTTGAAAACATGGAGAAAACACCGGAGGGTTTCTAGAAATGATTAAGGTCGCAGGTTATGACATTGTGATTATAAAAAATAATACATTTCTTTGCACCCTCAGGTCTGCGGCTTAAGAACATTAAAACTTGCTTATAGATGTGCCGTTCTCTGTTGTCCCTCTGCCTTTCCCGGTATTCCAGGGCACACAGAGAGGGACGTGGCTGCTTGGGGTTAGAGTGTCTCTCAGCAATTCCAGCCGTAGCGGCAGCCACGTAGCAGTGTGAAATGACAGCCCCAGAAAGCCTTCTGGACCAGAGGTCAGAAAATATTTTCTTTAAAGGATGAGATAATGAATATTTTAGGCTTTGCCAACTATTCAGTCCCTGTTGCCGCTCCTCACTCAGCCGTCACAGCACAAATGTGGTCACAGACAATACATAAATGGATGGGCCAGGCTGGGTTCCAATAAGATTGTATTTATGGAAACTAAAAGATGAATTTCTTATAGTTTTCCTGTTTCACAAAATATTATTCAACTTTTGATTTTTCTTTTTTTTCCTCAAGCAGTAAAATCTGCAAAAACTAGTCTTAGCTCACGAGCCATGCAAACACAGGTGGGAGACTGGAGTTGGCCACCGGCAGTAGTTTGCCAACCCTTATTTTAGGCTGGTCTCTGAAAACCACACTGTAGAAGGGACTCATTTATTCAGGTTCATGGCTCTGGATAAAGAGGTCCAGCTGCTTAGGAAAGTACCCTAAGGTTGATAAAGTCTCCCTGGGAATACAGAATCTTTTTTTTTCCCCTATATCTTTTCCTCTGACACTATTCTGTGGCTTTTCACCTGGTTTCATAATAAGGGACAAGCTTTGCATTTCATTCAGAAAAGCCACAGCTCACATTCAAACTACTGCTGTGATAACAGAAGCAAATTAGTGGGGCTCTAAGCTCTAGGAAGACAGGACCTGTCTCTGTTCCCTTGTTATGACCTTGCTGGGGTCTAAGGCAGTATCTGACACAGAGTAGGCATTAAGTACATGTTGGTTGCTTGAATGATTGAGTGATTGAAAAGTCCTCTTCAGCACTTTCAAGCATTGTTTTATTATTCTATCTTCTATGTGTTACACAACACTCGCTTCAAAAATGTCTGTAACAGTGATTTTGAATTTGGAAGAATCATCGTGCATAAATAGATTTCCTTCAAAAGCTGGACAAAAATTCCACGTCAGTGGGAAACTGCCAAATTATTGTTAGCTCTGTTTGAAAGAGGATCTGTTTGTACCAAGAAGCGAAAGAAAAGTAACTGCAAATATCAGAGACTGCTGTTGGTAAGAGCCACCCTGGACCTTCCTCCTGATACTAATTTTGTGCCTTCCACTTGGCCTATGGAGGTGGCTTCTGCCATTGAGCCCATGACATGAAAAAGCTACCTGGGTAACAAAAGGCTGGGAAACTTACCAGGGACCCACGACATGGGAGGAGCTGATGCTGAAAATCCTTCTGCTCTAAGTTGGCAGCTTCTCTCTCCATTAAGCCACACAACATCTAGGCAGAACAGAGTGAACCCAGAGAAAACCACACAGGTTTTGGCCACTTTAATTCAGCATTTTAGTTGAATAAGCTTCATAGCTCTCCTTTCAAAGTTCTCTTTTCTTTTTAAAACCCCAAGTAAATTTGCAAAGGGAAGCATGAGAATGTGAGGGAATTTGGGATGATAAGAAGGGGCAAAAGAAAAAGATCAAAGATTAGTTTCTCTAAACAGGGTGGCACCTTGGCACAGAAGCCTGGGAACAGATGCTGGCTGATTTGAATTAAAAAAGGAGCAGAAGTAACCAAAGATAAGAAATAATTGGCTAAAAGATACAAAACCATGCTTCTGACTGGGGACAATAAAGTTTTCCAAGACTGTGTTAGAATAACTGACTTTTAAAAATCAACCTCCAACAAAATTAGGAAAAGAGACGCATTGCTAAATATTTTTCCTCCAGTTGAATTAAGACATGGTCAGAGAAGAAGAGACCCTTTCCAAAGTCTCAGCAGGATAAATCAATCTTGTGGAGGCCTTTGTGTTCTTGGAGAATGATGTCAGGACCCATCCCAGGAAGAAGAAAGAAATGTTTGCACTAAAGGTCACTTGAGAATTATAAAGAAAAATGCTATTTGTAATGACTTAGAAAGGCTTCCAGGAAGAGTCAACGCACTGTTTTGGAACCAATGGAAAACAACAACAACAAAAAAACCCTCTTCTGGTGGAAAACAATCTCGAGTTATTTAGACATTTGAGCAAGTCTGTGAAACTATGAGGAAAAAGAAACCAAGAGTATGATTACAGAAAAACTGTAACTTGCTTAACTTTTAAAATTATGTTGCACATTTACAAATGTGTTGGTCATAAAAAAGTAATTGAAAAGGTTTCTGACAGTAGGCTGAAGGCAGGAGCTAACAGTCCCTCCACCCTATTTACTAATTGACCCTGAGCATCCTTGGGTTAATCAGAATTTCGTGGCTCTGAGAGACATCCAGGGGTATAGAAGAAAGAACACCAGTCCGAGAATCAGAAGACCTGGGGTCACGTTTCAGCTCCATCTCCTTCTAACACTGAGAACTGCTACATACCCTTTACCATTTCATAGCCTCAGTCTCCTTATCAGTTAAGTGAAGATGAGTGTTCCTTGCGGGATTATTGTTAAACGAAGTCCTAACACAGAGTGGACACGTGGTAGGTGCCCAGTCAAAGTAGACTTGAATTTGTGGCAATGGCGTTAACATTGTAGCTATCGGCACTGAGCTCTCTCCATGTGTAAGTCTGTTATCCTCACCATCTCGGTCTTCCCAATAGGTCTTGGACCAAGGGTGATTGTTATCCTCCTGGTAGGCTTGAGAGGTTAAAAAAACTCACCCATGCTAAATGGTCAAGCCAGGAGATCTGGCTCCAAACCCCTGATCTTACTAAAACAAATATGAGGGGAAGAGTTATTGGACTTATCTTTTTTCTCTAGGTTTCTGTTGTGACACAGGGAGCAAGATGAGGAGGTTTTCCTCTCTCAATAGCATGGACAACTACCTCAGTCAAATAACCAATGTTAAAAACAATAGCAATAGCCTTAAATATCAAAAATAATAACTAACACTTTATGGTCTAGGCAGAGTTCTAGGTGCTTTATTATAGGGGTTCAATTATCTCAGCAACCTTTCAAGGTAGGTGCCACATCTCCACTTCACAGCGGCTCTGACGTGCAGAGCCATTGGCCTCCAACAGCTGCTTTCAACCATTGCATTGTACAGCCGCTCAATGGCTCTATTATTGAGGCTGTGCTGGCCAGGTATTAGGGTGGGAGGAGCACGGTCAGCAGTGTAGCTTCAGGGCAAACTGCAAATTGAAGCTGGAAGAAAAGGAATATTTATTGACAGCTTATATTTTAAGTGAGCAGGGACATTTTAAGTTAATAATATCCTAACTGGGGTTCAAGTCCATGGACTTCATCAAAGATAATAACAGGGGCCCATCAACTATTTTTAATACGTCAAAATGCCTATTAGTATGCCACTAATCAGATAAAACATAGTCTTTGTATATGGTCACAAAGTCTCAAAGAAGAAAACTTTTAGGGAACAATTTTGTTTTTAGACGTGGGCAAGTTTTTAAGTATTTCTAATTCTGGAAACAAGTGAGAGTTTGTTCTGTCAGAGTTGAAATAATCCTCAGAGATGTCAAATTTACCCTAATCCATATACGGTATCCATTATCAAAGAGAATTCAACAAGACTCAAAGGCTTCAGGAAAGACGTCGGCAGACATGAAAGGCAATTTTAGCCATTTACTTAGAATTGCCAGTCACCGTAGGAGCAGAAGAGGCATTTTTTCTGCCAACTGGTTGAAGCTTGTGCCAGAGTGATCCTGCTGTTTCTTAATTGTCCTAAAAGCTTGTAGCCAGCAATTTCCCTGCCAAGCCTGACCTCACTTTCGTGTTTTTTCTAATATGCAGATCACGAAGTGTCCCATTCAGAGTGGGAAAACAAGAAATTACTTCCTCATCTTTACTTTTTTTTTGGAGCACATCATATAATCTGTATGATGTTTCTGTAAAACAATATATTAGTGATCATCTCAAATCCTAGCTACCTTTTTTTTTTTTAACAACAATCCTTGAGTGCTTTTTAACATATGATTAATTCTCATGGCAAACTCATAAAGTAAGGGGGAGACAACAACATCACTCCCGTCTCTGTTTTTTTATTATTATATATCAGATTCATATGTGGGTACAATTAGGTTGCATTTGTTAGGTAAAGTCCAAGTTGTAGTTGAGCCCTTCACCCAGGAGGTGTGCCATGTACCCCTGCGCTGTGCCCCTTAGGTGAGAGCTTACCAAATCCCTTCCCTCCCCTCCCTACTTGAATATAGTTGTGTTTTTCTCTCACGTGAACGTATGTTACTCCCATCTATGAATGCTAAGCTAGCAGACTAATGACTGATAGACGTAAAAAATCTATGTGTGGCATATTAAGTTACAGAATGAAACAGAGAGTTATGATCTTTTTTGCATAAAAGAAAAGTCACGTAGCTCTGCGTGCGTACACGTGTGTGCACTTGTGTATGGGGGTGGGGTGTAAAAGCTCAGCATAAGTCTTGTAGTCTAAAATCTAGTTGCCTCCTAAGGTGGTAACGTTAACTCCTAATGGTTACCTGCTCAGGTGGGAGTGAGTGGAAGGGGCTATCAATGAGAATGTTCACTTTTACATTCTCATGTCTTATAATAAGCATATATTGTATTTATAACTTCCAAAATAATTTTAAAAAACAGTTCAAAGTAGGTGATAATAGTCCTCCACAATGAACAGTGTTATCTAATTTACTCTGTTGGATTCAGATTTTCAAAATAACTTTAAAGATATATTATAAAAACTTTCTTCAATTCTGGAAGAAGATAACTGCTTGGACATCTCAGTTTTGTGAAAAAGCAATCTCTGTTCAATCCCTCTGGGAAGCCCTTGCTCCTGAATCAAACGGAGACGGCGTTGGGATGACCGGAGACTTCCATCCACCATCTCTTTGGCTCCATAGAATTCTTGGAGGCACAAAATAAGGATTTCAAAAAAGGGAATGCAATCTTCATGATTTATTTAGGTTTTTGTACAAGTCTTTGATAGGGTTCCATAATAAAGGCCATTTTGAGATGACTAGTCCAGATGGCAAAGTCCTTCCACCTGAGGAGGAGCGTAACCAAGGAGCTGTGGTATAGTAGAAAGAACAGAAATTTGAACTTTGAGAGATTTGCATTCAAGTCCTAATGGCTACTGAAGAGCTGTTGGGCCTCAGACAATCTACCTTTTCTCCGTGAGATTGTTTCCTCTACTATAAAATGGAATAATAGGGGGGTGAAGGCTCATGGTAGGTGGTCAAGAATTCCTAGGCTAAGTTAAAAAAAAGTGCAACCAGTTTTTAATCTATATTGATACTGACAGCGAACAAAGAAGAAAACTTAGAAATGTGGCAGGAAGTAGGAGTGATTCTGTTCATGGTCTAGTCACCCCATCGTTTCCTGTCTGGCTAGATCATTCCATTATACTATGCAAAACCCAGCTGAACGTAAGTAAGGATATATGTCTTACTGAGCAAAGGTAAATCGTGTCAAGTCTGTATAAGAAACAACCGACATGCAAATACTAGAAAGTTGTCCATTTGTAGACTTATTTGCAACCAGGTTGTGTTTGCAGTTGGCGATGTCCAGCTCTGCCATCTTCTCAAACATTTGGCCTCAAACAGAGATGACAAAACCCATTACATTTCTCAGACCCATTTCTCTGATGATTTAACTTGGCCTTAGAGGGTGAAAACCAATGAAAGGACAGTGTCTCAGTGCTTACGGATAAGAAGCAAGTTGATGACCGAGGAGTTCCAATGTGGCAAGTCCAAAGGTACTGGGGAACCAACCCAGCCAGTATTGTAGGGTGACAGGTCTTAGGCTCTCCAACATCATGCTGTGCTGGAAAGACTCCATAGTGTCTTTCATTCACCTCATGTTTGTGAGCAAGGTACTGCATTAGGCCCGACAGGAGAGACTTGGATGGGTAAACATGGATCCCACCCTCTAAAAACTCAGTCTTATAAAAATGCAGAAGGCAATGACTCACGGAGTCATCTGATAGTCAAACACACTGATCCTTATCATAACTAAATAGCTTTCCTGGAAAGTATTCTCTGTAATGCTTCTATGTTAGCTGACACGAAGTGCTTTCACATGGAAAAGTTCTAAATCTTGTGAAAAACCACCAAAAAGACAACAGAAAACCATACAGACCCTTGTTTGGACCATGATCGTGGGCTGCAGCTCTTGCTCCTTCATTTTCTCTCACTCTTCCTATAAGTTGACCCCAGAAGCACCACATTCAGTCATCGATTTAGAGAAGTGACTTTGTGAGAATACGAGGAGTATTGGGACAGCTTCAAGACCTGCCTTGACTAAGGTGGTTTTTAGAATATAGCCTCTTCCTTTTTTTGTCTGGCTTCCTGAGTCTGGATTTTTCTTCCCATTCCCATTTCCTGCTGTATCTCTCCAAATATTGAAGACATTATTTCTTCAGCTCTCCTTGTCCTAAAGCAAGAAGACCCTCTGATCTGCCTTTCAGGAAGCCACCCTCCCACAGACCAGATTCTGGGAAATGGAGGTCCTGGGTACTGTGGGGAGCTGCAGTTCTTCCCCAGGCCAGCTCTTCACAGGCTCTCTCTCTCTCTCTCTTTCTCTCTGTCTCCCCCTCCCTCCCTTGCTTCCTTCCTTCTTCTTCCTTCCTCCCTCTCCCCCTCCCTCTCTTTCTCTCTCTCTGTTTTTCTTCCTTTAAGATGGAGTCTCACTCTGTCAGCCTGGGTAGAGTGCCCTGGTGTCATAGCTCACAGCAACCTCAAACTCAAGCGATTCTCTTGCCTTAGCCTTCTGAGTAACTAGGACTATAGGCCTGCTCTACCACACCTGGCTAATTTTTCTATTTTTAGTAGAGACAAGGTCTCACTGTTGCTCAGACTGGTCTCGAACTTCTGAGCTCAAGCAATCCTTTTGCCTTGACCTCTCCAAGTGCTAAGATGACAGGCATGAGCCACTGTGCCTGGCCCAGAGGCATACTTTCCTACTCCATCTTCTTTTTCATAATTCTTTTTTCTCATATTGGCTGCTAGCACCCAAAGCTACACTCCACTTCAAAGGTTTTGCCCAGCGAGTTTGAAACTCCAATATAAATTATGCTACATTCGCTTAGACTGTTAATCAGGTGGCTTGTGTTCTCATGCTGTCTTCGTGACCATGACTGAGTTACTTCACCTCTCTGAGCTTTAGGTGACTGGATATGGGGAAAACTACATCTTCAACAGAGGAGTGTTCACTGGGCATTCACATGCAAACGCACGCAAGCATGTCTCTTCAGAATCAGTTATGGAGGTAGCACGGACTTCCCAACTTCATTGCTTACTAGCAATGTATAATCTTGGGCAAGTTAGTTCTCTGAGTCTCATCTGTGAGGTGCACAATAGGCAATTGTTTAAATCTGGAAACAATGGAACATCTTGAAATTTTCAGTTTACAAAACACAGAGGAAAGACTTAGTAGAGTTAGTGCCCTTCTCCCACTCCCAGGATGTCAGGAGTGCCATGTGCTCTCTCTCTTTTATTTTTATTATTATTATTATTTCATTAAATCATAGCTGTGTACATTAATGCAATCATGGGGTACAATGTGCTGGGTTTACACACAATCTGAAATGTCTTCCTCAAACTGGTTACCATAGCCTTCATGGCATTTTCTTAGTTATTGTGTTAGGATTTATATTCTACACCTAGTAAATTTCACCCTTGTAAGATGCACACCATGTGCTCTCTTAAGGCTCCTTCTGCCTTTCTTTGGTTCCTTCTTTTCTATCACCTTAACTACACAATTCTTCAATTTTCCCCTCCTTGAATCCATTTGCATTGCAAGTGGTAGAGGGCTATAAAGAAAGTGGAGTTATGTCCTTTAAATGTGCCAGCTCACGCTAATTAAAGAATTACAGTGGCTGTACCTGCCTTGGTGGACAGAAAAGGCAATATCCTCAAATTGTAAAAGTGACCCTGCGGTTCACTGACATTGGTCTAGCTATTTAAATCATAACTTTATGAATAATTTTTAAGGCCATCACATCATATTCTTGTAAGGAAAAGCCAACAGCAATATTAGATGACCTCCTAAAAATATTTTCTCAAACTCTTTTCTAGAAAATTATACGATAGGAAAAAATTATGTATAATTTTAATATCCCTTTTATTTTTCCTTAAAATTTATTTTTATTTGGCTTGTCTGACTATATGTTTATTTTAGAAAATTGAAAATTATAGGAAAAATATTTGGAGGAAATTAAAATCATCCATCATTGCATTGTCCAAAAATTAATACTGTTGATATTTGGAGAGTATTTTATTTTCTTTCAAATGCTTTATTTTTAAAGTTAAGGACATCTTTGCATATGGGGTTTTGTGTCCTGATTTCTTGATAGGAGCATTTTATGGTGCCACTAAAATTTTCTTATAAACAGAATTTTCCAAGATACCCAAATTTAACCTATTGTCCATGGTGAGCCATTTTGGTTGCTGGTAATTTGGTCGATCTTGGCTATTCTGACTCTATTCTCCTTCATCCTCTTTGATTATTAGTGATCCTAAATATTTGTATGTGTTTATTCACCATTAATATTTGCAGGCCATCAGCTCTGACCATTTGTAGTCTCCCCTCTGTTTTTATAGTGATTATCAAGTGCAGTCAAGGCCAGATTTGCTCAGAGACTTGGGTGGCGATGAGAACTGCAGGCTAGAATTGACTTGATCTCATTCCTAGCATGGATCTTCCTGGTACTGGCATTCCCTGGGACCAAGGGGTGTTGAAAGAGTTGTCTCTGTTGCCACAAAAGTCTATTATAAAGTGGATTCCAAGAACATACAAGTCCAGCATGTGGCCTGCAGCTGAATGAACTTACTGAGTTCTAGGCCTTCTCAAGACAGCTTTAGGTTCAGCTAGAGGAATGAAGCCTTGGGAATAATAATTAGTGGGATAAAATAGAAAACCTTTTAAAAATCTATAAACAGAAAATTGTTCCTCAAGGGAGGAATTAATTTTCTTCTAAATAATTCCCCTTCTGCCTGAACCATTACCTCTAGGCTCAGCTCACCTCTCTACATGGAAATCTTCAGAAGGCGGAGAACAGGAAACAAACACCCATGCTCCAAATTTGGGATTGAACACCAGCCAGGACCTTTCCAGGCCACTATCCTGCCAAGTTCACTGATAACCAGATCGGGGAAGTCAGGGAAGCCAATTATAACTTGGAAGACAAGTAGGAATGTTGGCTCCTTTTCCAAGGATAAAAATCAAGTTATTTTACCTGTTACCCTAGGAAGTCTCTGGTCTTTCCTCAGACATACTTCTGAGCCTTGATGTTTAGCGACCTCTATATTTTGGGGGCACAAAAATCCACTTGGTCTCATCTATGAGGACATAACACTCAAAGTCAGAGATGAAACATTCAGCTTCTTTGGAACTCCCACTGCACAGAGGCTGCCCCAAACTGTCAGACTAGGAGTCACTCGCAAGGTGTATTGCTTTGCTAGATATCTGTCCCCTGGAGGGCTGAATAACACTGATTGAAGGGAAGAAAGTGGGCTGGAGCAACGTCAAGGGCTAAGGATACCGTTAAACATACATCAGCCCTTGCCATTGCCCCTCCATGCACTCCTCTCACCCTACATCACTTTGAGTAGACACAACTGTTCTCACAATGGCCCATGAGGACCTCCGTGATCTGGGCTCCAGACTTCCCCACTCCTCATCTCTCTATTTTCTTTCTTTCTACTATTCACTCAATTCTCTGCCCAAATGGTAAGGCAATCCCAAGAGCCCTATAGCTGGATGTTATCAGGTAACTGCATTCCCAGAAGCTGAACAGCATGTTCTTTCTTGAAAGGAGATCCAAGTGATTGACTTTCATGACTGCTACTCTCTCCAAGGTAATTTTTCCCAAGAGGCTTCCCCATCTCCCCCGGCCTGTGAACCACATGTAGGTTGGATGTCCCAACTATGTGCTCTCTCAGCATCCTGCACTCCCCCATCCCTGCGCATTTACACTGAGTGCAACTGTTTGTTTACTTACCTCTATCTCCCATTAGACCAGGGGCTGTGCAACCTTATTCTCCAATGTGTCTCTACCCCTAACCAGGGCCTAGCACACAGAAGATATTCAGCAGATGGCTGGTGATTGAAAATATAAATTAACGATGATTACCAACTGCCTCCTTTCCCATAACCTGCTACAGAATTAATAAACTAATCTTGAACCTCAGAGATATATAAAAATACAAGTATCATTGAGGACCATCAGGCCAGCCTCTCTGAAGTGGTTGCTACATTCTGTTTGTTGATTTATACTAATAATCACTCCCTCTTTTATTTTGGATTTGGATGCAAAACTAGAGTGTTACTTGAATTAAGGCTCCCAAATTTCTAAGTGTAGGACATGAAACTTCAAAGGGCTCAGAAGAAATTCATCACACACAGTGCACACACACATCACGTGCACACACCTCTTTGTAAAATCTAGCACCCACAGCTAGAAGAATAATTCCCAAATGAAATCTTTATCTCAAATCAATCAGCCCCAGACCCTCCAACCCTGTAGCTTAGTCACTAATGATATGGCATGCATATAAAGATTCAAAGGAAAATATTATAGGACTCATGGTTTCCCTGGATAGGCCAGGGTGTGTTTCTAAATCTTGGCTGTGCAATGGAGTCACCTGGTGATTTTAAAATTGCCAGTGTTCAAATCACATCTGAGACCAATTCCATCTGCAATTCTGGAGAAGTGAACCAGGGAATGACAGCATTTCAAGTACCCCTGGTGCTTCCATGGTAAAGCCAGGGCTGAGATCTTGCTCTCATGGGATTCTCACTGAGCCCTACTGTGTGCCAGGCATTGTATGAGGCATGGGTTTTCCTTTCATTTATTGACATGCAGTGCTATCTTATCCATTTCACATGGACTGCCCTGCACCCTGGAAGAGAACCAATTTTATAAGCCTTCGATATTTATACCATCTAAGGGCACTAGGAAAATAAGAGAAAATTGCTTTTGTACTCTCTTACGTAAGCCATCCCCTTAATATCTAAAGAGAAACATTCTAGCTCAATTCTTTATAAGAACACTGGCAATAGGACCAATAGAGAGCCGAAGCCGTTCCTTAGGGAAGCTCTGCAGCGTTTAATTCAGACACTTCAATTTACACATGATAGGATAACAATTATTAATGTTCAGGGGTTCATAGCATTCTCCCTTCACCTTTGCCTACTGAGTTCCTTATTTGTCCCTTATTTTCTATGAGAAAAAATCTGACTCTTTTGATAAAAGCAATTAGTGTAGAACACAAGCCTCAATCTTCAGGGTGGTTTATGTGGTTGGAATCTATACAGAACGACAGGATATAAGGAAAGGGGGGAGGGAGAACTCCAGGGGCCAGAGGAAAGAGAGGCCCCAAGGAGTTTAGGGCCCCTAAAGATAGAAGAGGAGAGCGATTTTAATTAATTTCTAAGTGTTTAGATCCACTGATGTGTTTGTGAAAGTATGAATTATAAAGACTAAAATGTTTATGGGGTGTGCTACCAACCTCTAACATCTCCCTGGACAGGGCTATGAGCATTATGCCTTTACACCAGGTATGTGAATACAGTGGGCGGGAAGGTCCACGATGGGGTCACTTAAAATGTGGTTAGTCCAACTGCAGCACTGAATTTTTCATTTTTGCTGATTTTAGCTAATTTGAATAGGGTAATGTGGCCAGTGGCTGCCCATATTGGACAGCGCAGCTCTGCAGTGTTAAAAATCACAGGACACACACCCCCCCATCCATTTGTTTACACATATATGGGCATCTACCTCCGTACCTCCATAAATGGTTTTATATTTTCACATAATTATCTACCCTTACCTCGAGAATATACTTACAGACACGACTAGACATAATTGCATACATAAGACACTTATGCTATTTTTGTGGAAGGATAAGAACCAATAAAAATTAAAACTGAAAATAGTGCATGGGCCATTATGGTAACTAGAATT
Source organism: Otolemur garnettii (assembly GCF_000181295.1). Taxonomy (NCBI): domain Eukaryota; kingdom Metazoa; phylum Chordata; class Mammalia; order Primates; family Galagidae; genus Otolemur; species Otolemur garnettii. The sequence continues at coordinate 36,419,236 of NW_003852403.1, forward strand.
GGGGGGAGAAGGACATGAGTGTGTCTGGCAGCAAAATGAATTTGAGGTGATACTTTTTAACTGATACCAAAAATAAAAGAAAAAAAAACAAAACAGTGAGACCACCCAGTGGTTTGGAAATCCAAGCTTGTTTCCACCGATCTTTTAACCATCCAGCAAAAGGATGAATTTCGCAAATGGCCCTCACCTCTCTAAGGCAGACTTGAACTGTTGAGGATGGCCCTGATACCTGGAAAGAACTCCAAAGGACATAGGATACTGCTGAGTGAGGACGGCTGAATTCTGCAAGTAGGATTCATTCATCAAGGAAATTTTAGGCACTCTGATTTGCTGAGGCATTTAGTCCAAAGTAATTAAAATTACATGAGATGGAATAAACAAAGTTCCAGCTGTCAGAATTATTAGTTTGCCTAAAAAACTGACCATTCATGGACTAGAATATTGACTTTCTTTTGAGCAGGTAACTAAATTCCACCCATATGGACTAAACAACCCCTCCGTCCAGAGAGTGGTCTAATTGTTACCAGTGAGGACTATTACAGCTTGCTCTCCAGCGCTCACATTGTCCACCTAAGTCTCTTGGTGTCTACCCTTTGCCAATGCTGGCCTCGCACTTCTTGGTATGCTGCTCTCCCACCTGCCTCCGAGTCTTTGCACATGCTGTTCCCTCTACATGAGACACCTGCCTGGGTGAACATGGGCGTATTCTTCGGTCTCCACATATCATCCTCGGGAATATCATCTCCAGCTCACCCTACCTAGCACAGATCAAATCAATTTTTCCTTGTTCCTATTTTTGCAGTCCCCCCATTTTCCTCTTTCCTAGTAGCCCTTTTCATGTCTATAGTTACTGAATTATTAGTGTATTTGTTGTTTAATTTTATCCTCAGGACTGTTACCTCCCATGAAGTCAGATATTGTAATCTGCCTTGTTTATCACTGCAGCTTCCCCAGAATTCAGTACAGTACATGCTCAGTAGATATTATTAGATGGCCAAGAAATGAATGAATTGATTTAAAAGCTTTTCACTTTAACTTTATTTATCTGATACCCCCCTTCCTTCCATTTTGCTATATCATCAGCTGTGCTATTACACAGTTCTATACAACGGCAAACAACGCAAATGACATCCTGAGCCCTGTACATAGCTGACTAACGCTAATATTCCCTGTTCCATTCCCCTTAAGGTCTGATGGACCATCTGGTGGTAAATCATTTAAGTCACAGCAGCTATAAACATGTTAAGGCCCAGCATGAACCTGGTCTGACATCCAAACAGGCTCCTGGCTGTCACAGAAATGCTGCCATCCATTTCAGAAATGTGCTTACTACAGAAATACAATGCTCGGCTTGCTGTATTTATGAGACCCTGAATTTTCAGGATGCCTTCAATCAATAGAAAATAGATATTACATTCTTACCCGAAGGCAACAGTACTGTGACTGGCTGTGATTTTGATTTGGGGAGTGAGGGAAATAAGGCGGCGTTCAGAGAATTACTTTAATGCAGAGATGTGCTAACTTACCTTAGGGAGCATTCTCTCAAAACAATTAGACTTGATTGTAATGAGAGCCACGGAAACATTTAAAATGCATGTTGATCAGCAATGGACCCAGAAAGTAAGAAAAACACCAGCAGAAGCGGTCACAGGCAAGAGAACAGGAGGACTGTGGTCACCTTGAGAGGATTGATCAAACTGCCCGTGTCTATTGAGATTTAACATCCATTTCATCTAACTGCATGTTTTGGCTCTAGGCTCACCAAGCTACCTTTGATTATAATTTGGTTTCTCATCTAAGTCCATCTACTGGGATAAATGAAGTTAATCTTGCCGACGCGCAGGTCCCTTTGGGTGCGACGGTTCTGTTTCTCATTGGAAAGACATGCGTTTGGCACAACAGTCTTGTAGACGTGGTTAATATAAATCAAGGGGCACAGCCTCTGCGTGGGCAACCGGAAGCAGGTTTTGGAGCTTGTATGCCAGGAAGGCTGTCCTGACAAGCTCCAGCCTGAGGGGAGTCGCTTGCCCTCCTGCCTTTCTGGACAAAATCCTAGTCTTGCTTCTGATTCTTTCCACATTTAAAATGGGATACCAGGGAAAGAGAAATAAAGGTCTGTTAGGACCAGCCACATGCTCCTCGACATCCTTTGGAAGATCTCAGTGATGAGCCCTGAGATCTAAGTCACATTGTGGGGAGAAACACGAATGGCTCAAGAAAGACGATGAAAATTGGGAGGCGGCCAGGAAGGAAAGACCTAGTGGTTGATATCTTCATCTCAGAAACCGAGGGGATAACAATTCTGCACAAAGACTTGAAAGTAAACATGGTAGAAAATAACTAAGTTACAAGCAAACATTTTTGTTTAAATTACAGCACTCTACCAAATGGGCTAACTCCAGCTCTATCACGGTAGAGGATCCATAGATAGTGTTGAAAGTGGATATCAAGAAATGTTGGTGGAACCATGTTGTTTAGAGGTCTAGGGATAACAAATAGAAGACAAAGCTTACAAGTTCTAAGGGATAACCTCCAGAAGTGTGAGTAACTAAGAAGGTTTGGGACAAAGGAGGCTCCGTGTGTTCTCTATTTCTATTATTATTTCTTTATTATTTGGTTTTTGGTCATCTACATTTGATTCATTTGCCTATCCAACAAATATTAAGTGCCAACTGTGGACAAGACAGGTGCTGAAAATATCACATTAAACATAATGAAAATCCTGCCCTCAAAAATATAGTGGAGGAATCAGAAAATAAATTAACAAGTAATATGTATGGTATGTCAGATGGTGTTGGATGCAAGCAAGAAAAATAAAGCTCTTTTATATCAGGTGAGAGATTTGAACACAAACTTGAAAGAGGCAAAGGAGGGAGCTGTGTGGATTCCTGAGGGAAGACTGTTCCAGGTAGAGCAAACAGCCAGTGCAAAGGCTCTGAGGTAGCAGTGCCTAGCAAGTTTGAAGAACAGCAAGAGGCTAATGTAGCTGGAACATAGTGAATGAGAGACACATTCAGAGAGATAGTGACGGTGGGATGGAGAAAACATGGTATAGGGCTTTGCAGCAACAGCCAGATTTTGGCCTCTAGTCTGAGTGAGGTAGGAGGAAGCCCATGAAAGAAACTTGAGCAAAGGAATAACATCTAAGTTTTGTTTGTTTAAAATTCTGACTTTTTTAACAATAGACTTTTCTAAAATTTTCAGGGGAGGGAGCAGAGGGACCCTTAAGGATGGAGACCAGTTAATAAGAATTTTTAAAATTAGAAACAAAGAAATAAAGTTAAAAAAGACTCTCCTCTTAATTTATCTCTAAACAAAAAGGCATGTTTTAACATGCAAATATCTATGTGCTAAATATTTTCACAATGTAACAGAAGAACTTTCTATAGTTATCCTTGGAGATTCTTTTAATATGGTTCATCTACCATGCAGCACAACTAAGGATTGAGTTTTTAGAATTTGAAAATTTAAGCCGTTCCTTGGATATCCCAGTCTATTCCTTTTCTGTCTCTGTTGTTCCCATACCAATGGTTCCCAAACCTGTTGATCATTAGAATCACATGTTAGACACTTACTCCCTCCCCGGCCAAATTCTGAATTCTTTGGTTAGAGGCGGGATCCAGGCAGTGATATACCCAGAGCAAGACGGGGGAAGCAACAGGCCCAGGCGTAGGCAATAAGTGATCCATTGTCTTTGAAGATTTAAAGAACAATCACAGGACCAACCAAAAGTTAGTCTGCTTGTTATTATCACCTTGTGCTGCAGTTCTAAACGGTGTCGAGAATGTCTTAGACCGTTTTGCTATACGGGAACATTTGAGGCTAATTTATAAAGAAGAGTTTATTTGGTTCACGGTTCTGCAGACTGTACAAGAAGCACCGTGCCAACATTTGCTTTTGGTGAGGGCCTCAGGAAGCTTCCATTCATGATGAAAGGCAAAGGGAAGCAGGTATCATCTGTGAGAGGAAGAAAGCAAGAGGGGAGAGGGAGGGAGCAGGCTCACCTAACAATGACTTCACACGGGCATGGAGGGAGAACTCACTCCCCTGAGAATAGCACCAGACCATTGGGGGAGGATGTGCCCCCACAGCCCCTGCCTCCAACATTGGGGATCAAATTTCAATGTGAGATTTAGAAGGGACAATGTGATAAAATCTTTTTGTTTTTTTTCTTTTGAGACAGAGCCTCAAGCTGTCCCACTGGTAGAGTGCGGTGGCATCACAGCTCACAGCAACCTCCAATTCCTGGGCTCAAGCAAGTCTCCCACCTCAGCCTCCCAAGTAGCTGGGACCACAGGCACCCGCCACAACGCCCAGCTATTTTTTGGTTGCAGCCATCACTGTTGTTTGGCGGCCCGAGCTGGATTTGAACCTGCCACCTTAGGTGTATGTGGCTGGCGTCTTAGCCACTTGAGCCACAGGTGCCGAGCCTACATATTTTTTCTTGCTT
>NW_003852403.1:36423705-36507562 GCF_000181295.1 Otolemur garnettii
AGCCGTCATTGTTGTTTGGCGGGCCCAGGCTGGATTCGAACCTGCCACCTTAGGTGTATGTGGCTGGCACCTTAGCCACTTGAGCCACAGGTGCTGAGCTGTGATAAAATCTTTGTTCCCCAAATAATATATTCTGGTCTAAGTTCTGAGCAGTTACTATTAAGATTAAGTAATTACATATGCAAACTTTAAATTGCCCATCGTCATTACTCATCCTTTGACAAACATTGCATTCTATGTGGGAGTTAATTTGGAGAACTGCAAGTCACACAGTATAGGATCTCACCTATACTTTCATTTGAAGAGAAAGTTTTTAACAACTAGGAGGTTTGAGTTTGCTTTGGACTTAATTTGTGCCCTCAGCCCATGATGCTATAATCTCCTGCATTCAAACAGCAGATTCTAAGTAAACAAACAAACAGCAAACGGAAAAACCCAACATGGTACTAGTCTTAGTAAAGATTAAGAAGCAGAACTTGAACTACTTCAATTCTGTCATTCTCTATAATCACCTTTATTTGTGTTTCAAATTTTAAAACAGCGAAATAGGGCTTAAGTTATGAGATATGACATTTTGGACAGGATGAATTTTATTTCCTACATGAACTATTTTATTGAATAATAACTTAAATGGAAAGTCGTTCTTTCTTTTTTATCTTAATTATTTATAAACTAAAAGTAAGTTTAAAAATGTTATTTTATATATCACATCATTTATGTTACTTTAACATAACATATACAATACATTATATAATGTATATGTGTTATATATATTAATATAGTTTTATACAATATAATAGTTATTACTAATTATTGCAGAGTTACTATTAAAATAATTTTCTCACATAGAGGAGGAAGCTATTTATCTGCTCCAAGTGTCAAATGTGCAGGGACTTTCCTGGATCTAGCGTCCTCTATCTTTTTAAAAGTTCGCCAGGTGATTCTCACATACAACCAGATGCAGGAGACACATCTGTAGCACATTTTCTCTGGCTCTAGCTGTATTTCTATATTCTCCACCTCCCTCCTCGATACTCACCCTACTCCCAGTCTTCACCACATTAGTTCTCCCACAGTCCCTGGAGTAGGTGAAGGGGTGTTAATTAAAACCCTCGTTGCTTCTAGGCAATGGTGTGCTGGTAAATACTTAACAACTGGCTCTCTGGAGGATTTAAAGCATTTACTGGTTTCCACAGTGTAAATACTCCCAATGTGCTGATTTCTAACCACCACCGTGCTATCAACCTGTTTGGGAAGTTCTAGAAATTCATCAGTTGCCTCTCCCCATTGCTGTCCGAGTCAGGCGTGGTATATTACTGCCCCCAGGAAACCCTACGACTTTCTGCTACAAGGATAATCAATTCCCATGGAAGAGTTTTGCTCACTCTTTAGAAACTAAAGTTTGGTTTTCTGGATTATTTATAGAATTTGTGAGTTCATCTGTAAAAATCAGACCGTTCTTACATGAACACTCTCCTCACAAGGATCAGGAATAACAGCTCCCCATTTAACCAGCCCTACATTCAGGAGTGCTTTTGAAGGGAAAGTTGACTTTTCTGCAGTCTGCTTGTAAACACACTCCTACAAAGTCTTCTCTCTCCCATTAGTTTGTGGGTGGAACGTACCCAACAGAGCGTGTTACTTCCTCTGTTCCCAACCAGCCTGATCCCCATGTAATTCAACTTAAGTCTTTCTTCATTCTTTCTTCTTTAGAAGGAGGAACTAAGGGATGAGTCAAGTTCCCATCCTGACTTTGGTATCTTACTGACTGGTTAGAAGCATGATCTAGGCTCAGGTCCCACCTTTTACCACTTACTGGCTATGAGACCATCTATCCTCTCTGGGCCTCAGTAGCAACTGCTACCTCGTAGGGTTGGTTGAGGTTTAAATGAGATAATACTGCCAAAAAATGCTTTTCCTGTGCTTGAGATAGCGTTAACCTCCACATCTGCTGTTATCATTCTAATTACCCTGATAAGTATATTTTTTACTTTGCTAATATTCATGGGATTGCTCCCCTAGAGTTGCCAGTTACCATGGAAACGCATCGCTGTGGTGCTGATGTTCACCTCGGTACAGTTCACTGGACTGAAAACCAACAAGGGATCTTTTCACAGTGCTCAGTTCTTGCTCTTACAATTACCTGCAAAGTATTGTTTAGAAGCAATCCTAATATATAATTTCTCTGTATTACGTTGCATAAACAAAGTCACAAAACTTAATTCCTTCTTATTATTTAACTGTTCACTTATTGTGCTTTGTTTTCTTAACTGCTCTGTGAACACACAGAACTGCACCTTATTCACCAGTGGGCTCCTTCCCAGCACTTGGCCAGTGCCTGGTATGAAGCGGGTGTTCAATAAACATATGATTGACGACATTTTCTATAGAAAAGGTTCACACTCTCCATTCATTTGCTTGGCTTCCTGCTGTGAATCTGTGATGTTTTCCTATCCTTAATTCACAGGGAGTCTGGACTATTGACAAAGCAAAACAACTCATGCCCTCCACACCGGGAGCATACACTATGTATATTAGTACAAAGTATTATATGGATATACTCAGTTAATGAAAGTGAGCAATGACAATTTCTAGGCAATGCTCTGGAATATAGTTTTATCACAGTGACAAGAATGCCTTACGGATTCTCAGACCTGTTGCATTTCTCTGCGCCTTTGTTAGAAGCTAAGCAGCCCTCAAAGCAGCTGTGTTTTACACCTGGCTGCCCCATACAGATTCCCCATGCTGTTCTTCCAGTGGAAGCAGGAAGCCTGAAGAAATTCTGCAGCCTCTGTACCAGGTGCATGGCTGATAGACATGAGAGATGGCGCTTGCTAAATGATCCTGGGGAGAAGACAGGGAGAATCTCACATGGAGCCAGAGGTCTGACCTGAGCCATGAGGTGGATACAGTCTGCTGAGTTGGAAAATCCTGGTGGCAAAACAGGTTTCGGAGGGAAGAAAATTGACTAGTTTTGAAAACGTCAAGTCTGAGATGCTTTAAGTTATTGAAATGCAGTTGTCAAGAAGGAAATTAGATGTTGGGCAGAAGAGACCAGACCCTAACGAGGAGTCTGGACGGGATGTATTAACTGGGGTAGGGCTCATTTGAGATGATGGGAATAGACAAATTCACCTGGGAAGGGAAGGGAAACGCCTATCTAGGAAAGACAGAGGGAAGAGTGAAAGCCCACAAAGAAACAGAGACTGAACGGAGAAGTGGGAGGACCGTGAGAAAGTAGGGTCACAGGAGGAGCCTCTGAGGAGAAGGAATTTGAGGCTCATCTCCCAGGAAGCAGACTTCAAGACAAAGTTCAGCGTTCCAGGATCCTGATCCAGGGATCTCTTTGGGTTTGACACCCCTGGAAAGGAAGGGAAGGAGGAGGGAGTGGGGAGAAAGAAAAGTCCAGCTGTGATGCTGAACCAAAGCCACCTTGTCCACCCTATAGTTGCTCTGGAGCTAGAATGGCTGTCCAGGGTCTTGTTGGGGTGGTCTGGCCTCTGGCTTCCCCCATGAGGCTTTGCTGTCTGTGATCTTGGCTGAGGGGCTGTGTGCGGCTGAGGGGCTGTGTGCAGCTGAGGTCACAGCTGAAGGCTCTGCCCTCCTCACCCCCCAGCAGCTGGGGCTACAGCTCTTCAGTGAAGGGGGATCTGGGTGGTGCATCTCAGAATCACCCAGAGAAAGTCCTCAGGACTGCTGAAGGTTCAGGTAAGCTGAGGGTGTGAAACTAAACATTGCTCATGACAATGTTAGCTTGGTGGGATGGTGGGTTGGAACTCAGTTTTCCGAGGGTTGAAGAATTACTGGAAGTGAGAGAACACAGTGTGCCTATCACTCTTGTACTTGAAGGGGGCTTCAAACCTGCGGTAGAGGCTGGAGAACGGAATAGGGGATAAGGGAAGGGTTTTATAACTGCCCCTCCCCTATTGACAAATTTCAGTGACCTCCCCTATAGAATCATCTCCCTTAATTGACTACTTGACCATTGGAGTTGTTTTCCAGAAATTGTGGATGTTTGTAAGATGAAGGAGCTGAGATTCTGAAGGCTCCTAAGCTGACTTCCTGATGCCAAGAAGATTCATCTCCCAGAACCTGCCCCCAAAGCACTAAACACCTTGTTGTTACACCTGCCCCAAGTGATGTGGTCCCTCCTTTAAAAGTCCATGATCCACCTAAGGTGGCAGGTTCGAGTACAGCCTGGGCCCACCAAACAACAAATGATGGCTGCAACCAAAAAAAAGATCGCCAGGCATTGTGGCAGGTGCCTGTGGTCCCAGCTACTTGGGAGGCAGAGGCAGGAGACTTACTTGAGCCCAGGAGTTGGAGGTTGCTATGAACTGTGATGCCACAGCACTCTACCCAGGGGAACAGCTTGAGGCTCTGTCTCAAAAATAAATAAATAAATAAAAGTCCGTGATCTCCATTATTTGAAGAGATGGATTTAAGGCAACTTTTCCCCTTCTCCCAACAAGATGTCTGTCATATCAAAAATTCCATTCTTCCTTGGCAATCTTCATTGTCTCAATAATTGGATGTTTATGTGACAAGCAACAGGACTTAGACCAAAACCCCCTTCTGATTTCAACAACAGTTTTTGTGTTATTGTTGGCTTTGATATGGAAGATCTTTTCCCTTCCTGTGAACACAACCACCTTCCCTAGTTTGGGTTCCATGAGACACTCTCATATCCTTAAAATAAATTCTCTTCTATATGCTTAGGCTATGTGAAGGTGATTTCATCTTACAACCAGAATATCTCTACCAGTTAGGATTTGATCAGAGAAGACTAGTATGAGTGCTGGGGGATAAGGGATTTTTTTTTTATAGGAACCTTACACAATGGTGGGATGTGTGAAATCTATGTAAGGCTGTTGCCTCTCTTCCTGACGTTGGACCCAAGCCACTATAGATCAGCCAGGCTGGCAGGAAGGCAGGCTGCACAGGATATGTGGGAGAGTAAGGACAAACTAGAACCCATGCAGACAAGTGGAACTCGTGAGAACCTGCTAGAAGACACAGGACAAGTTATCTCCAATGCTGACGTGAGTGACCCCCTGGGGGAAGCCAGTGCCCTTTACCATGGAGCTGCATGTACACTGGCCCAGGCCTCAGAGAAGCTGTAAGAGAAAATCCAACAGATGGCTTGGTGCCCGTAGCACAGTGGTTACAGTGCTGGCCACATGCACCGAGGCTGGTGGGTTCCGGCCTGGCCCTGGCCAGCTGAACGACAATGACAACTGCAACAAGAAAACAGCCAGGCATTGTGGTGGGCACCTGTAGTCCCAGCCAATTGGGAGGCTGAGGCAAGAGAATCACTTAAGCCCAAGAGTTTGAGGTTGCTGTGAGCGTGAAGCCATGGCACTCTACCAAGGGTGATATAGTGAGACTCTGTCTCAAAAAAAAAGAAAGAACGAAAGAGAAAGAAAGAAAGAGAGAGAGAGAGAGAGAGAGAGAAAGAAGGAAGGAAGGAAGGAAGGAAGGAAGGAAGGAAGGAAGGAAGGAAGGAAGGAAGGAAGGAAGGGAAGGGAAGGGAAGGGAAGGGAAGGAAGGAAGGAAGAAAGAAAGAAAATCCAACAGGAGACAGGAGCTGGGAGCCTGAGTGCTGCCCCACACCAACAGGGGAGCCAGCACATTAGCTGCCATGTGTGTGAGCCGCGGCCATTCCGGGGTAGAAATGGCTGCTTCACTTCGGTCTTCCAATTCTTATCCAAATTTCTCCTGTGACCAAACCTAATCCCAAATCATACAGAGATGTAATTGGGCTTCTCTAAATGTACACAGTGAAAAGCCACCACAGAGTCCCAAAGTAACGGAGGGGTTATATTTTCCTTGCAGAATTATTGTAAAGGACTAGAGATAATACCAGTAAATGTGGTAGAGTGACAGACACATGACTGGTCCCCAGTAATGAAAGCAGAATGATAATGCTATTGATGAAAATAATAAGATATTTTTTTTAAATGTTAATTCATTATTTTTTTTCTTATATTTTCCCTTCTACTTAATCAGATAGCCCTGATTGTCCCCTGATGTACACCTCTTCTTGGTACTAGAATTCCCTCCTAGGCCATACTTCTTTTGAGCCAGGTAGGGTCTTGTGAATTAGTTTAGTTAGTGGTTTGGGAATAAAAGTGACATGATAGCTTCTAGATCATCCCCTGAAAGACAAGTTACTCACCCCCTCTTTCTCCTTCCTGTGGACATAAAGGTTACCTGGCTTTGGCCATACAGATGGGGGCAACATCCTAAAAAATGGTGGAATTAGGAGGCAGAAGGAGTCCCCATCCCCACGTGACCACACAGAGCAATACTGTGCTGTGACTGCTCAGCTCCCAGCAGTCTCTTACCACAGCAACTTAGCCTGTACCCTAACTAAAACATAAGTTATTCCCTTGTATCTAAGCTTTCTTCTGAAGGCATAAAGCAGAAATTTCTTCAAGTCTCTCCTAGATGTAAGAAGCTAAACTTATTAAATAGATGTTCCTGGGAGAGAAGGAGAGAGTGAAGAATAAATTTCAGACAAAGGGAAAGAGAAAAGAATTAAGGTCTTCAGCACCTATCGGCAGAGGACCCTTGCCCCACAGACAGTCCCAGGAGTGGCATGTCTTAGGGGAACCACTGCATGGTGCTCCTTGGACCCAACACTGGCTCCAAGTCTCATCCTAGAATACCATGGTGTGGGAAGGTGCAGAAATGCCACATGTAAAGGGACCATTTGAAGCAGAACAAAGGAGATCTTAGCAGTAACCAGCTAATCTATTAGCAAAGGGGCCATGCAAATCCCCTTCCATTGGGAAACCCAGGAACATTTTCTCCAACTGCAATCAGTGTGGATTTTCCATTAGCTTGGCACAATGGAGATTCTGAGATAGGTTTAATATTATTTTTTAAATAGAGAAATATATTTCTGGCACTACAAAATTTGTGGGTTTTAGATTCAATCAAATACATCATTTCTTTCTCTTTTCTTTTCTTTTTTTTTTTTTTTAGTTTTTGGCCGGGGCTGGATTTGAACCTGTCACCTCTGGCATATGGGGCTGGCGCCCTACTCCTTTGAGCCACAGGCGCCACCCAAATACATCATTTTTTTAAGTTATTATTATCCAAGAGTCACATCAGATTTTGTATCTACACCAGAGTAATCCCACTTTGGCTCAGGTCTTAGCTTAGGCTGAGCTGCAGAGTGAAAATATTTGTGTCTACAGTGAGGAAGGCCAGGGAGGCAAGGCGGGAGGCACCCTCATGCCCTCAAATCAACACTGCTCTAGGGCTGGCTGCCTCCAATATCAACCAGGTTATCTTCTCTCCCCCCACAGGATGAACTTGACAAAATCAAATAGGGGTAGCTTGGGGACAGAGGTTATTCAGTGTCCTGCTTCTCCAGCTTTTCAGGGAGAAATGAGCTCCAGGGAATCAGCATGACCAGGAGGTGGGGGTCATCAGGGCCCTCCTTGGAATTACAGAGGAGTCTCAGCCAGGAAGGACTCTGGAGACCTACAACACAACATTTCCATGACTGGCGTGGGCAGACCAGTGCCCAGGGGAGAGAACAGACTTGCCCACAGCTAATCGGAGGCAGAGATAAAACAAGGACCAATGGTCTTCATTCTCAGACCAGTCCCCAGTTTGTTTCACGTAGGAAGAACCCAGAGGAAACTTTGGCCACTGATTTTATTGGGGGAAATTTAAAGCAGGGTGAAATGTCTATATTCCCTGTCCACAGTCCAGCCCAGTGCTACAAATTGTCGGTATTCATATCCACTCCCGAAGCCTTAAGTCAACATAAGCAGGAAGAGAACTCCAGAACTCCTTGAGGATGTAGGGGGATATGGAAGCCGAAGGATGCCATGGGCTTCCTTCCAGAGGACTGGTGGGGAGCTGTCCTCCAATTATGCCCCAGACCTCTCTCCTTCCCCTTTGCCCTTCCCCTCTGTCCCCGCTCTTCCTTTCTCCTCTCTTATAGACATACCTGCCAGCCCCAGCAAGAGGAGGGGTACAAGAAGACAAGGATCAGAAGGCCAGTTCAGAGGGTGAAGATCCACCCCCCCCCCAAGCTAAAATGCTGAATTTTGCTGGTGGCCAACACCACCTGGAAGCCATTGAAATTCTTGGTAAATTACAGAAGGCTAACAAATTATAGAGGCTCACCATAAAGGCCTGAGATTTTATGGCCCCAAAGCAGGTATAACAAACAGCTGGAAAAGGCAAACAAAGCTGCTTCTTGGCAGCCAGGTACGCTCATTCAGGGAAGTGAGGTGGCCAGCCCAGCTGTCTGCCCTAAGCCCTTCCTTCCTCCCTGTCTTCGGCTTTTCCTCCCTTCCTTTTCTCACTCATTAACTAATCCATGTGCACACACATGTATTTGAGTTTCTTTATGAGCCAGGAACCCTGTTTAGATGCTATGGTTACAAAGGTAAACCTTTAGTCTCTTCCCTACCAGGACACTGCACAACTTTTATCATTTATTCAATACACGTTTTATGAGTTTCTGGGTTAAGAACAATACAGCTTCCAGAACTGGAGCTTACACTGATGCACGCCCTATGCAATTAGCAGCTTCCTTCTGCTAAGCACCTAGAGAAACACATAGTTCACCTAAAGATTAATTACAGAATCATCTATCTTTAGTTTTTTCTCACCCCTTTCTCAACTCCTAAACTCCTCTATGCCTGTGTCCACTAATCTTTCTTCCCCAAAAAGGAAATAGCTTGTGCCTGGAATTCTAAACTCCCCGATTTCAGACAAGGGCTGGGAAAGTATAAATAAGCATATGAATATTTAGCAAAAATGACTGCTATGTGAAGCTTGAGCGTTGTTGTCATAATGCAGAGCCCGCTTTAATCGCAGCCACAGGGAAAGCTTTTGTCGCTGTCTTATCACACAGGACTGATTTTCCCACTGGCAATGGCAAGCTGCCAGCTGGCTGCAGAGCCAGCACCTTCTTGGTCCTCCAGATCACAATATCATCAGCATGTTCCACCACCGCCGGGCACTGACATTTCTATTTTTGTAGGAGGTGCTGGGTCAGGAAACAAAACTGCAGAATCACAGACTAGTTTTTATTTACAATGAATGTGAGTCTCATTTTGGCCCAGAAACGTAAGAATTTCTACTTGTTATGGTTCAATTCAGCTTGGAGCTTTGCTGACTGAACTCAGTTGATGGTCTTTGGATCTTATCATGCCCTTCAAATTCCCAAGGGAAGTGATAGAGCATATCTCTGTAAAACTGCAGTAATTTTGCTATTTATAAATAAAGCAGTAAATCAGCTGGACCATCACCTTCATCCAAGCCCAGCTTAGAATGAGCATGAAAGAGAGAGGGCTTCTGTGGGAAAACCAAGTTCTTCAGGAGAAGGATTTGGAACCACCGTTAGTTTCCTCTCCCAACAAATGCTGCCCGTAGCTCCTTTAGACTTTACTCGAGGCAATTCATAGCCATTTAGGCTCCGTGATAACTGCCTCTTTGAAGTATTTTAAAATTAGCTTGACACTTCTAATCCTAGTCAAGATGGACTAACAGGGATCAGATTTACTTTCCCAAATAAAAACAAAACAAAAAATGGACAAAATATATGAAATAGTAGTTTCCAAGACTAATAGCAGTCAATAGAGGGTCCCTGAGAATGGAGAAACAAACAAGATGAGTCCTAAGATTGTGTCAGCTTACTGGCCTGAGAGACTTTACAGGTCACAGTTCAGGAAGGGGAAGCACAGAGCACGGTGAGCTCCCTGAATTGAGGGGTGGGGCTGAGAGTCTGAGAGACCAAGGCAGCTGGATTATGTAGAACCGAATACTGGGGAGGAAAGACCAGCAAGCAAAAAGAACTTTGAAAATCTCAAGAGAGACCCCATTAAGTTTTCAGCTGAGTAACCATCAGTTCACACATGTGAAGGAACTACGTGGGGCTGAGGAAAGAACTACTTGAAAGGATTATAGGCAATTGTGCCCAGCAATCACACCCAAGTCAGAATAGTACCTGCTCCCACTAGCCAGACTGAAAAGCTTGTGATTTATGAGTGTTGGGTAAAGTCCACAGAAGAGGCTTACAGAAGTGAAGGAAAATTAGCCTCCAGTCCTGCTTAGCAGGTCTCAAAAGCAAGACCCATGAAGATCAAAGTATTTCCACATAGGATATTTCTGTATCCTATGAGAAAAGCTCAAGAATATTTATAGGAATGCACAGATATTCAACACACAACAAAGTAAAGTTCACAGTGTCTGGCATCCAATCAAAAGTCACCATACAGAGAAGCAGTAAGATACAACTCTGATTTTCTCTGCACTGATTCTGAGCAGTTTATTATAACCCCTGGTGTCTTCTTTTCCTTCTCTTTTTCTTTTCATGTTTTTTATGTTTGGGGTTTGTTGACCTTCTTGGGTCTGTGGGTTTATAGTTTTCATCAACTTTGGAGATACCAATCAATTAAGATGAATTCAGCGCTTACACAGCTATTAGAATCAGCAGACAAGGACTTTAAGACAGCTATTATAACTGCATTCTTCATGACCTAAAAGTTAAGCAGAGACATAGAAGATTTCTTTTCTTAAAAAAAGACTCCAATTCAGCTTCTAGAGATGAAAACTACAGTATGTGAGGTAAAAAATACTTAGAGTGGAATTAACATCAGATCAGACATTGAAGAAGAAAATATCAGTGAACTTGAAGACAGGGCAATAAAAACTATTGAAAATGAAAAGGGAATTTTTAAAATGAACAGAGCATCAGTGAGGTATGGGGCACCTCCAACAATATAAGGTAAGCATAATTAGAGTCCCAAAGGAGGGGAGAGCCAGAAAACTATGTGAAGAAATAATGGCCAATATTTCCAAAGTTAATGAAAATCATAAACCCAAAGATCCGAGAAGGTCAACAAACCCCAAACACCAGAAATATAAAAAGAAAAAAAGAAGAAAAAGAAGACACCAAGGGTTATAATAATCAAATGTCTCAAAATCAGTGATACAAAGAAAATCAGAGGCACAAAGGAAAGGATAACAGCAGAGTTCCCATTAAAACAATACAAATGAGAAGACAGTGGAATACTATCTTTAAATTATTGAGGAGGTTTTTTTCAAACTAGAGTTCTACACTGAGAGAGAAAATACTTTTCAAAAACAAAAGCAAAATACTCTTTCAGAAATGAAGAAACTGAAATAATTTATCATTAGCACTCCCCACACTATAAGAAATTTAATTATGCCAGATGGAAATATGAATGCACACAAAGGTATAGAGTGCTTCAGAAATGATAACTACCTGGAAAGACATATGATTCTTCTTATTTAAAATATCGATAAAGGCTCGGCACCTGTGGCTCAAGTGGCTAAGGCGCCAGCCATGTACACTCAAGGTGGTGGGTTCGAATCCAGCCTGGGCCTGCCAAACAACAATGATAGCTGCAACCAAAAAATAGCCAGGCGTTGTGGCAGGTGCCTGTGGTCCCAGCTACTTGGGAGGCTAGGCAGGAAACTCGCTTGAGCCCAGTAGTTGGAGGTTGCTGTGAGCTGTGATGCCACAGCACTCTACCCAGGGGGACAGCTTGAGGCTCTGTCTCAAAAATAAAAAATAAAATAAAAAATAAAAATAAATAAAACATCTGTAAAATATAATCATTTAAACAAAAACTATAACAATGTATCATGGCATTTATAATATGTACATGTCTGTATAACACATGTAAAATATATGATAACTAGATCATAAAGTCCAGGAAAAGAAATGGAAGCATGTTTTTGTAAGGTCTTATATACAATGTGGTATTCATTTGAATGTAGATTGTGCTAAGTTAAATTCTATAAACCCTAAAGGAATCATTAAAATAACAAAACAAAGAGTTAAAACTAATAGACCTACAAAGAAGACAAAACAAAATTATAAAACATTTAATTAACCCGCAAACCATATTGCCTAAGATCCTAAAAACAAATCCTGCTGGAAGTTGAGACAGCAATTTGCGGGGCATGGGAAGGAGCAGAAGGACCATGGGAAAGGGTGTGACTGACTTAGTGAGGAGAATGGATGCTGAATACAATGTAAGGGTATGGAAGAGTAGCTGGAAAAAAGGAAGGGGAATTGGGAAGACAAAGTCAAGAGTGAGGGCGTCATTTTAGTCACCTTCTATACTTTACCATTTTTAAATGGTAAAGCCTTACTCTTATCCTCTCCTTGGGATTATACAAACAAACGAAAATTAATTATATCTTTCCTCATTTCTCAACACTCACCAACCACTACATTCAGCTGATGACTTTATCTCATATGACTTTGAAAAAAATAGCAGACATTGTGTGGGAACTCTCTGATCTACCCATAAGCAAGTCAGCCAACTGGCTACGTCTGTCCCCAACTGCGGCTTCTTGCTTCCTCGTTCAAATAAAAAAACATTCACATACCTCCCTCCCTTCTCGTCTTACCCAGGGCGTGGCTCTGTCTTCTGCACCGTTGTCTCTCCCCTCCTTATCAGAAACATTCCTTGTTGCACAGATATGTTCTACTCTTTCTAACCCCTGCCATGCTGACCCCATTTTGCAATTTTGCTCCTTGATTGCCTGCTGTGAGTTCTAATCCTGTCCATTAACCACTAGCAATTCTGAATATAGCTCTGAATCTCACCTATATCGTATACATTCTTTCCATAGCCATGATCCTCTTCCTTGTCCCTGTCATATGTAAATATACTAAAATGATCTTATGATATATGCAAAGAAAATATTATCTCCACTTACAGATAACAAAATGGAGTGAGGTCAGATGATTTGTCCAAGGTCACATAGCAAGTGGAAGAGCTGGGATTTAAGCCCAGGTGTTCTGACTGCAAATCATTTTATGACACCAAAGTAGCTGAGATAATGGCAATGACCACAGTCTTGGGTGAGCTTCAAAACTTAGACTCCTCTTCTGAGAGTACCTGATCTGGGAAATTTTAGGGAGGCCGATTCTTTTTATCAGTCAAGAGAATACTTCTGTCCCCCTCTGCTATTCTTATGTCCCTCCAACTCTTCAGAAGTCCAGCCCTTGGGTAAGAAGGAATCTTTTTCGTCTTTGGCCATAAGTCATTTTGATCAGGGATAGGAAAGTGAGGTAAGAAAATAATGTAGACCAAGTTCCTGCAAAATGTTCCAACCTACATGAATTCACAGAACCATTACAACTTTTATTAATTGTTATTATATTTCTTACATGCATATTTTATATGTTTTGAGATAGTCTCCCTCTGTTGCCCAGGTTAAAATGCTGTG
This sequence comes from Otolemur garnettii, assembly GCF_000181295.1. Classification (NCBI taxonomy): domain Eukaryota; kingdom Metazoa; phylum Chordata; class Mammalia; order Primates; family Galagidae; genus Otolemur; species Otolemur garnettii. The sequence goes on from NW_003852403.1 coordinate 36,436,948, forward strand.
GTATCAGCCTAGCTCACAGCAGCCTCAAACTTCTGGACTCAAGTAGTCCTCTTGCCTCAACCTCTCTAGTAATTGGGATTACAGGTGCCTACAACTCCCGGCTAATTTTTCTTTTTTGCATTTTTAGCAGAGACAGGGTCTCACTCTTGCTCAGGCTGGTCTCAAACTCCTGAGCTCAAAGGATCTGCCCACCTCAGCCTTCCAGAGGAGTAGGATGACAGGTGTGAGCCACTATGCCTGGCCTATGATGACCTTTTGAGTAGGGACTGAGGACACAGTTATGTCTGTATTTGTGTATGCCTGCATGTATATATCTATCACTTGAACTAAGATGCATTCCACCAGCTATTTAATAGAAAATGAATAGAAGTTGGAGGATTTACAGTACCTCATATTAAGACTTATTTATAAGTGAAAGCAATCACAACATTATTATAAAGAAAGATAAATTTAGAAAACAGAGATCATACCATGTAAGGTTTTATTTACGCTCTAAGAAAAGAAAGCATAAGGCCATTCTGCTTACCATATATAAAACAGAATGATGTACCTAATTTCAACTATCAGTCATATCAACAATTACAGTGGATTAAAATCACATATTACGTCAAATTGGTACTCAGAGAAAGATCCAACTATATATTATTTACAAGAAACATTTTATAGAGAAAGCAAAAGAAGACATAAACAAATGGAGAAGCATGACTTTTTCTTAGATAGGAAATGTCAGGATGTAAAAATGTTAATTCTACTGAAGTTTAATTTACAACTTTGAAAACGCCTAAGAAAATTACCAATGGGAATCATCTGAAACTAGACAAACTCATTATAAAATTAATATGGGAAGAAGTTGTAAAATAGCCAAAGACATTCTAAAAAATTAAATGATTGAATAGATATTAATGCATATTATGAAACTAAAATAATTTAAGCAGCATGGTAAATGAATTAATAAACAAATAGATTAGCATAAAAGCCAATTACAGATCCAAGTTGAGAAATGTACTACATTATTAAAGGAATTTCAATTAGTAGAAAAAAATTGTATTCAACAAATAATGTTCAGACAAATGAGTGGCCAGCTGGAAATAAAATAAAGGTAAATCCTAGACATCATACCATACCCCAAAATAAGTTACATAGAGGATCAAAGATTTGAATGAGAGAATGAATTCACAAAAGCACTACAAGGCCAGGTGTGGTGGCTCATGTTTGTAATCCCAGCACTCTGGGAGGCCGAGGAAAGTGGATTGCTTGAGCTCAGGAGAGTTTAAGACCAATCTGAGCAAGAGTCCCCACAGCCCCAACCTCTTGATCTCTACTAAAAATAGAAAAACTATCCCAGCATTATGGTAGGTACCAGTAGCCCCAGCTACTTGGGAGGCTGAGACAAAGGGACTGCCTGAGCCCAAGAGTTTCAGGTTACTGTGAGCTAGGATAGCACAGCACTCTACCCAAGGCGACTGAGTGAGACTTTATCTCAAAATAAATGAATAAAGAAATAAATAAATAAGGCACTAGAAAAAGAGAACTTTGTGTAAGTTTGACAAAAAACCCAACCATGAAACAGTAGGCTAATAATTAACTTTTGGAAAACATGCATGCAACCACATACACATGTATTCATGTGTCAAGAGATACTGCCATAAAGCCAACACATAAATGGCAAAGTGGAAGGGGGGAAAAGAAATATATTTAGACAAAGGGTAACAGCCTTAATTTAATAATAGTAAGTCCAAATAAAAAAGGGCCAACAATAGAAAAATTAGCAAACTTTTATTTTTTAGACATGGGTTTTTAAATTTCCTAATGAAAATGGTTTTCTATCTTTTTTAAAATTTTATTTTTGTTTCAGATTAATATGAGGTGCAAACAATTAGGTTACAATGCTTGCTTTTGTTAGGTAACAAAAATGATTTTCTTTCATTTCCCAGTTTATCTTTCTTACATCTTTAATATAGTAATAATTATACTTTATTAAATCTTAGGTTTTTAGATGGTCCTGCTATATTTTCTCTGTTTAGTCATTTAGCCATCCTCAGACAAGACACTCAATTTCAGCTTCAACATTCTTGGTCTCTTCTTTAAGGACAAGTCTTGGGTTGAACAGTAAATTCAATTCAATTACCTGCTATCCATGGAGACCATGTAGTTTGAACCAGGTCTGTTTAATACCTGAACCTGGGGGCAGCACCTGTGGCTCAGTGAGTAGGGCGCCAGCCCCATATACTGAGAATGGCGGGTTTGGGCTGGGCCCCAGCTGAACTGCAACAAAAAAACAGCCAGGCATTGTGGTGGGCGCCAGTGGTCCCAGCTACTCGGAGGCTGAGGCAGGAGAATCGCCTAAGCCCAAGAGTTAAAGGTTGCTGTCAGTTGTGATGCCACGGCACAAAATGACACACAAAAATATATACATAAGAAAAGAAAAAAGAAAAAAAATACCCGAACCTGGGTTCTTCTCATTACTCTCTCTTCCAACCAGTGGGTCTACTGAACGTATCACAAACACCTGCCCCATGTCCTGACAGTACTCCTTGGTAAAACACCAATAGTTGATCTCATCATCCTTTCATGTTGAGCCCCAGCAGATTGAGCTTCACTCTTCTAGACAGACTGCAGTCCCTTCAGACAGGAAGAGGCATTCACAGGCCCAGCCCAGGGTGGATCTAGGTCTGCTTCCATCCTGGTGACATTTACCTTAGAGTCATGACTACACCGTGGCAATGTTCTAACTGGGGCCCTCCTAACTTCACTGTTCTTCCATCATGAATGGAAAATAGTGAGTACAATGTTTCTTATTTCTGTTCTTCTTCTAACCCAGGGGAGTTCCTAAACCCTTACGTTTACAGGACCCCCATTAGGTCCCCAAATTTGTAGGTATGTGTCCTAAACCAAAGTCAGCCTGGATTTATATTTGCAATTTCCTAAAATGTAGAAAAGAGGAAGAGGAAGGAAAAGGATTATTGTTGTTGAATGTCTATCCACAGAGAACAGCAGAAGAACCATTTTTGGTTTTGCCCAAATTAGCATTGCTAGATAAATTGGGAGCCTTATATCTTCCCGCTTGCCAGGAGAGCATGCCAGCTACTTTTAGCCCACTGCATAAATATAACCAGCACTGCTATGCTCTGGCCTTTCACACCAGCAAGGGTCAATGGTGTCCTATAGTAGCCAGAGAAGTGCCTACACTGGCCCAGCATTGACCTTACTTCCTGTGTTCTTAGACCCCTCCTCCTCCCAGGGGTAATTGTTTTCCACTTGGAAATGACCCTAGAGATCCCTCTGTCTGACCCCACTCCCATCCCCCTGCACAGGGCATGGCCTATTCCACTAATCCAAGCAGAAAATTTCTGTAGCAAAGGCAGCAATGTTCTGTAGCCCTTGAGGAAGGTGCAGCCTGAGCCATTTGCTTTCAACAGTGTAACTTTCAGGCAGAATAGCTGTAAATGAAGTTTTCAAAGAAAATATTAGAAAAATGTCCTCTAGATTCAATTTCCTGAACATCCTCTCCCCCAGTGAATATGCTATAACTAAATATACAGTAGAACCTCCATAGTTAACCACCTCCCTACATTGACCATGTCCTCAAATTGATCCAATTTTCATAAACAGGACATGAACCACATGTATGTATCAGTAGGTATCATTGCTTATGTTGACCGCCTCTGTATGTTGACCAGTTTGTTACAGTCCCTTGGGCGGTCAATTTATAGAGGTTTTACTGTAATTGTTTCCTAATCTAATAGTCAGAAGACACCACAATACAGCTTATACCAACAACTCTCTGAATCCTATCTCCTCCAGAACTTCCCAGGGGCAGGTGAGAGTCTCTGGGAGGTGAACACATCTGAAGCAGAAATCAAGCACAGATGAGGAAAATGCTCCAAGCCCTGCCCAGAGCATGGGTTTTGAGCTATGCACACGGGGGATATCTCTCTGCCCTTTCGTTTCCCCATCTGTGAAATAAAAGTATTCATAGTGCTTGCCTCTTAGTGCTTGTAAGGAGGTTAAATGAACACGTGCTACACCTTCAGAAGAGTTCCTCAAAAATGATAAATGCTTCATAAATATTGGTTTTATTATTTTCTTGTTGTCATATGGATTGAAATCAAAGCTCCCCATTTACTAATTAGATACCTAAGCCTGGATTTCTTCACCTGTAAAATAAGCTTAAGGAAAAGCCCTACCTCAAAGGGGTGATGTTAGGATCCAATGAGTTGAAAACTAGAAAGCTTGTGGCTTCTGCCTAGCACCTGTGTGTACCTAGGGTGGGGCAGGTTTTCTGTACTTGAGAATCTCTTCACTCATTGGTCATAACTGCTGACAAAACAGGTTGTTCCAAAGACAATTTCAGGGTAGCTAAAGACATTTAGCAGGAGAGGTGCTTGGGCATTTTCCCTACTTTTTCCTGATGGCTCCCTACAGTAAGGTAACGATAAAGACACAATGATGGTAAAATATGTCAATATGCAAAATACATACAAATAATCATAGACAGGACTCAAGAGATAAAGAAAACATTTCCAGATTGGTTTTTAATCCCTTTATCTGGTTGTTTCTTGATTTTGTTTTGTTTGCTTGGGTTTCATTTCTGGGTTTTATTTTCTTTGTTTGTTATTGCCTCTAAGTTAATCACAAGAATAAGAGTATGATAGAGTTATGAGGCAAAGTGGACTAGCTATGCTGCTGTTAGAGCCCAAAGATCCTTGTCAGATAAAAATAATCACTGAGACAAGTAAAAATAGCCTGTCATTTCTCTGCAGGTGACATGTCCCCACAAAAGTCCTGATGAACTAATATACAATGGAGGATAACCCACCATGGTCCTCCCATTTGTTTCAGTGTGTGTCACGGTCTCCCTGCTATGTTTTTTCTTAGACTAACATTAAAGTTAGTTTGCATTTCCTGAGGGGGCCAAGCGATTGGGGTAAGATAGTGACCTGGAGAGGGAGTTAGTCCAGAGGGTCAATAGTGCCAACAGAACAACCACAAAGCAAATGACCTAAAAGCAGAAGTCAGGAGGAAATTCAGTATCTAAAGTGGAATATTGCAAGATTTTTTTTTCCCTATGGGAGAAGCATTTCTTTTAGATAAATCTTTGCTCATATTGGAAACTCCCAGGAGATATTTGTCATTTGTTTCTAAAGATTTAATTTTAATGATAGAATTACTATGTGTGATCCTGTGATTCTTGGAAATACTTTTCACTGTAGCTCTTCCCACCCTCCCTGGGACTCTCAGGGGAGTTGTGGTCAAACTGTTCTCTTGTGTAATAACGGGCTGTGGTAAGCAGGGAGAAATTTCTCTTCTTTACCTTAAACCCCTGTAAGAAGAGGATACATCTTTATGGATCTAATGAAAAGAGCACAGGCCCAGAAATGAGAAAGACTGAGTTTAAAGCCCTATTCTATAATCTGCAAGTTATGTGGCCTAGGACAAGGTCTTGAACTTCAGCCCCTCTGGAGGAGAACCATGGTCCTACTCTGCATTGCTTGCTTTTAGCTCAGTAAAGTTAGTGTTTTGCATGCATGACTCTAAGTCTAGCAAAGCCTCTGTGAGGTGGGTGTTACGATTAGTCATATTTTATAGATGAGAAAACCAAAGCTGGTAAGTGATTTGAAGGTCACGCCTTCTGACTGCAAGGCCTCTTCAGTGACGCTAGTGACTGCCACACACGGCCTGAACGGCCCTCACAAGAGGAGACTGCCATGCATGCAGAACCGGTTCACACACACTCCAGACAGACTGCACCAGCACTTGCCACTAGTGGGAGTAGAAGGGAGAAGATGAATTTAGCTTCCCTGCATTTGTCGTCCTCTCAGCCCATCTGTCTCCCTCCCTTTTCCCCACAATTTTTCTGAACTGCAGGTAATTTGGTTGACTAGAGTAGTGGTTATTATTTTTAAAGTAGTAAGATATCCATCTCATTTCTGCTGTTAACAGACCTTGCTCCTCTGCACCTTCCCCCACAAAGGCACACACGTACTTGCACACACATGTGTATTCACATGCATACACACATACACACACACTACTCCTCGCCACTTATACCCTGCCATGGCCATGAGACTTTCCTTTGCTGTGATGCTAAATTGAGCCTCCTAAGGGCTCAAAGCCCAACAACCTGGAATAGAATTATCTACAGTCTGAGACAAAAGGCCAACACAAGGAGAAGCAGAGACCAGTAGAAATGAGAGATGAGGACAGTAACTCAGGTGAGCCAACCAATGGTACCTCCTAAGAAAAAGGCAAAAAGGAGCCTGATTCTGTGATCTCTGATGTCTCTGCGTTCTGCCTTTCCAAATTCTGGCTGTTCCTCTCTTCCTTCAATTCTGTGAGCTTCTCAGTATCCCTCTCAGCTACCTGCACCAGTTTGAGAAAGCAAATTTGAGTTGAATCTCTGACATTCGCAGCCAAAGTTGTTCTAATTTAGAATACTCATTAACATCGGAAAGTTGAGGGGGAAAATAATCCCAAATGTAAACAAATGTAAACATACTTTTTATTTTTCTGAGGATGACTCAACACTCATTGACTCAGTAAACTTTTGCTGAATACTACACACCAGGCACTGTGCCGAGGGTGTGCAATCCAAGGATGGACAAAATATGGTCTCCGCTCCCAGTCTAGAAGAAGGCAGGCACTGAATAAAAATGCAATCAAATGTCACCAGTGTTTTAATAAAAGTCATAGGACCCTTCAAGTTCAGAAAGAAAAAAGCAGTTGATTCTTTCCGGAAGGTTAAGGAAAGTCTTCAGAGAGATGATAATTCTTTGCTGACACGTGAAAAAAAGTGTTGTCTAGGCCTTTGCTATTCAAAGCTGGTCTATGGACCCAGTGTAATTCTGTAATCACCGGTTACAGAATTGGAGGCCTCACTCTAAACCTAATGAATTAGCATCTGTTTTTTTTTCAATCTCCAGGTGATGGGTACCACATTAAAGTTTGAGAAGTGGTGATGTACAGGAAGAGAAGAGGAAGCATGATTTCAGCCAGGGAGACAATTTTGAGCAAAGGCTGGCAGACATGATAGAGCATGATGTGTTCATGAGACTGTAAATCATGGCGGACAGTAACAGAGAGGACACAGTACACATGACAGCAAGTATAGCAAGTCCTGACCACAGAGGGCCTCCATACAGAGAGGGCTGGACTTTATCTCATTAGTAATGGGGAGCCAATAAACTAGGAGTGTGATGTCATCATGGTGCACATTTAAAACTGGAGTAAGAACTTTTCTGGCAAGCAGAGGAACAGATGAAGTTTGGACATGATCCCAATAAAGGAGAGATTTACAGAAAGAAGAATAACATGATTTGATTGATTTGATTTGATCCAATTTCTTTTAAAGTTTTAAAGCCAGATGCCTGACAACAGCATGGAAGATGGATTGGAGAGGGGGCAACACCAAAGGCAGGGAGGCCAACTGGCAAGCTCACATGCTGGTCAGAGATGAGGAAGGTTGAAACTACACAAGTAGCAGCAGCACAGAAAGGAAGAAACGCTGTTAGACAGAAAGTGGGGTGGAATCAGGGAACTCACTCGAAGTTGGCAATTGCCCACCGCAGCTGGGCGGGGCCAGGAATTCTGGCTTATAGGATAGAGCAGTGATTTTCACAGGTGTGCCTCGAGAGGATCTTAAGTGCGTCGCAAAAATTTTTGAAGGTCAGTATCTAAATTATTTTCAAAAGAAGTTCAAAGAACAGTAAGTATATTCCTTTTTCTGCTCTTTTTTAAATCAACATAATTTAAGTGTGCCATGGAAGTGTAACTATAGGTTCGAGTGTGCCAGGAGATTTAAAAAGGTTGAAAAACACTGTGAAAGAGGGACGTGAGGGAAGAGTCAGTATTGGATCAAAAGAAAGAAAATTCTGTTCAGGGTCTGTTGAGACTGAACCCACCATGAAATGCACAGATGGAGGTAACCGGACATGACACCTTAGCACCAGAAGCCAACCCTCAGATACAAGGTCTCTCTTAAATTCTTCTTCAATTAGAACCTACTTTATTTACTTAGAAAGCATTTGATTAATTCCATACATAATCAACTCATATGTAAAATTCAGTGGCTGTGCACTCAAACTCTACAGCCGAGAGCTGATCTGCCTGTTACCTGTGTTTACTGTACACACAGCCAGGAAGGGTTGGCAGAACTTGGAGTGTGATTATGAGGATAGAACAAGAGGACTTCTCTCTGTCCTCCCTAAATATCTCCAGTTTCTTGCAGCCTTAACTACAACTCAATGTAACAACCACAGCTAAGCATCTACCACTAGCCGAGCACCATTAGGCAACAGGGATACAATACCAGGCGAGAAAATTCTCACCCTCTCTGGGCTTCCATCTAGCAAGGGAGACAGCAGTTAAACTGAAAAGAAATGTGGCAAGTGCTGCTCAGTTCTTCCTTTGAGAAAGTACTTGCTGCTCAGCTATCAAGAGTGTGGTTAACTATAGGCCCCAGCACTTAGAACTTTTGGGTTTCTAAGCAGGGTCACACTATTCTTATAGTGACTCCCAGACAATGGCCAAGCAAAATAGTTCTGATTGCATGCACATCTTTGAGTCACCTCCAGCTAGAGTTACTACATTTAGCAAATAAAAACATAGGATACCCAGTTAAATTTGCATTGCAGATAAACTATGATTTTTTTTTTTTTTTAGTAGAAGTATGTCCGAAATATTGCATGGGATAGGCTTATTTATACTAAAAAAAATTAACTGAGCATCTTGCGTTTTATCTGGCAATCCTACTTCCCAGCCAACAACCAAGCAAGGCAGTGGTATAAGGCCTTCCCATTTCCATTCAATTTCAGACTCTACGAATTAAAGCAATCTTCACTGCAGAGCTCTTGATGGGTTGGCAGAGACTCTGTCATGTCTCCAGCCTAATCTGATGGCTCTCTCTGAACAATTCTGATTTGTTTCCTTTTCCTTTCACAAGTATTATGCTCCCCTAAACCTTTTACATGTCTAACTCCATCTCATCATCTGCTTCCTAGCAAACCCAGCTTGTAACAGTTGGTACCAAGAAGCAGATTGTAAGATAAAGGCTTGAGGACTGGGTGTCCAGATGGCCTACCACTCACCAGGACCCCATCCCCGGTGTTAGATGGTTTGCAGACAGCCCGTCATGAGATGGGGGTCCAGTTGTTTAAAGTTTCACCAGTGGAGGGCTGAGATGCATGTAGGTGGGGAGCAGTGCACTGATTCAAGCATTTGGCGTATAAAGGGGGATTTGTAAGTGTGAGAATAATGGGATTTGCTGATTATTACTAAGTTGCATTGATGCTGTACAGAAGGATAATGAAAAGCTGAGAACAGTTAACGAATAATTGAAACTAAGTCCGAATGGAGTTTCTACAAAGAATCCTTCTTACTGTGAGTGAGCAGAAAAGGCTGAAGGTGAAGCACAGGATTTAATAGAGTTACTGAACTTCAAAGACTCAACCAAAGCAGGGTTGAGCACTCAACCAAAGCAGGGTTGTTATGCCAAAATCAAGGCCTCTGTTGGCAAAACCTGGGACCCTGACACATGGGTGGATGTTTGGGTGGATGCTCCCTAGCCTCCTCTGAACCTTCTGAGCCTGCAGGAGTGGCTCACCCTTCTCAATTAAGAAAGAGCCTGCACTTCCTTGAGTAGGAAGATGACACAGTGGCTTTCCCCTAAAAGGAAATATGTGGCTCCCTCCTCCTCTCTGAGGACATCAGACCTATAACCAAGGTCAAGTCACAGCACACTGCAACTAGGAATACACTGGGTCTGATAAGGGAAGAAAGTGACCATAACCCCCAAGAGCTACAAGATGGCATTAGGGTAAGCCAGCAGGGATGGGATATTTGATCAAAGGGTTTTGTCTCAAAAAGAGAGTTTTTTGACTTGGGGTCACTCTGTTGAGCACCCCAGAAAATGATCCAAACTTGTTTATATGAACTTAGTACTAGCTAGAAGCCTGGAGAAAGCAATGGCCCCTACTGAGAGCCTGAAATGTCTTTTAACAGAGGCCATTATGGAATACACAGGAGGAAAACTTCAGAGGCACGGGGGGGAAGTGGACCTGCAGGAGTGGGTGTATTGTGTGAGGCCAGAAGGTCAATCAGAGGACACACCATTTACCAAGACCACCTAGGAAGGTGCTAGAGAGAGGCACAACAGCATCACTAAGTAGTTTAGTGGTGCCTCTCCTCTGGGACCAGGGCTGACAATAGAAGATTGCCCCAGAACTTGGGTCAGTGCTGGCAATGGGGCTGTTGGGCGCCCCCAAAGCAATTGAGGCCAGGTGGTGGTATTTAACCACTAGAAGCTAGGTGGTTGTAATTATCATGACAACCAACAAGATCAGAGTGGCAGCCCAGAGGGCCCAACCCACACCATCGTAGAGATGGTAAACTGAACTCAGCATTCCCAGGAACAAAATAGACCAACAGCTAACAGGGTGATGTTTAATACACATAATCCAGAGAAAGGAAGAAGGGATGTACAGGAGGTTGAGGGTGTTGCCCCAATAAATGTCAAGACAACCTTGCCAAGTTTCCAGACTTGGACCAGTTTTAAGATTTAAAACCTGTTGGCTGGTGGTGCCTATAGCTGAAAGGAGTAGGGCGCCGGCCCCATATGCTGGAGGTGGCAGGTTCAAACCCAGCCTGGGCCAAAAACTGCAATAAATAAACAAACAAACAAATAATTTCATTGTTTAAAAAAAAAATACCTGTTGGCTGAAGAGGTGAAGAGGTGGCCAGGTCTGCAGGGGGAAGGCCCTACAAGACCATTGTAAGTACACATGGTAATGATTCCCAAAGTCCTTCTCCAAAGGGACATATTGCTGTTTATTTGATTGTACACTGAGGAAAGAGAAATAGCCAAGGACTATTGGACATGGGGCCTGAATTGTCACTGATACATAAAGACCTAATGCATCATCATGGCTCCATAAAGAGTGGGGGCATCAATGGACTCCTGGCCAAAGTGTGGTTTGTAGCGGACACACGGATCCATGTGTCCACATAGTGTTCATTTTTTCCTATCTGAAAATGTATAATCAGTGTTATTATACTTGGCAGTTGATGTAACTCCCATACTAGGTCCTTGGCCTCTAGATAAGATCTGTCATAATGGAGAAGGTCAAGTGGAAGTCTCAGAAACTGCTGGCTACAATAAGTAAACTAAAAACAGTATTACCTCCTGGGGAAATGGTGAAGATTACAGATCCAAGGATGCAGTGACAGCAGTCTCTTTGAGACTGCCATTTATTTCCTAGTCTAGCCCCTTCAGAAACTGAATGAATCCTGGAGAATGACTGTTGACCACCATGAGTGCTACCAAGTAGAGACCTTGATTGAATCTGCTGTCTCATAGGTACACCCCAGCAGATTAATATGGCCGCAGGCTATGGTGTACACACTGACTCGGCAAATGCACGCTTTTCAATCCCAAACAGAAAAGGTCATCAAAACCACGTCACATTCAAATAGAACAAGCAGCATTATACACTTAAAAATGTTTGCTCCAGCGCTATGTTAACTCTTTTGATTTCTGTCATATAGTCGCGTTCTGGGCCGTCCGACTAACACACAGAATATCAGGTTGACCCATTAAAGCCAGGGGTCCTCAAACTTTTTAAACAAGGGGCCAGTTCACTGTCCCTCAGACTGTTGGAGGGCCGGACTGCAGGCCCCAGAATGAGTTGGCTGCTAATCAGGACAGGCAGCGGCAGCAAAAACACCTGGCGGGCCGGATAAATATCCTAGGCGGGCTGCAGGTGGCCCGCAGGCCGTAGTTTGAGGACGCTTGCATTTAAGTGATGAAGCAATGAGCAAGACCTATGGCCACAGCACTGGAAGCCTTGGTACCACGCTTGAGCTTCAGAAGTGAAGGTAAATCCTAGAAGGTTTAGACACTTGCCACTTTAGTAAAGCTTTTAGGGATCCTAGGTTCAGGCCTGGCTAGACATTTTGTCCAAAGTAAAAGACAGATTGCTCTATTCTGCATCCCTACCGAAAGAAGGAAGCACAGTGCTCACAGCTCTCTTCAGAGTGTACTCCACACCTGGAACTATTCTGGTGATGGGAACGGCCCCACTGCAATGGGATTTGCTGGCTGTAGCATGCACCTTGCCCCCGGGAACTCTGTTCAGATAGGCACCCGCTGGCCTGCTGTGGGAGCAGCAGAAGCTCCAGCTCAGAGGCAGTAGCCTGTGAGGATAAAGTGCTGTCCTCCAGAACACAATGGCGTGAACTTTAGATGGCACCAGGCTCCCGAGAGGAAGAAAGAGTGCATGCATCAGGGACCCAACGGGTGACAGCAGGGCTGATCCTCTGAGGACCTCCTGTTTCCTATCTCTGCAACTCTCTGCTCTGAAGGGTTAGAAGTGCTGCCCTCACCACCCCAAGGGGACACCCTCTCACTAGGGACACAGTTGGGTCTTGCACTGTACACTGTAGCTACCCGGTGGCTGCGCTATGTGTTCAGAGGTCAGTATTCAAGAAGAGGAGCCAGCATCTTATCAGGGATACCTGATGCTGGTCACCTGCAGCAGGTAGGCTCTTGAATGCCATGGGGACATCGAGGGATGTGTATGGGCCCAGCCAAAGGTCCAGGGGATGTCATAGTACTCTCTCGACCAATGTGACTGTGGATGGGCAAAGGCAGCAACCCTGGCCTCGGAAAGATTTGCAGTTTGTCCCTGGCCTCCCTTGAGGGTTTCTCCTCAGGAAGGAAGGCCCACCAGAGCAAGCTGCCCCTTGCCCCATGTGAGAGGTGGGTTATAGCAGATACAGAGAAGTATTGCTCAGATCCCCCTTAAAACAAACAAACAAAAAAACCCTGACTGCATGGCTGAAGGACTGTAGTTCACTGGCATCCTCTAGCTCTTAGCTCTTTCAGAATCGATCTCAGCCTCCCGGTCAAAGTCATCCCTTCTTAGGGAAGCCCCCAGCCAAGAACAGAGCACATGGCCTAGCCACTTCCATCCAACATAGAGCTGGCTCCAGTGGACAGCCTGCTCCAGAGGTCCCTGCTGACACCTAGAGCTCTGTGCCGTGGTCTAGACTGGCACTGGAACATGTGAATGTTACTCTATTTGGGAAAAGAGTCTCCTTTGCAAATGTGATTAAAGATCTTGAGATAAAGAGACCATCCTAGATTATCCAGAGGGGCCCTAAATGTAATTACATGTATCCTAACGAGATAAACACACAGAGGAGAGAGACACAGGCAGGAAGAGGAAGCCACAAGCTAAGAAGGGCCAGAGCTGCCAGAAGCCGGAAGAAGGGACAGATTCTCCCTGGGAGCCTTCAGAGGAAATGCAGCCCTGCTGATACCTTGGCTCTGGACTTCTGGCCTCCAGAACTGTGAGAGAATACATTTCTGTTGTTTTGAGCCCCCAAGGTGGTAGCAAGCTGTTGTGGCAGCTGGAAGAAGCAGACACACTCCTCTTTTTTTGGCAAATGGCACTCCTCAATCTTTTCCATTCCTAACTGCAACTCTGAATCTGCTTGGAGTGGTCCAGCCTACACCAATGGGATATAATACAATGATGGGAGGGCACCCAGCCTACAGTGGTGGTGGGGGGAGGTATAGAGGGCAGGAAGGATCACCTAGAGTGAGTCTCACTCCAGGAGCTGAGGGAAACACCAGCTGTGTGAGGTAGGGGCACCCAGGCAGCAGAGGCTGGAGCAAACTGGCTCTGTGCGTGATCTTCCTACTCAATCCTAAAAGGATTTTAAGTGTAGGGTGCCTCAAGAAGCATTTCACTAAGAAAGATAAATTCGTTTGACTTAAAGGAATTGCAAAACTACAACTCTTCTCCATACGAGATACCATAATAAAAGCTGCTTGGTTATCCATGTCTTTGTGGGAAAGTCAGTCTGTCTCATCTTATGCTAAGAACGTTTCCACTGGGGAGATGGAGACATTCTGGTGGCCTCAGGCAGCTTTCTCTTCCTAGTTTGATAAGCAGAAGCGATAATCCCTTCTCAATCGTATATAAAGTCTTATGCAAAGCCATGTTCCATCCAACCAGATGGTCAATGTGAAATCCCTTCTAAACAGAAATTCTAGCACTGCCTTTGGCCATGAGTACCACCGGAACAAGAGGGATTTTCAACCTAGGGAGGAGTGGAGGTGATGTGGAAAAGGCTGACCAGCTGCAGCCCTGGAATTATCCCCATCCCCAGGGACAGGGCAGGGGACTCAGGCTTGTTATCTCACAGGAGCAGCTGTGGGCTCTGACCAGCATCACCACACTCTAGGAAGGCCCAGCCTACACAGGAAATTGTTATCGTACCTCCCTTGGGGAACAAAGGGGAAGCTTTGTTTGATGCAGACTTCAAAAAAGAGTGGCCTAAGGGCCACCATCTGGTATGCTTTCTTTGGTCCTCCAGTCCTGTACTGTTGATTTTAATTGAACCAGTGTTCAAATGCTAGGAGGGCTCCCTTGACAGTCCACTCTTCCAGGTCCTCTTGTCAATGCAGGAGCCCTGGCTTCAATTCACCCTAGTTCCTGCGGGCATTAGAGCCGGGCAGTGGCCACCCCATTCGCAGGACACAAGCCTGATCCCATCCACACGTGCCCTGCCCTGGCAATTTTCTCCTCGGTACAGAAGCCAAGGGTTTTGCTTCTCTACCAGGGGCATAGGACTATTTATCTGTATTCCTACCAGAAGTGGGAAAATGAATTCTACTTTGGAAGGGCCAGAATTTCTAAACAAATAAAAGAAACCCTGTGGCCATTTTTCCTGTGACACCAGCCAGCTTCATTTTTTAATTTATGTCTCTGAGTCTGTGCCTCCAGCATCAGTGTTTCGGCCTCTCAGTCCCTCAGTCGTCCGGGCCCAGTTCACCTGCTGCTCTGCCTCCCACACCCCTGCCATTCTCCCAGCTCCACCTCCAGGCCCTGGTATCCCCCATCCGTGAGCTTCCCCCCAGAGTGTGATCATGCAGGAGGGTGCCGTGACGGAGGCCCATACCTGGGAAGCCGCAGACAAAACCCCAGGGGAACTGCAGGGAGAACGTCAACAGAAAAAAAAGGATTCCATTTTGTTTCAGGGGGCCCTCTCTTCCTCGCCTCTGAATGGTTAACACGCCTGCAGACCCAGTCTAGACCACGCCTCACATTGCAGATACCAAGAAATGGAATTCAGAGTCTGCTTGTGGGTTACTCTTCTTCCTGGTTGCCCAGAGGAACTCTGTAGTGCCAGCCCTGCTGGGGGTGACATTTCCTCTCTCCACTTAGAGGAGCAGTGGCCCTTTGGGGGTGGGTAGAGGTGAGAATTGGCAGTGGCAGTTTCCTTTGCTACTTCTGTAGGATGGAGGGTACTGCATGGTGGGGTGAGAGAGAAAGGGTTGAGGGTGGAGCAGATCACCCAGCAGGGAGGAATGTTTTACTGTTGACATTGTTTAGAAATTCTTATTCACTAATTCAATGGTTACAACAACACTTTTTATTTGATTTTATTACAGCTTTTAAATTCTCTAGAGAAAGAGCACCCTCTCATTGCCTGTACACCCTGGCCCATCCCCCAACCCCGTGCCCTTGGTGTCACTGTCCCCCTCTCTTTTGCAGCCCTCCATCTCTGTCAGGCTGGATGGCCCACCTAGGCCCACACAGCTGAGCCTGTTGCTAAACCAGGCCTAGCTCACTTGTTTGTCTGGTCTGATTGATCCATCCAATAATGGCAGCAGTTGCATCCTGAAGCTAATTTTTCAGATGAGGAAAGAGGCTTAGGGAAGTATAGAGACTTTCCGAAGGTCACACCAGGGAGCGGTGAGCACAGATAAGTCCGGGGTCACCTGACTTTAAGCACTTGTGCTTTATGACCTGTACGCCACTTGCTTCTTTCTGGTTAGTTTCCCAATCTTTTCAGTGTCCCACCTGGGATCTGCGTTAGCCTTGGTTTACCCCCTAGGATGGAGCACTGGGGTACCTTTTTCTGACTCAGACTTTTGCTTTTCTGATCAATCACATTTAGGTTCCTCCCTCTTTCCATGCTACCACTAGCTTTCCCAAGGAATATTCCCCCACCTAATCCAACTCAGCCTGCCAGAGGTCCTTGGATCTTGGTACATTTGTCTCTTTTCTGGGAACAGGATCTGAGCAATAGGAAAATGCAAGTGTGCGCTTGTGTGTGTTCACGTGTGCACATGTGGGCCTATGGAGGTCTGGGGGTGCGGAGGTGCATGGAAGTGACTCAATGGACCAGTTTTCTTGGGACGGACACAGTAAATAAGGATACAGAGAGAAAATCTAGGAGTGACAGACTCTGGCTGCCGCTGCACACATTATAAACATTTCTTCCACATCGATTTCCTCCCTGGAAGACCATTCCACGGATTGACGTTTCCTTTTTCTACCTCGTGCTCTTTGAGAACGATTCCTTTGTTCTGCCTCTTGAACATTCAGTCAGTGATCAATCCAACAAACCCATTCCTCCCTCACCTGCAGCATAAAGACACACTTTTCATTGTTTCCTGGATAGATCCCCTCTCTTTCTTAAGGACCTAGGATTCTAGGACACAGGCCTGGGCACCTGCCATTTCTGTGCCAGTGTTCAGGAAGGACGGTTTCTAGGACATGAGGTTGCCAATATCCTAACGCAAAAGAAGGAACTGAAATAAAGGTATATTGTAAATTAGTGATGCCATTTGAGTGCTACGAAATAGTTTTAGAAATGGATTTTAATGTCAGAAGTAATGCATATTTGTTGAAGAAAAATTAGAAAATCTATTTATGCAAAAAGATAAAATCTTACCACCCATACAGAGAACCATTTGATAACCTCTTATTCCATATTCTTCAAGACTTTTTCCATTAATATGAATGTGTCTGCATGCATGTGTTTTTATAACAGGCATGAAAAGTACACACAGTTTTATAATCTGCTTTTCTAAGGAATTGATTACTGAGACTTTGGTACAGTTCAGTGATTTTTCCAGAGATGCAGGTTTCCCCATATTATACTTTCTTAGCTTTTTGTAATTTAATGCATCATTTACCAAACAAGTGACTACAGGTGGGCCAGGAGCAAGAAAAATCAATTTTTTAAAATTATGTTTCTGACCTAAAGTCAACCTATTATGTGCTGCAAGTTGTACATGCATCATCTCCTTTAATCCTTACATTAAGTTGATTTTATCACTCTCAGTGTATAGTTAAGGAAGTCCAAGCTTAAAAGGTTAATTAACCCACCCAAGGTCACACAGTTCAGAAGCAACAGGTCTCTTTGACGTCAAAACCTAGCTTTTTCTAACTTGCCTGTCAGTGAAACAGAATTTGACTTGGAGCCAGCAGGAGAAGTGTGTAGCAATACTGATAATGTGATTTAGATGGTAAAAGACAGGGCCAAGCATTATCAGGGGGCCCATCTCTGCCATTTGGTGTGAATAGCTCTGACAGAGGCGAACACAGAAGGTCGGCCTTAGTCTGTACCGATGGACCTACTCTTTTGTTTTTGTTTTTTTATTTCTCACCTAAGACAGCAGAAGAGATGACTTATTGTATATGAGTTACATTTGGCCACCATGAAGAACAGAACTAGTTCAAATGTCACAGGCCCAGGACTCATAGGGGCTGTTTTGATAAGAGCAAGGTGGGTCTCTCAGAGGTAGTCTGGCAATGGGATGGCGTTGGAAGTTCTAGGTCCACTGAGAAACAAGTTCTAGAGAGTAGCATGCAGCCCAACAACTTGCACCAGTGCCACCAGCCTCTGGCGTTCCACGGTTCCTCACCTGTGGCCTCCGTGGGTGCACAAGCTAGCCATTTACTTGGACCTCTGCCTGGCCTTTCTTCATCAGCACTTCAGCCTGCACAGTCTCTTGGCTCTTGGGGCACAGAAGTTTCTAGGAAGACGATGGCACTGAGACAGAGAGCTGAGCCTACTCTTAAGTAACCCAGTCTGCAATAGTATGGTTTTTTGGAGCAAGAAGGAAATTGAGCAAACTAAAGCAGCTGAGCAGACTCATTAAGAGGCAAAACCATGTTCGACCTCTTCCTACAGAGAAAAGTAGGCAGATATTATTGTTAACTGGGGCTCCACTGACAGAAGTTAATTGGCAACAGTACCATCCCTGAAGTAGGCTCCAGGGAATCTCAGGAAAACACACTTAAAGCCCAGGGTCTATTAAATTCCTATTCGTCTTTGGAAATGGGTCCCTTCTGTTTCCTCTAAAACTTCAGGACAAAACAACTAAATTTCCCTGTGGTAACTCATGGATATTGGCTGGCCATATTCTGAAAGAGCAGGACAAACAATTGCTTCATGTTAGAAACCCTTTGTTTCTTCCGAGGATGAAACCTGAGAATGTAGGTGCCCGCTTGCAGATTTTGGTATTTCTGCTGTAAGAGTTGGAGGATTAGCACTCTATAACTTTACCCTGTGCTTGAAAGGGAAATAGTTATTTGCAAGTACTACAGTCATTCATTTCCTTCAGTGCTACAGTCATAACTCTAAACTATTTTAACGTCTTTGAAGAGAATTAATTAGCTCTTCTGTTGATACTTCTAAAGGGCTTTAATGCAGGTCTGGTTTTTACTCAGCCTTTAAAAGAATTTCCATGGCAGCCATTTAACAGATAACAGACTTTTCCGGAAATGCTCAGTGCTTTGTAGCATTTAAAAGGGATCATGTTTGATGGACATTTGTTCAATTAAAAATGTAATTACTAATTGATAAAAGTATACTGTTGATAAAAATTACTTTAAAAATGAAAGTTATGCTGCTTATAATTGATTTTTTTTCTTGGTCAGGAAATAATGCCGTGGCCAATATATTTAATCGTAATGAAACCTGCAAGTGTAGGTCAGCACTCAATACTCAGTGCCAGGAAAATCTCTAGAGTGAAATTCGTCTCTCCTGGTGGCACATTCTTAGGTCTGACAGACGTTTCATTTCAAATGTACCTCACCATTCATACTTAAATCAGATCTTTTGAGATCATTGAGCACCTGCTATGTGCCAGGTTAATTTGGCAATCATTATTTAAATAATCCTCAAACTCAACTCCTTATAACAGGGAGTAGTAAAGCAGCAATCCTCATTTTCCAGATAAAAAAATTGAAGTCTGGGAAAATCAACTGATGTTGCTACAGTCAGGCAGCTAGCAAAGGTCAGAACCAAAATTTGGAGCCAGGCCTTCAGCCTCCAGTGCCCCAAGACACACCTGCTTTGTAAGGGGGCTGCTATGGAAAAGTGATCAGGTCCATAGCCACATACATACCTGCACCTTCTCTCCACCTTGTCTTTAGGCTAGGGCTCAGGATATAGTTCACAGACCTACTGATTAGAATCTTAGTCCCATTTGTTCTGCAAAAACTGAATGCCTGATAATAGGTAATTTATAACGAACAGAAATTCATTCTTTACAGTTCTGGAGGCTGGGAAGTCCAAGATCAAGGTGCTGGCATCTGGTAAGGACCTTCTTGCTGCGTGGTGGAAGGTGAAAGAGTGAAAGAGAGACCAATTTGTCCTTTCACAAGGAACCCACTCCTGCAATAACAAACTTGCTCCCACAATACTGGCATTAATCCATTCATGAGGGCAGAACCCTTATTACCTAGTCACTTCTTATTACCATACTCTTATAATGGCAATTAAATTTCAGCATGAGTTTGGGAGCAGACAAACATTCAAACCATAACATAATCCTTGGCTTGAGCTTCGGGTATGGGTATTTTAAAAGCTTTCCAATTCACTGTCACATAGAAAGAATTGAGAAACCTGCTTAAAATCTACGGTATGTATTCAATTCCTTTGGCCTCTGACCATAAATCTCATTTTCTGCAAACCATCTCTTCACTTTGCTGTTACTCCCTTTGGGATCCATTCCTCATAATTAATACAGAGTAGCCCTGTAAGAAACTGTCAGCTCCAGGAGACAGAATGAGAACCTGTGGTTCATTCCCGTCCTGTCAAACCTCCTCAACATCTTCTCACTCATTCAATGGTTAGGTAAAAATTTCAGTGACTTTTTCTAAAGCTAAGACTGTGAAAAGTTCCATAGAATTTTATTCAAATCTTCATGACATGATTTTGGTGGAGCCATTCAATCTCTCAGGACCTGTAAAATAGGGGTAATCACAGACATTGATTTGAGCTGTTGTGAGCTCATGTATGGGTCTCAAATAAATATAGGCCAACTTCTTCCTGTCCTGTCTACCCAGGGTGTCACACTGAGAAGAAACAGAAATCAATTCCAAAGCACCTTGAAAAGTCATACACATACATGGAAAGCTCTTTAAATATGACAAGAAGTACTTAGAAATGGCAGCATGTATATAATTAAGCCAAGGACTTGAGGTCCAGTCTGCCTAAGTTTAAATCCTGGTTCTCCCACTTTTTGCCTATATATCCTTGAGCAGGTTACTGAGGTCATCTCTACATCTCAATCTCTTCATCTGTAAAATGGAGGTAATAATATAATTGTATTGACCCCTCAGGACTATAAATGATAAGAGGTGGAACTACCGCAATAGAATAAATATTTGTGAAGCCTTCTGCATGGTTTCTTGGAGACCTATCTTAATGTCAGTTAAGTTAGAGCTTGAGGAATTTAAATACAGGACCTGTATTTGTGCCCATTCTTCCTACCATCTTGACTGCCCTTACCTTTGCCCTAACAGGCAGTTCCAATGGTCCTGAACCTCTGGGGTCTCTGCTTCTTCTAGAGCTCAAGATTAAATACAGTACATTAACAGATATAAAGAGCAGTATCTAGCACATAGTGCTAAAAAGTGATTGTCATGCAAATTATTATTGCAGTGCATAACACAGAGAGATGCATCCTTGAATGCTTTAACTCAACCAAGTCCCCAAAGCTCCCCTCTTTATCTCCCTGACAATCCTGTCCCTTGACCTGTCTACACTGGCTGCCTTTCAGATACCAGCTGCACACTCCTGGATCCTCATTACTCTTTTGTATATAATGTTACCACCCCGTTTCTACTTCTTTTGTTTCTTCACTCCCACACCTGGGCACCTATCCGCCTAAGAGAGGTTGTCAAGGGGCTGGGTAGGCAGAGAGTTACAGACTCTCTGAAATGTTTTTGTCTGAAATGCACATAACATATTTATGATGCTTTTACCCAGTGGGCACTCAATGAGTCTCCCCACTTTCTTATCAATTATAGAACAAGGGCAAAGAGATCCATTTCAGTTGTTTATGAAAGTCTGCTGCCACCAATTCCTTATCACACCTGATGACTCTGGTTTTGAAAACTACAAACATAAACTACCCACAGCTGTTGGGGATACGCAGTCTGAGATCAAGAGTTGTGGTAGCCATTGGTAACATAAGCCTAGTTAAATTTAAATTAATTAAAATTAGATAATATTCAAGACTCATTTCCTCAGCCACACTAGCCACATTTCAAATGCTAAGTAACTACACATGACTAATGGCCATTCCACTGGACAGCACAGACACGGAACATTTCCAGCACAGAAAGTTATATTGGATGGTGCCAGTCTCTAGAGAGTACCAAGCGTGACTCAGTACTCATGACTCGAGTACTCATGGAACCTTATTTCAGTTCTCTGAGCTGCTAGGTCCCCAGAGGTTCAGGATTGTTTAATCATCTGGGCAGAGGCGAAGGTGATAGGAACAAGCACGGACACAGACACAGACCCAAGCATGCCAATTCTATAAGCTCTGCTCTACATAAGCTTAAGATAGGTCTCCTTTGAAACAAGGCAGCAGGTTTCAAAAAGATTCATTCCTCCTCAACCATTCCACCTCTTGTAACGAAGATGCTTGGGAAAGGAGCTCTGAGGATATTTCTTGCCTTTTAAAGTGAAGTGGAGATTGAGAGCAATTATGAGGACATTTTGGAGTGAGCTGTCTGAAATAAGTGAACAGCAAGGTTGATGCAAAAGAAAGTTTTGTGCCCTGAATAATCTAGATTGTTTCTTTGATTCTTAGGTCAACATGGTCTGAGAACTTGCTGCCCACACTTGTTTGTGACTTCTTCACAGAAGTGAGAATCAAAGGAGGTGGGAATGGCACAGACAGCAAGGAAGACGCCTGAGCAGACGTGGGCCGGGCAGGTGGCAGAATGTGGCAGAAGAGGATCTCAGCTGGAAGTTGGTTCTCGAGTGGCTCCCACAGCTGCTGAAATCTTGATTTTCAAAGACATCCCTTCTTCTCCAGGGCAGCCTGTCTGTGCACTTTTCTTTTCTACTGTCTCCAAGAAGTTTCCCCATGCAGGGCTGATGACTGGGGATTTCCATCCTTTTCTTTACAAGGTTTTTTTTTTTTTCTTTTTATTTAAAAGCTTCTACCCAGAGAGGATCAGAGCTCATGCTTGATTGGCATGTGACATCTCAGGGCTCTCACAAGTCAGGACAGCAGCTGTCCACAGTAGTCCTGTGTCTGAGGAAGGGCAAGAAGGGCGTGCAGTCCCTACAACCTCTGTGAAGTACAACTTTCCTCTCCAAGCAAGAACTGTGAGCAGAAAAGCAGGCCAGCAACCTTCTTGGCACCTGGGCGGTTTAAGGAGGCCTCTGAACTCTCCTGCCTCGGTTTCCTTCCTTTTCCTACCACTCTACAGGACCAAGATAGCAACAGACAGACCCTGATGCTTATACAATTTGTGAGGTCTTCTTTCAGAAACAAGATAAAAACTTGTGAATACAAATAAGGTACAAAAGTGAGTTTTATTTAGACTTTAAATTCCTAGAACCTTAGAAATTCAGAACTATTCCTCTGAGATTTCTTTAGGTGATGTGCTGGGAAGGACTACATGGAAATGCTTCCTGATGGCAAAGTAGCTTTTCCTTCCCACCTAGAACATTCTGCAGCAACCTGCAACAACCAGCATTCACAGGAGATGTGCCAGTGAGGGTCTCGGGAGCTCAAACTTTACAAGCCTCATGGCAAATCCACCTCACAGATCACAAGACTGTGAAATAGAGGTAGAGGGTGACTCCAAAACTCAGCCCCTCCATTTTTTTTTCTTTTACAAATAAGAAAACGACTCCAGAGAAGTAAAGTGTTATAGTTTCCCCACTATCCCTTATCTTTTAACACTGGGAATGAGAAGCCAGGTCTCCTGCTTCCAGCCTATGTTCTGGCCTCTCTATCATTTTGTCTGATAGGGGATAGTATGGGGAGTAGTCAGAACCCTGAGCATAGGGTCAGGAGACTTGACATAAAAATTCCTGACCTGCATGTTACCAGCAGTGAGATGGTGGACAAGTCCCACAGCTTCTCTGACCCTCCTTTGTCTAAAAATGGAGCCTCTTTGGTTTGTTGTGTCTATTAAGGGAAATAACATATATGAAAATGTGTAGAACATCATAGATGCTTAATAAACACCAACTGCCTCATTGCCTCTGATCTCATCCCTTAAACTAAGCCTTTCTACAGGAGGGCATGTTTGGAGGAGGGGCATGTGAAATTAAATGCTATAGCTAAGATTTCTTACATTGTTTTTTGCAAGTCTACATGAAAAGTAACCACACATCCTTATATCATTTTTGCAATTCAAACAACCCGGGTGTCAAGTTCCCAGAGTAAAAAAATAACCTGTAAAATTAACCCTAACCTTCTAGGAAAATAAAATACAGAAGTGATTTACAACCAATATTTTCTGAATTCTGCTTCTGATGGCATCATAGCTAGTTTTATGCATTTAAAAATATAAAATTAAACCCATATTTAAAGTATAGGGTGTTGATTCTTTTTCCTGTTTTACCTCATGCCAGAAGAGATTTCCTGCTGTCATATACACGTTCAAGCAGAAAGCCATTTTGCTTTTTCCATTTGTTTTCATTACCTTTTCCTATATTTGTTCTTTGACGCTGTTTGTATTGAAGCCAGGGTTTGCCTTCTTTTCACTGTATCTCTCCATGGCAACAGATAGATTGCAACGCCACACACAAAAATGCAGAATTGCAACCTCCCTGCCGGATCAAGCAGAAAGAACTGCGTATGGCGTAACGAGTGATAGAAACTTGGGATAGTTAATGAATAAGCCAAATCTTTCCTTTTCAGACAGAATGTAAATTATAATTCCTTTTTGCATCTTCTCTCTTCTCCCTAGGAGAGACCCCGAGTAAGTGCTCGATAATTACTTGTAGAGTGAAGGACTGATTGACTATTACGTGTACCATTTCCTTTCCTAAGTGCTCACCAATCATGTGCTTAATAATAAATTTGAGAAATTATAACTATGATTGTTATCGTCTATTGAATGCTTTCCATCCGCTATGCACCACGCTGAATGCTTTATACACATGAGTTCATTGCACCTTCCTCACAGCCCTATGGAGTGGTGATTATTATCTGTTTGCAGATAAAGAACATGAGCTCAGAGAGGTTAAGTGACATGTGTACAAGGTCGAAGCTCATAGCTAGAAAGTGGAAGAACTGAAATTTGCTCCTTTAAAGTCTGTCTGGCTTTAAAGCTTGGGCTCCTGAATTAGATAGTGTAGAATTTTGCAGGGAGATCATTGTAATTCTACTGACCTATTATTTTCATAAGCTGCCACCCATCTCTATTTTAAAAGGAGGTACATTTACTTGTCTGTAACGTGTTATCCACAACTTCTCAGAGGTTTCTGATGGTGGATGTATATTACAACCCCAGTCTCCATGTTCTAGGGTTTCCCTCAATCCAGAAACTTGAAATTATCTGAAGAAGTTCATCTGTCCTTTCTTTATAATTTTGCTACAGTTCTTCCAGGATCAAGTTCAAGTTCTTTGTTGATTATGCTCTTTGACGATTCACTCTCCCTAGAAGTTCTAAAAAGGTATTAACATGAGCACATGCTTTGAGCCCATGGCATTGAGTTCTGCATGACTTTGCTACTGAGCTTCTGTTTTCCTTATCTGTAAAATGGGATTGTAGTAATATGGTATCAATCTCTGGCAGTCTTCTGTGCTTAACAAATGTCACTTCCCTCTTTTCTTCTCTCTGGACAACAAATAAGACATTAGGCTCATCCTTCAGATATTTCTTTCATCTTAAATATCACCTAAATAGTTTTTTTCCCAGCCATTACTCTAAGTAGAAGTCCCTCACTTACCATTCTATATCATGCGCACACTATTTGTTTCTTCAGTAGCATTTATCTGGAATTTAGGTATTTGTGTTGCTTGTCATCTTTTTTCCTTCCCACACCAAGGTCCACAAGGATAGGAACAAATCTGCTTTGTTCAGCATCTTGGGCAGTGACTGGTACGTGGTATTTTCCCGGTAGGTAGCTGTGGAATGAATTTTAAAAAGTTAAGAGATTGTTCTTGCCTATTCCTTGTCAAAGTCAGCACAATACACCACCATGTCTTGAGTCACCAGGCTCAGAATCCGGGTGCCATCTTGGTTGGATCTTTCTTTAGCGCTTACTCCAAAGTCCTCTGCAGTTTTTTCTGTGCAACCTTTTCAGACCAGCCCATTTTTTTTTCTAGTTGTGTGGCCTCTATTGAGTTAAGACACTTTTATGTCATCCCTAAATTATGGCAAGAGCCTCTTTAACACCTTCTTTCTAAGATCTCTATCCCAACCGGTTCTGTAAAAAGCATTTGGGATTCCTTTGTTTAAAAACTGTGCTGCAGCTTTATGTCTCTTCAAGGATAGGTTTGAAATCCCGTCATTATCTTTGAAGTAGTCCATTTGCTCATTCTTCCTAAGACCAGATCTGCACTCAAAATTTCTATAGGTCTCTAACATAGGTCCTGCTTATTTCTGTCCTCAACTTTCTCTTATACCATCCTCCCAAATGAAATTCCTTCTCCACCCCTTTCTGTCAGAACTTATCCTCTCCCTATAAATAGATCCCCCGTTTGAAATTCACTTTTCAGGACTTGAGATGTTGCTTCTCTTTTCAGCTCTATCATTAGTTAGTTAGGAATCATGCATAAGCCTTTTAATTTTCATCTTTTGTGACAGTTTACTAGAAATGCTTACATAGAAATGGTCCCCAAAGATCAAATATCCTGGATTCATGGTGCCCTTATTAATTAAAGCTTTCTTTTTGCTTGGTGTCTAGGGGCATGAGCAGGGCACCAAACTAACATTTAGGCAGGTGAGGAACACTTCTTTATTTTTGTGAAGTAGAAAAATGATTATTGTCCACATGAACCACTCTCAAGCAGATCAAAGTTAATAAAAAGAGAAAATTTAGTAATGATGATATGGAAGTTCATAAATTTATTCTCTTCAAATATCTGTCCTCAAATACCCCTTGAAAAATATTCCCACTCCACCCCCACCCCCACCCCTAGAAAGACAAATGCTCCAGTTTAAAGATCAGTGGATGTAGCAGCCCATATAGCCTACAGCTAGGAGCTGTGAGCGTTATGAGAAATACCTGTATAGCTCAATAATGGAACACCTCGGTGAAAAGGGCATAGAGAAGGATTTAGCTCTCTTAACAAGCACGAGAGCTCACGAGATGAGAGCATTGGTGAATTGGCAGTCTCTACACCTGTGCTGCTGAGCGGCACGAGCTCAGCCTTACATTAGGCTGGAGGAGAGGGCAGTCGGGAGCATGCGCATTCTGTCACGGACCCGCTTACTCTGTCTCCTCTCCTGCCTGCAGAACACCAGCACGGCATCTCTCTGCTGAAGATCACTAAGCTCTGCTAAAGACTAAGATCTATCTATTCTAACACTGCTTTACTCTCTCTAAGACACACTCTATCTCTCCTGCTAAAGTAGATAGCCCTCAAGCACCTAAGAGCAATTGTTCCTGAGCAAGGGAGCTTAAGGGTCCACGTTCAGATCCTAGTTAAGCTAGGCCCAAGGCCTGGGCCTGACAGTGGACTAGAAGTTCTTCCTAATATAAGATTCTATATAATTCACATTTAAACCACTGTGTGGGCATCCTGTGAAGTGCAGATTCTGGATCTGCACACAGATCCCAGAATATTCCACCAATTACTAGCTGTGTGACCTTGGGCATACTACTGACCCCTTCCTTGACTAAGTGGAAAGAATAATAATATCCCACAAGAATACTGTGAAAAGTAAATGAGTTAAAGCAGGTAAAGCACTTAAAACAATGCCTGGTACTGTGCATTAAGCCTTTAACAAATATTCACCACTACTACTGTTAACTGCTTCCGCTAGTACTGCCGATATAACTAAAGACTACATTCTGACAAGCGTTTAAGAAAACAGTCATAGCTGCATACTTGAAGAGGTGTCTGCAGGTCATAATGAAAGGTAATGAAACCATGTGCAGTGATGCTTCTAAGGAAATTCTTTCACTGAACAAATGTCTATTGATCATGAACGGACCGTGCTATTAAAGAACAAATAAGTCAAATCCCTCTTATTCTGGAAGCTAACAGCTTGAAAGGAGAAGTTAAGTCAGTACATTCCATGGCTCAGTTAAGGGACAAAACGACCGGCAGATCATGCTTGCTGCAGGAAGTTAGAAAAGGGGGGAGCTGTAAGGGCTGGGGTCTGGAGAATCACACCGTGCTCTAAAGGAGGATTTGATGTGGATAAATGTGGAAGGGGCTGAATGTAGGGAAGCTTTCCTAGTTTACTCACAGCCAGAGAAATCCGGGCAGGAAGAAGAGCTAGCATAGGAGACTAGGTTGGTGAGAGAGATGGAACAAGCTAAGTCAGCCAAGCATCTGATCTTAGCGAGGAAGGGATAATGGCCCCAAGCCAACAAGATGGCAGGAAGGAAAAAGGCAAAGTCCTTTTCTAATGTCCAAAATGTCAACTGCACATGTTCCAGGCAAGTAACCTTAACCTGACAGTAGTTCATATGAACATAAACCTAAGATGAGGTAAATTGGGGTCAATTGATTGTGAGCTCGATGTAAGTAAGAGTTTTTCAGCCTGGATTGAAATTCCTAATCCACTTGAGGAGGCCACTGACAAGACCAGGGAGATTGTTGTTCAGCATGAGGTTTTTGTTTTGTTTTGTTTTGTTTTGTAGAGACAGAGTTTCACTTTATTGCCCTCAGTAGGGTACTGTGGCATCACAGCTCACAGCAACCTCCAACTCCTGGGCTTAGGAGATTCTCTTGCCTCAGCCTCCCGAGGAGCTGGGACTACAGGCTCCTACCACAATGTCCGGCTATTTTTGTTGCAGTTTGGCCGGGCCCAGTTTGAACCCACCACCCTCGGTATATGGGGCCAGCACCCTGCCCACTGAGCCACAGGTGCCACCCTAGCATGAGGTTTTTTCATGTCTTTGAAGTGACTTTTGAGAATCTAGAGGATTAATTTTGGTTTTAAATTTTAGTATAAAATGCTTTAAGATACATATATTTTCAACTTTAGTTCTTATGCTTTTAAGGGTATAGCGCCTATCACTCAATTAGAGTAAATTTAACAATCATTTTTATTACTTTGAAATAATATTTGGCCTTATTTAAAAACTTCATAACATTAAAACATTTGAACTATATATAAATTGATATAGTTGGTAATATTTTTGCAAATCTCTTTAACATCTACCTTAGTAAAAGATAAAACTCCCTAAGCACTTAAGTAATTAATATAAAAATAATATATTTATAAATACAATGATTCAAGTTCTCTCAAATGTTCTAATACTATGTATATACTTATTGAGATTTTCACTTAAAATTCTAAGTCTAAGTCAAGTTCTCAATTACATTTTTTTTTTGAGACAGAGTCTCACTTTATCGCCCTTGGTAGTGCCATGGCATCACAGCTCTCAGCAACCTCCAACTCCTGGGCTTAGGCAATTCTCTTGCCTCAGCCTCCCGAGTAGCTGAGACTACAGGTACTCACCACAATGCCTGGCTATTTTTTTGTTGCAGTTTGGCCGGGGCTGGATTTGAACCTGCCACCCTCAGTGTATGGGGCCGGCACCCCACTCACTGAGCCACAGGTGCTGCCCCTCAATTACATTTTAAACTCGGGTTTTAAGAGTGATCCTCAAAAATTTCTAATTATTTTAAATTCACAAAATACTAAATATGTGCCAATTCATTGACATAAAAATACTAATATACTGGGTTGGATTTTCTTAAAACATTAATCTATACTCTTCTAAATCTTCCAAGGTTGGAAAGTTAATTAAGTTAATTATTTTATTGTCCTGCCTAATATGGGGAGTTAACTTCTTGTACAATGTGAAGAATGACCTTCTCAGAATGCCGTTACAAAATGATCAGAGATTTCAGTGGAGGACTGTCTGTATTTTCATTTTTGGAAAGCTTGATGGAATGCTCTGAACCCAATTAGTTTTTATTGTAATATTACATAATATCAGAGTGTTTATGGGAGAGAAGGGAGAACAAGTTACCTATTTCCTTGGACTCAAGTTTTATATATTACCTAGTTTTGTTATTCTTCTCACAGAAGTCCACAATATCTACCCAAATGGACCATTTGACAAGATTACACCTTTTTTTTTGGTTCTCAAGACAATGATTTTTTTCCATCTAACTCTAAAAGTCCTTGTCCTTGATGGAATATCCCAGTTTTTTTTTTTTTTTCATGTATTCGTGGTTACTTAAAGATCACACAACTTTTGCAATTAGTATTAAGATACACAATTAAATTCTGGGTATTTATCTAGGTTTTGCTCAACTTTTCATCCCAACCTGTAAGGCCATGCCACTGATAAATCCATGGTATCTGGTGCTAGGCAGGTTATGTCACAAGTTTTCTGCCCAGCACTGCTCCAGGTACTTTAAAAGAGGTCATGACCATGCACTGAATGTCTTCCAAAGACAGCCATCTGGAAAAGTGGACGAGTGGAAGGAAAAGTTTAGGAAGACATGATAGCAGCATCCAAATGTGTGAATAGCTATCCCATGAAAAGTGAGTAGGCTTCTTTTATTTGACTCTCGAGACCAGTGGATAGATGTAACAGAGGAGCAAACCCAGTTCAGCGTAAGGAAGAACTCTCTAATGATTGGCTTTCTCTTAAAGGGAGAGATGACTTTGGGAGAAAAGTGAGTCCCTAGTCACTGGCAGTCTCCAAATGAACCTGGTTACCCATCCTCCAGGGAGACACTGGAAGAGTTTCTAACAACAGTCATGAGCTTGACCTAAATTAGTTATAAAGGTCTTCCATCTTTGAGAACCTCTGATTACGAAACAGAGTTCACAAAGTTAGGTGGCTCATAAAAAGCATCTATATGTCAAAAATGTAATGGCGTCATGATATTGCCTCGCTTACTGACACATGGGTGCGTCAAACCTCCTCATGCTGGAAGCCTTCTTTCTTCCTATGACAGAAAGCCCTTTGAATGCTACAGAGAGCTCAGAAGTGGAGATGGATTAGGGAAGTGAGGTGGAGGGAGAAGGGAGGGAAAGAGCTACACAGCAGCTGGAAGAAATTAAAGCCACAATAAAAATCAAAAGAAATAGGTACCTTGAAAGGAGGAAGAAAACATCACCACTCTTCACTTTCAGAGGAAGAAATGGTGAATGAAGCTTTATGTCAAGAGTAGCCCTTGAAGATATAGGGATGTGTATATTTACACATAAACAGGTGTATATATGTGAGAGAGAAATAAGCAATGCTACTTTGGCTGAAGGATCAACTAAATATGTTTTGTCAGGTCTGGAAGAAAATAAATCATTTGGACTCTTCATTATTACTGATCCTTATACTATTATATTTTCATAATAATATTAGCTAACATTTATTAAATCCCTCTTTAGTGACAGGAACCACACCAGGCATTCTCTACATTCTACACTATTCCATACCAACTGCAGATGTAGCATGGTCCTGGAATCAGAGAAGATAGGGAAGCCTAGAGAACGTCAAAGAAAAATGTCCATCGACCCTGTTGGACACAAGCAAACTTCCCTGTTCTCTTAGCAGATACCTGGCTTGGAAACTCAGCTCCACCATTATACCAGATACAAAAACTTAACTCCTTAAAACTTCCATTTTTCTAGATGTAAAACATGGATAAATGATATATCCACTATTTTATAGGAAGAGTTGGGAAAATCAAATGAAGAAATTTATGTAAAGTGATGAGCACAGTACCTGGCACACAGTCCTCAAGGCAAACGTTTTCTGTAAAGGGCCAGGTAGTAAATCCTTTAGGCTTTGTGAGCATAGCTACTTAACTGCCTGACTACTTTACACATGGACACTGGAGTTTGAATGCTATAAAACTTTTATATATCATAAAATATTCTTTTTTATTTTTTCAACTATATAAAAATATAAAAACCATTCTAAGCTCTCAGTATGAGGGCCCTAGTTTTCTGACCCCTGTGCCAACATTCAGAAAACCTTTGCCTCCACTCTACATAGCCATAAGCCAGGCTGCTCAGGCCATGGACCTTGTCTGCAGAAGATATTAATTTTCTCTCTTCAGCTACAAAATGGAAAAAAACAAAACAAAAAAAGACTTAGCTAAGTGTCCCCACTGTGCTAAATCTTGCAAGGGGAACAGACTGCCCCTTTGGCACTGTCAACCCTGGTGGAGAGGCAAAGAGTAAACTCATGGAAATCTAACGGCCAGAGTCTCCATTACCCGTCACTGTTCCCGCACCCCCCACATACCTACTGAAACCTGTCTGCCTCCTCCCTAGGACATCTGCACCTGCCATTGCTTTCTTCCTCCTATGGCAAGATTCCCTCTGCAACCTGCATCCCATGGCATCTGCTTGAAGCTAATCTTTCAAGCAATTTGGGCTCCATTAAAGTTAAAACAGCGTAAACTAATCAATACAAGGAAACACACAGCCTGACTAAGCAAGCCCCTTTTGTGAGCTTTCATTACCACCTTTTCATCAGAACCTTGGTAATGAATGAAAACTCAAACAAGTTAACATTTCTATCCTAACACAAAGTGAGGAAAGGGATGGGAGCAAAGCATTTTATTGTACGTGAAGATGTGCCTTCCACTACTTTCCTGGAGAGTAAGTTGGCAATATATATCAAGATTCTTGATGATGCTAATCCTTTTGACTAGGTGATTAACCCCCCAGGAATATGGGAGCAATGGTAGTTATATATACATGCAAAAATGTATGAACTTGTTCTTGAAAGGCTGTGTCCCTCAGCCTAAAATCTTAAGACTAACTTATTAGCACAGTTGGACCCCTGGTTTTTCTACCTCTGGCCCTCATAGCTATGATTAAAAGGGTTAGGAGATGAGCAGGGCCCCATAGTAATCTGGGAGGTTTCAGGGATCGTGCAGAGAGAAGCAACACTTTTCATACAATATTTAATGACACAGGAAAACAGTCAAGTTTTAACAGCAGATGAAAAGAGCAGGATATAAACTGTACATATGACAGATCTTAGTTTTGAAAATACGTTGATAAAAAAAGAGATGTATGTTTACAGAAATGAATTATTCAGTAACTAAGTTATATATGAACATGTAATCAAAACCGATTTGTAAAGACACTCTCAGCTCATGTTCAGGATAGAGTGAGACAGGATGGAAGATCCTAATCATTTCCAGGGCCCTCTACTATCCCCAGGCTCCCACCCACCCAACCGAAGAGGCAGCAGCAGGAGTGCATAGCAAGGAACAGTAGCTCCAGCTAGAAAAACACTTTGAGATGAACAGGAACCCCGCCTATTAGGACCGAGAAATCCTGGTAGAAAGACTCAACTTGAAAGCACACCAAGCATAGGTGCGGTTCCAGAACCACAGACTTCACCAACAACTGCAGTGATTAATGGATTGGTCAGCCCTGGAGCTCCCATCCCTGCCCCAGGGCCCCTGTGGTCCTGGAGCCCCCTCCATCTAGCCCATCGGGAATATTTCCGGCAGCAGAACTCACCCTCTGCAGCCTTGACCAGACCTGGAGCTGAGAGCACTGGGTCATGCGCCACACTAGGCCCATTCCCAGGTCCATTCCTAATTCCAGGCCCATTCCTAGGTCTCAGGCTCATTCCCATGACCTATTCCAGACCCAACCCCAGGTCCGTCGTGGCCTCAGAGCCCCTGTGCCTTAGATACTCCAGACACTCCATTATTCTCTGACATCATAGCACTCCTCTCACTTCAAGACCCCTTCAAGGACTACTCAGTCCCTGCCACCACCCCTGGGTACCAAGAGGGGGATGATTTTTGTGGACAAAAAGGATTAAGGCCTCAGGTCATTTCTGGATTTATATGGGGTTGTACCTGCAAAGTCCTACAGATCCCAGGGCCCAGAGGGCCTGGAGTGGTGGCCGGTGGTCTTCACAGGAGGTTGCTCTCTGAGGGCGAATGCCACCCTTTACCCAACCTGCTGGAGGTGCGCGTTTGCTGCCTTCACTCACAAGTCGCCCCACTATGCATGTCCCAACCTCATCATTTCAGTTGAGGGTGACCATTTCTGTCTACTGGGAGCAGAATCTCTGCTCAAGGGTATGGTTAGCGTTAGTGGATGCTGCCCTTGAGCTTTCTAAAAGGCATTTCCATTACTCCTGCGGGTCGGTGTCCTTCCAGACCCTTAGGATTGTGGGACTGTTCAATGTCAGCAGACTTGTAACGTCATTGTGGTTTTAATTCATTTCCTGATGACTGAGAAGCTGAGGAAATTTCTCATGGGCATTAAGAATCCTTGTATAGTAGTAGTCATGGTTTGCTTGTGTGGGGGGGAGGTTTGCTTTATTTTGTAATTGATTAGTTTCTTTGCAAAAATGTATAATTTGTTAACATAAAGCTTGATTGGCAGTTAAGATACTGCTACTGTACTCTATTCTGTGGCTTGTCTTTTGATTACTCTGAGCACCACTAAAAATATTTATCAGCAAACTGATACTTTGGTAATCCCTCCTTAAGAAAAAAAAAAACCAAGATAGTCTACATACAAACAGAACTTTAAAAATTGGGATCAATAGGCAGAAAGTGTTACAGACATTTCTAAATGTCGCCTGCTGGTGATAAAATGTTTGCGGTGTGGGACAATTCCTGGAAGCACACTGTTAAAATAAGTCTAGATATTTGGTGAGGTGTATCTCCCCACCTGCTGCTTTGTCAAGAGCCTCTCAGCTTTCATTGGCTTTTTCCCTTCGCATAAAGTTTAAAAAATGAGCTTTCAAGTTTCTTCAAGAAATTTGAGGGAGATTTTAATTGGAATTACATTAGCTCCATAAATGTTTGGGGGAGGAATTGACATCTTTACAATACTAAGCTTTCTAATCTACTTACAGCATTTATTCATATTCATTCATTTGGCCTTTCATAAGGGCTGCCCACGAAGTGTTATTATTTAACCATAGAAGTCTTGCATGCCTCTTTCTGTAGATCTATTTCTCATACTTCATCTTTATTATTATCTGATATCTTAGATGGCATTTTTAATTTCATTTTTAAATCTGTCTGGTGTATAGGATTCAGTTGATCTATTTACTTGGTTTCCAGGAACCTAACTCAATTCTTTTTAATTGTAATAGCTTATCTTGACATTACAATTTGGGAAGTTATAAAGTTCATGGTCATCTTATTGAAAGAAAGAGAGAGAGAGGGAGAGAAAGAGAGAGAGAGGAAGGAAGGAAGGAAGGGAGGGAGGGAGGGAGGGAGGGAAAAGAAAAGAAAAGAAAGAAAGCTCTCAGAGTTGTTTCTCTCTTCTTATAATATGTGCCTCTCCTGCACACTGCAACCATCAATTCTATGGTCTAATTCATCTTAGACTATCATGGCCAACACTTACAGTAAATCTAGAATTTGTTCCTTCATTTCCTTAAGGCTAGGGAAAAAAGATGGGTACAAACAGAAGGTTTTTGATAAGTAGAAGTTGCACAGTATAATTATTTTTGTAATTTGTCCAATTATTTATTAAATAAACTGTAAGTATACAACACAAACACACATACACACCTTTCCTTGTGCACACACATATGTACACATAGACAAGAACACTGAAGGTACACCAAAATGCAAATGGTTATCTCTGGGCGATGAGATTAACATTGTGGTTTGTTTCCTTCTTTATATTCTTCTGTATTTTGCAGGTTGGTTGCATCTGCAAACAAATACGTATTTCTTTTATGATAACAAAGAGTAAATTTTTCTTAAAGCTGTATTAGAGTGTTTTTTCCAAGATAGTAGAATAGTGGCTTTGCCAGCATGCCTCACCCACTTGGAAATAGCAAAATAGTGTGTAGAGATTCACACTGTGAAATTTTATCCAAGAAGGAACGTGGTAGTTCAAACGAAAAAGAAAAGAGAACTTCAGATACTGGGGAAAAGCAGGTGGACAGCAGCTTGCATGGCATGGTCAGGCTGAAATCCCCGGTGCAGGAGAAAAGGATAGAGTGTCTCCACCACACACACTCCCACCAGGGGAACATGCAACCTTGAGCTTCCCAAACCTTGGATCTAACTTGGGGAGCAGCCAGGAAAATGTGAAAAGGAACAGCAGTGGGAAGAGTTTCATGAACACTCCCAGACCTGGGCACTGATAAAAGAATGCCATTCCTGATCTTAGTTCATAGCAGGCTTCCCAGGAACTTGCCAGCTAATAGGGCTGGCAGCCACTGATTTGGAGAGTCTTGGACGAAGATTGACAATCTATTCTCAAGCAAAGGAGGGGCCCTCACAACCAGAACTGAGGGGTGAGCATATCGAGGACTCCAACTGCAGCTGCTAGAGTTAGGCACCTCCCCCTCTGCAGGACCTGAGCTGGATTTGCCTGAGAGGTGTGGCTTTTGAGTTATGCTGCCTGGCGCTGTGGTATGGCCTGAAGGCAAACTACAAGTGACTCAGCTAACTGTCCTGACTTCCTGCTTGAGTCAGGCCATGGGAAGGAGCTGGCCATGTCTGGAACATGAGAGCAAATTGGGTCCTGCTCCCAGTCACTTGGCTGTGGAGTCAGGACCACCCCTTTTTCCCTGCACTAAGACTTTGCTATAGTCTTAGCAATAGCAGAAAACAGTACAAGAAAAACTCAGCCACACTCCTCACAGGAGCATTTCTCTAGGGCTCTGAGGATTGCCTCTAAACCCCTGTCAGGGCCTGTGTTTTCACCCACTAATGGGTGACTTGAGTGCAGGCTTACGTGGACCATCCCCACCCAGCTTCACCCCACCACCCTATCTCAGAGGCAGAGCACAGGACCTGGACCATTGTGCATTCCACAGCCCAACCTGGAACACAAAGCTTAAGCATAAAACCTATTGCCACCACCACGGCTGGCTCTTCCTTGCAAGTGCCACCTACTTGCCTGGAGGTCAACCTGCATAGCTCATTATAACATCTGCTGACACAAGGGCATAGCACTTAGGACCAAGATAAGCTTCTCGCCACCTCTGCTACCACCATTGCCCACACCATCCTGGCTACCCAGGAGGCTGTGAGCATGCTTACCCACCTGGTATACTGCTATTACAATCAGAATTTGAGAAAGCTACCACACTAAGGCTATCTATAGTCAAGGAAACCATACGGAATCTTCACCACTCAACACACCAAAAAGCAGAGTCAAATGGCCCTACTCAATATACAACAGTATTATCCTCAAGAACAAGGAAAAAAGGCCCTGTTCAAACAAAAATAAATTCAAAAGAAGAAGCAACTATTTTTCCAGATATGAACAAATCAGCAGAATATTGGAAATATGAAAAACTGAGATGATATGACAACCCCAAAGGAGCACAACAATTGTTTAGAAATGGATCCTAACTAAAAAGAAAAATTTTAAATGCCAGATAAAGAATTCAAGACACTGGTTTTAGAGAAGCTCAATGGGATGCAAGAGATCTCTGAAAACCAATACAAAAAAAAGAGAGAGAAAATCATTTTAGTGTAGGAACAAGAAATTTACCTAGGAGATAGATATCTTAAAAAAAAACAAACAAACATAACTTCTTCTGGAAATGAAAAATTCATTGGAGGAATTACAAATACAGTTAGAAGCTTCAACAGTAGACTAGACAAAACAAATGAAGGAATCATTGACCTTGAAGACAGATCTTTTTAAATTAATCTAGCCACCTAAAAATAAATAAAAAAAGAATAGAAGAGAATGATCAATGCCTTTAAGAAGTATGGAACCACATAGTGACCAAACATACAAATCATTAGCATTTGTGAGGAAGATGAAAAAGCAAAAACTTTAGAAAAGCTATTTAAGAAAATAATTAAAGGCCTGATATGTTGGCTCATGTCTATAGTCCTAGCACTCTGGGAGGCTGAGGTGGGTGGACTGCCTGAGCTGGTTCAAGGTGGTTAGAGATCAGCCTAAGCAAGAGTGAAACCCCATCTCTAAAACTAGCTGAGCACTGTGGCAGGCACCTGTAGACCCAGCTACTTGGAAGGTTGAGGCAAGAGAATCATTTAAGCCCAAGAGTTTGAGGCTGATATGAGGTATGATGCCAGGGCAATCTACTGAGGCTGACTAAGTGAGACTCTGTCTCCAAAAAAAAAAAAAAAAAATTAACAAAAAATTCCCTAATCTAGTAAAAATATAAGAGATACAACAAACACCAGAAAAAATGCTTTGCAATTGCTCTGGGAGTGATGGTCTTTCAAGAAAAAGAAAATACATTGCAAGAGAGTCTTCACCATGATGTATAGTCACCAGATTCTCTAAACTGAAAGGGAAAAAAAATTCTAAAATCAGCATAAAAAAAGAAACCTTTAAAGAAAACCCATCAGATTAACAGCAGATTTCTCAGAAGAACCCTTACATGCCAGAAGAGATTAGGATTCCGTTTCAAAGTGCTTAAAGAAAAACTACCAACCACAAATTTTATATCCTGCCAAAATAAGCATCATAAATGAAAAAGAAACAGTCTTCCCAGACAAGCAAATGCTGAGGGAATTCTTCACTACTAGACCACCCTATAAAAAATGCCCAGAGGAGTTTAAAACATGGAAACAAAATGTTGATCTTTAACATCAGGAAAACACACACAAATATAAATCTCATAAGTCTTATTAAACAATCACACAAAGAAGAGAAAGAAATTGAATGGCTGCATGACAGACCCATACCAAAACACAAAGAAAAACAGAGAAAGAAAGAAACAAAAAAATCTATAACACAATTAGATAACAATTAACATTATGACAGTAACAAAATCTTACATATCAATATTAATCTTAAACATTAGTGAATTAAATGTTCCACTTAAAAGACACAGATTTGTAGAATGGAAAAAAATAAAAATAAAAGCCATCATGAACCAACTATATGCTGCTTACGAGAAAGTCACCTTACTGGTAAACACACTAATAGACTGAAGGAAAGGGGTAGAAAAAGGCTCTCTACACAAATGGAAGCCAGAAGCAGGAGGTAATAGCTATACTTGTATCAGATAAAATAGACTTTAGAGCAAAAACAGTAAAAAATGACATAGACAATCACTATATAATGATAAAGGGATCAACTCAACAAGAGGATAAAATAATCCTAAATATATATACACCCAACATTGGAGCACCAGATTCATAAAACAAATATTATTAGGCCAAAAGAAAGAGATAGACAGCAATACAACAGTAATAAGAGACTTTGACACCTCACTCACCACACTATTTTGTATATCACTGAGACACAAAATCAACAAAAAAATTGCTGGACTTAAATTGGACTTTAGGCCAAATGGATCTAACAGACATTTACAGAACAGTCTACCTAATAACTGCAAAATACACATTCTTCTTATCAGCACATGCAACATTCTCCAAGATAGACCATGTGTTAGGCATTCTATACAAATGGAAACCAAAAGCATGGATTCATGATATGTTTCAATAAGTTTGAAGAATGTGTTTCAAGAAGCAAAATCATATCAAGTATCTTCTGAGACCACAGTGAGAAATCAATACCAAGAGGAATTCTCCAAACTATACAAGTACCATCAGTCCCCGGGTTACAGATGTTCTGACTGACAGTATTTTATACTATGAATGATCTCCCAAGCCTCTGCATAAGGGTAATTTATAATTATTTAATTAATTAGTAATTCAGGAACTATTTTTTGTGCATATAAACATGTATGTACATAATATTACAGTTCAAGGGGAGGCAATAAGTGCCAATGTAGCTATGGCAACTGAATTTCCTGAAATGCTGAAGAAAAATATTGAAGAAGGAGGTTATTTTCCAGAACAAATATTTAACATAGATAAAAGTGAGTTGTTCTGGAAAAAAAATACCTAAGAAGTTGCATCTCAAAAAATGAAAATGTTCAAAAAGCAGCAAAGGCCAGACTGAACTTGTTGCTTGGGGGTGATGCATCCAGAGATTTTTAAGCTCAACCTTTTGCTTGTTTACTGCTTCCAAAATCCAAGAGTTCTTGTTCTCATTATTAAAGTAGCTCTTCCTGTTATTTGGAAGTCAAATTTAAGGGCCTGGGTCATACTGCCATGTTTGAAGATTGGTAAACTGTTTTATTACTACTTTGAAACATTATTGTTTGGAAAAGGAAATTCCCTTTAAAATTCTGGTTGGCTGGACCATGCTCCTGGGTATCCAACATCTTTAGATGTCCTTCATCCTATGTAAAGGTTGAATTTTTACCCCTCAACACTACATAAGTACTACAGCCAAAGGACCAAGCAGTCATTTCTGCATTTAAGGCTTATTACTTTATGTTGTACACTTGCATAAGCAGTCAGGGACATGGAAGATGATGTGATGACTTTGAGAGAGTTCTGAAAGAACTATAATATCTATGATGCCATCAAAAACATTGCTGATTCTTAAGAGGAAATGAAACAACCAGCAATGAAAGGGATGTGGAACAAACTTCTGTGATGATTTTCATGGCCAAAGCCAGAAAAGCTGTAGTGGATAGTGGCAATATACTGCAATTGGACTTCAAAGAAAATGATGTCATCAACTTACTTGAGTCCCATTCACAAGAATTAACTAAGGAAGAC
The DNA here is from genome assembly GCF_000181295.1 of Otolemur garnettii. Taxonomy (NCBI): domain Eukaryota; kingdom Metazoa; phylum Chordata; class Mammalia; order Primates; family Galagidae; genus Otolemur; species Otolemur garnettii. The sequence goes on from NW_003852403.1 coordinate 36,476,678, forward strand.
CTTACGGAGATAGAGAAGTAGTTTATAGAAACAGGAGAACATGAAAATTTAGAAGACCCAGAGCCAAGAAAGTTTATGACAAAATAATTGGCTGAAGGCTTTTGTGTCACTGAAGCAAGATTTGCTAAGCTTGAGGAGCAAGATCCTAAAACTGAGCCCTTTAGAAAGGTTTCCCATGCTGTTAGTAAGAACATAAGCTGCCACAAGGCCATTTATGATGAAAAAAAGAAAAAGACCGTTAAACAACCCTAGATACTTTTTCCAAGAAACTGACTTCAGTAGTAAGTCCTCCTCCTCCAACAACTAAATCAAATCCTGATTCTCAAGCACTCAATTCATCCTCTCCAGCACCATCTCCATCATCATCTTCTGATAAATGTTAGCCTACAATCTTACCTCCAAAATGCCCTTCCAGTAACCAAGACATTCATGCAATATTAGGTGAGTGTTAACCTTTAATATTCTGTTTTGAAATTTCTCCTATTTGCTATCTAAACATTTTGTATGAGTTTATTTTTATGTTCTGTTTGTTTGAATTAAAACAGAACAATAGTTTCTGTAATTTCTTATTGTACTATGGGTATATATATATATTTGTTTGTTTGTTTGTTTGTTTGTTTTTTGAGACAGAGTCTCACTTTCTTGAGCCGGGTAAAGTGTGGTAGTATCAGAGACCTCAAATTCTTGGGCTCAAACGACCCTCTTGCCTCAGCCTCCCAAGTAGCTAGGACTACAGGCACCCATTACAACTCCCAGCTATTTTTTTAGAGACAGAGTCTCACCCTTGCTCAGGCTAATCTCAAATTCATGAGCTCAAGTGATCCACTCGCCTCAGCTGCCCAGAGTGCTAGGATCACAGGCTTGAACCACTGTGCCCAGCCCTTGGATGTATTATTATTATTACAATATGATACTAACTATATTAGTATCACCACATATGAGCCATTATGTGTTATTTTTATTATTATTACCTTATATACATGATGATCAGGGATCCAAGTTATATAAAATTCCCACGAAAGATGTTCTTAGCAATGTATCTCATCCATAACCCAAGGACCACCTCTATATAAAAATTGAACAAAATCCTCCTCAATGATCTTTGGGTCAATGATGAAATTAAAACCAAAGTTTTAAAAATATTGAAACAAATGAAAATAGAAACACAACACATTAAAACCTCTGGGATATAGCAAAGGCAGTGCTAAGAAGAAAATACAGTGTTAAATGCCTTAATTAAAAACTAGAAAAATTACAAATTAACAGCCTAATGACACACCTCAAGGAACTAGAAAGATAAGAACAAACAAAACCCAAAGCTAGCAGAAGAAAAGAAATAACAAAGATCAGAGCAGAACTAAATGAAATTGAAAACAATACAAAGGATTAATGAAACAAAAAGTTGGTTCTTTGAAAAGATAAAAATAAAAAATCAGCAAACCACTATCTCTAGGTTAACCAAGAGAAGACGAGAGAAGATCCAAATAAACATAATCAGAAATGAAAAAGGAATCAGACATTACAACTGATACCACAGGAAAAAAATATCATCTGAGACTGCTAGGGACAACTATACAGTCACAATCTAGGAAACCTTAAGAAAATAGATAAATGCCTAGAAATATACAACTTCTGACATCAAACCAGAAGGAAGCAGAAATCCTGAACAGACTAATAATGAACAATGAGATTGAATCAGTAATAAGAAAAAATCTCCCAATAACAACAAAAGCCTAAGACCAGACTAGATGAATTTACAGCCAATTTCTACCACACATACAAAGTACTGGTACCAATCCTCCATCAAATGTTCCAAAAATACAAAGAGGGAATCCTCCCCAACTCTGAAAAGTCAGTATCTCTCTAATACCAAAGCCAGACAAGGACACAGTAAAAAAAGAAAACAACAAACCAATGTCCCTGATGAATATAGATGCAAAAATCTTCAATAAAATACTAGCAAACTGAATTCAACAGTTCATCAAAGAGATAACAGATCATGATCAAGTGGGTTTTATTCTAGAGTTGCAAAGATGGTTTGATGTATACAAATCAATAAATGTGATTCATCACATAAACAGAATTAAGGACAAAAACCGTATGATCGATACAGTTGATCAACAGATGTAGAAAGAGCATTTGATAAAATTTATCATCCTTTCATGATTAAAAACTCTCAACACAGTAGGCATACGAGGAACAAACCTCAAAATAATAATGACCACAAATGAAAAACTCATAGCCATTATCATACTGAACAGGAAAAGTTGAAAGCAATCCCCTAAGAGCTAGAACAAGAGAAGGATGCCCACTTTCACCACTCGTATTCAACATAGTACTGGAAGTCCCAGTCAGAGAAATCAGGCATGAGAAAGAAATAAAAGGCATCCAGATTGGAAAAGAGGAAGTCAAATTATCTCCGCTGGTGATATGATTTTATATCTAGAAAATCCTACCAACTTAAAAAAACACCAAACACTTTAAATGCGATAAATGTGAAAATTCAATAAAATTTCAGATACAAAATCAATGTACAAAAACACTCCAAGCTCATGGATTAGAAGAATTATTATCATTAATGATTACATTTCCCAAAGCAATCTATAGATGCAATGCAATCTCCATCAAAATGCCAACCAAAAGAAAAAAAAAAAGCCCACATAGCTAAAGCAATCACAAACAAAAAGAACAAAGCTAGAGGTACAACATTCTCAGACCTCAAATTATGCTATAAAGCTAGCATACCAAAATAGCATGGTACTGGTGCAAAAATAAACACACAGGTCAATGGAGCAGAATAGAGAACTCAAAAATAAAGCCAGCCTTTATATCTATACCCAACTGATCTTTGACAGAAGTGACAAAAACATATCAGAGAAAGAATAAAATGAACAGTGCTAGGAAAATTAGATTGCAAGATGAAGAAGAATGAAATTGGACCCCTATCTATCACCATATCCAAAAATCCATTAAAAATGGATCCAATAATTAAATGTAAGACCTGAAATTCTAAAAATTCTAGAAGAAAACCTCAAGAAAACTCTTTTGGATATTGATCTAGGCAAAGAATTCATGATTAAGACTTCAAAACACAAATAGCAAAAACAAAAATGGGCAAATGGTTCTTAAACTAAAAAGCTTCTGCACAGCAAAAGAAATAATCAGCAGAGTGAATAGACAATCTACAGAAAGGGAGAAAATATTTACAAACTGTGCATCTGACAGGAGGATAATATCCAGAATTTACAAGGAATTCAACTCAACAACAACAAAAATCCCAAATAACCCCATTAAAAAATGGGCAAAGGCACTGGGTACAGAGGCTCACAACTGTACTCCCAGGACTTTGGGAGACCTAAGCAGGAGAGTTGCTTGAAGCCAGGGGTTCAAGATTAGCCTAGGCAACATTGCTGTCTCTACACAGCTAGTTTTTAAAGATTAGCTGGCCATGATGGCACATGCCTATCGCCCAAGGACCTCAGAGGAAGCTGAAGCGGGAGAAGTTTCAAACTCAAGACTTCAGGGGTACAGTGAGCTATGATTGCACCAGAACAAGACCATCTCTCAAAACAGCCAAAAAACAAACAATCAAAAAAAACTGGGTAAAGGAATAGGTACTTTTTTGAAAGAAGACATGCAAATGGTCAACAAGTATGTGAAAAAAATGTTGAACACCACTCATCATGAGAGAAAAGCAAATTAAAACCATAGTGATATATCATGTTATCATCTTATATCAGTCAGAATGGCTGTTATTAAAAAGTCAAAAGTCAAATGTTGGCGAGAATGTGGAGAAAAAAGTATACACTCTTGGTGGAAATGTAAATTGGTATAACCTCTGTGGAAAATGGTATGGAGATTTCTCAAAGAATTGAAAATAGAACTATCATTGCAGCCCAGCAATCTCACTACTGAGTATCTACCCTCACCACCAAAAAAGAAACAATTATATCAAAAAGATATCTGCTCTTGCTGGGCACAGTGGCTCAAGCCAGTAATCCCAGCACTCTGGGAGATCGAGGCAGGTAGATCACTTGAGTTCACAGGTTCAAGACCAGCCTGAGCCAAAGCAAGATCTTTTTGCTAAAAATAGCCAGGCCACCCTGTCCCAGGGCTGTTGGATGTCTAAGGACAAGATTCATTTAAACTTGGGGACCTGATAGTTCATCCTCCTATTTTAAAGACACACTAAAGTCCAAGGAGGGAAAGGGGTTTGGCTGAGGTTGTTCCAGAGCTAGAGTTAGACCTTGGACCTTACCTTTGGGCCTCCGTTCCTCCACAGAGGGGAAACATGGCACAAAGATGTGAAAGGTCTAGAATTCCTTCTCCCTTGTTCCTTCCCCTTACTTCCATTTTTCTCTCTCATTGCCTTCCCTCCCTCCCTTCCTCTCTTCCTTCTCTCTTCCTCCCTTCCTAGATAGAGTCTTGCTCTGTTGCCCAGGCAATGGCTCCATTGTAGCTCACTGCAACTCCAAACTCCCAGACTCAAGCAATCATCTTGCCTCTCAAGTAGCTGGGACTATAGGCATATGCCATCATGCTGGCGCAATCCTTTCCTTTTCCTTTTCCTCTCCTCTCTTCTCCTCTCCTCTCCTCTCTTTTTCTTCCCTTCCCTTCCCTTCATTCTTTCTTTCTTTCGTTCATTCTTTCTTTTCCTTTCCTTCCTTGTTTCCTTCCTTACTTCCTTTGAAATTGGTTCTTGCTCTTGCTCAGACAAGTCTTAAACTCCTGGCCTCAAGCAATTCTTCTGCCTCAGCTTCCCAAAGTGCTAGGATTACAGGCGTGAGCCACTGTGCCCAGCTTCTCTTCATTTCTTTTAAACTAATAACACTAAAATTTTTATAAATTCAAAGAAAATTGTGTATATAGAAGACTCTATTTACTAGCATGCTCAGAAAACTGGTATACTGATTTAATGGGCTATCTGTACAAGTTTTTAGTGAGTCAGAAAACAATAAAAGAGGAAAACAAGAATCACAAAAAATAAAATAAATAAAAATAGCCAGGCATTGTGGTGGGTGCCTATAGTCCCAGCTACTTGGGAGGCTGACACAAGAGGATCGATTGCTTGAGCCCAAGAGTTTGAGGTTGCTGTGAGCTATGATACCATGGTACTCTACCAAGGGTGACAAAGTGAAATTCTGTCTCAAAAAAAAAAAAATCTTCACTTTTTATTGGAGCACTATTCATAATAGCAAATAAGTGTCCATTCACAGATAATTAGATAAAAAAAATGTGGGGTGTGTGTACATATACCATACCTATATATGTATGTATACATATATATAGTATATGTGTGTGTATATATGTATGTAGTATATATATATATGTAAACACACACGATGTAATAGTATTTAGTCATAAAAAAGGAATGAAATTATGTCTTTTGGAGCAAAATGAATGGAACTGGAGACCATTATCTTAACTGAAGTAACTCAGAAACAGAAAGTCACACACGGCATATTATCACATCGTGGCTGCCAACTGGTATGTCCACATGGACAGAGTTATGGGGCAATAGACATTGGATATTTGGAAGGATGAGAGCATGGGAGGTAGGTAAGGAATGAGAAATTATTTACTGGGTACAATATACATTATTTAGCGATGATTACATTAAAGGCCAACACTTCGCCACTATGCAATATATCTGTGTAGCAACATTGCACTTGTACCCCTTGAGTTTATACAAATTTTGTAAAAAGATACAAATATTAGTATTCTTTTATAAAAAATAATAATGACCACACCTCATTGTTGGGGGAAGACACAAAGCCATATAGATTGTCCTTGCAATGCACTCTGTGCTGAGATGTGTACGTACTGCTGGCTTCTGTAGATCCACTCTCTTCTCCACTCTGCCCTGTGCTCGACTATAGACTGGTCTATAGTAGTCTGCATTAACCAGAATCTTGTTGCTTGGGCATTGTTTGGCCAAGTTTCTGGCAGGTGGCTGTCTCTGTACTTCTCCCCTTAAGTCTTGGTAACAGGTTTCTCCTCTTGCCTCTTCAGGCCAGGTAGTGATAAGGGTTCCCCTCTGTCATTGCTCCAGGGCTCCGCACCATTCCTTGTCACATACCCTAAGGCCTTTCCACACCATTGTAATCAATCTGTTGTTAAATTCTCCTTATTACCCAACTTGAGTGGGCTATTGCCTGCTGAGTCCCAGAAAGATAGATACTCACGTTGCTCTACATCCTGGCCCGAGTACCGCCTGCCTCTCCAATGGTGTCCTCACCACAAGAAGCTCAGTCTTGTGTTCCTACTTTCTCCATGTAGTTCCAAGGTTGTTATCCCTCTTCTAGTCATTATCCCAAATCCTAAAGCAGGTGGGAGATGGTAGGAAACAGGAGAGTTCTCAGAGGATAGGCCCACACACATTTGTTTATGATGTGTGACTTGTTCACGACTTACACAAGAAATATCACATTTGCTTACTTTTTCTAAATTAAATGAAGTCTGACTTCAAGTATACATATCCTGAGGTTAGAGGTGTCTGTTATAAGTAGTTGGCTATCACCCCCGTTTAATAGGATCATATTAAAACCCTTAGGCTCATGCAGCATCTGGAAAATGGGGACAATACTGAATCAAATTCCATGTAGTTACTTTTATTTTCATTGGGCCTACTAGAATGTGATGCCTCTGTCCAGTGCTGATTCTCCACCGTCTGTCTGGCACTAGGCACGTCTCTCATTGGGCTGCCTTCATGGTCCTTTACAGGGAACTTCTACACCAGTCACAAGTTCTGCTATAGGGACTGCATTTGTTATCCATTACTGTTTAACAAACCTCCTCAAAACTTAACAACTTAAGTACATTACTTAAAAATTAATTTTTAATTCAACTTGTTAACATGTTGTTTAGGATATTGCATCCTCATTTATAAGTGAAATATGTTTGTAATTTCCCCTTTATAATAATATATTTTTTCCAATTTTAATATCAGGTGTATCCAAATAAAGTAGAATGATTTTGAAGTATTTCTTCTTTTTCTCTTGTCTATAAGATTTGGCATGATCTGTTTTTTGAAATTGTCTTTTATTTTTATTTATAAATATTAGTTGTCTATTTTTTGAGACTTGGAAAAAAATATGAAGAAGAAGTTAACTGATGACTCCATAGTGAACCTCAGAGTCAAAGCATTCTATAACAGACATACTCTTATTTGACAATCTGAATGTTACTTTTTTTCATTATTATTATTATTATTGCTCAATATTTCATTGCGGCAATCATCTGATTTCTTTTCTGAATGTATTTATCTTTGTTCGTTCTTTACGAGGTTTTTGTTTCTAGTCCTTATCTTAAACATTGTTATTGTTATTAAATTTAAAAAACTTAAAACAATGATTTTTTAAAATAATTCATCATTTTGGAGGTTTGGTTGGGTGATATGTCTACTAGTCTTGCCTGGACTAACTCACGTGGCTATCTACATTTAGCAGGTGCCTGGGCTGATGGGGTGGCTCAGAGGAGACAGAATGACTGGACCTCTCTTTTCACGTGGTCTTCTTTCTGGAAGTCTTCAGGGCCTGGTGGTCTCAGGATTCCAACAGGGAGAGAACAGAAGCTGTGTGTTCTCTTGGGGTCTAGGCTTGGAAATTGCACAGTGTCATTTCCACCACCTCCTGTGGGTCACAGCAAATCACAAGGTTCCAAGGGAGAGAAAATAGACTCCACCTCTCGCTAGGAGGAGTGGCAAACTCACATTGCAGCAGGACATGCAAGATAGAAAGGATTGTGTCGTCTTTGAAAACAATCTTCCAAAGACGAGGGGGAATCAAATGTCTCAAATTCTTACGATAAATCTTAGCCAGAAAAAAAGATACTGTTAATTTCCCAAACACATTGTTTTTACATAGGGTAATTTTATTATAACCTATATTATACAATAGTTATAGACGATGTATAACTTTAAAATAATAATTTAAAAATTAAACTAACCCACCTTAAGAAATACGTGTATAACATTCCCAGGACCATAGATGTACCATAGACACTTCTTCATAGTCAGCTCTGCTCTCTCTCAGACCGTCTCTGGTGGTAACTGCTACTCTATATTTCACGCTAATTATTTCCTTGTGTTTGTCACTGTTTCATGACAGGAGTTAGTCAGCCTAACTGTATAGTACTTGGTTGTGCCTGTTTGTTGAACTTCACATAAAATAAATCATTCTGTGACTTGACTTTATCACTCGCGATTGCTTTCGAGATGCATCCGTGTTAATGTGTATAGCTGTAGTTTTTCATTTTTATAGAGTTTTTCATTGTGTGCTTATGCACCTGTGTATGTGTACATTTTACTGTTAATAGACTTTAGGTTTTTCCATTTTTAAGAAAATATTATGATCGATGCTGCTAGAACCATTTCTTTGACGCCTCTCCTGGCATTTATATAGGTTATATTCTTAGTCCCCAAAGAATTTCTGGGTCATTAATGTTTTGCCTTACTAGATAATACCAAACTATTTTCCAATTTACCCTTTCCAGGATTGCATGGAAATTCTCATTGCTCCATATCCGGGGCAACATGTGACACCGTCAAGCTAATTTCTTCCAATTTGGTGATCATTACATAGTATCTTGTTATGGTTTTAATGGAAATTTTACATATTAATAGGATTGAAAATAGTTCCTTAGGCTTATTAATCATTTCTGTTTACTCTTCTTTGAAATGTCTGTTAATAGATCTTCTTTAACACTATTGGGTTGTCTTGTTCACTCAGAAGGATTCTTTATATATTCAAGGATACTGTTTTGTTAGTTATCTGTATTGAAAGTATTTCTTTTCCAATTAATGGCTCACTTATTACATTTGCTAAATAGTTTTCCTAAATCACCCTGGTACACTTCTAATTTTATTCAAAATGACCCCACTTCTCCAACCTCAATCCCTTATCTTGGAACCAAGTTTATACACCTCGATGTTCTTACGTGGAAGAGAGCTTTCCAGCTTGTCAGAATATAAAGACATCTGTAGTGGGAAAGTTAAATAACAGAGTTTAAAGACAGTTCAAGAAGGTTCTCAAGGCAGCAACTACACCCTTGTCACCAAGGCTTTCACCACGCGGTGCCTGGAACATAGTGGTCACTCCTATTCTTGGTTCAATAACAGGCACAGGCAGCTTGCCTCACAGCCCCACACAGCCAACCCTTCTGGGGTCCCACCCTCTGCCTCACCAACTTCAGCCCCACCCCCATCTTCAGGAATTGCTTCCTCTTACCTGCTTTAGCTTCTTCCTTTCCTATGCAGGCCAGGTGGCATAATCCTCTTCATTCAAATGTTTAGGCTTGGCTTGGCACCCATAGCTCAGTGGTTAGGGCTCCAACCACATACAATGAGGCAGGCAGGTTCGAACTCTGCCCCGGCCTGCTAAACAGCAATACCAACTGCAGCAACAACAACAAAAACAGCCAGGCACTGTGGCAGGCACCTATCATCCCAGCTACTTGGGAGGCCGAGGCAAGGGAATCCCTTGAGCCCAAGAGTGACGCCATAGCACTCTACCAAGGGTGACATAGTAAGACTCTATCTCAAAAAGAAAAAGAAAAAAAACCCCACAAATGTTTAGGCCTTTATAAAAGCAAGGAAAAAAACCTCAGGCAGCTTCTAAAGTGCAGCCCTGGAAACACCCTAGAGGCCAGGACCACTGAGGAAAATTTTGTGCAAATAAATATATATCAAGATCTCCATAAATTACCCTGCTATGCCAGTCAGGAAAAAGCTTCCATCCTGCTTATCTGAGATATCACTGGTGCTAGGGTAGGGTAGGGTAGAGCCTGGTCTTGGCCATAAGGACAGCAGGTCTAGCTCAAGGCAGGAACTGATGAGATGCACCCAATACTGCAGAGCCCTGACCTTTGCACCCACTCATTTGGCTTTGAATCACATGTTGGCTCTTGGCAAATTCTGATATTGTTGTCTTGTGTCTCCTTTTAGTTCCTGAATTCTCATTTCCCTTATTACAGTCATACATCCTGCCTCGTCAACTGCACCCCATCCCTATAAGAGCAGAGACCCAGGTCTAATACATAGAACTCTACAGATGCTTCGAACATGAAACCATGACCTTTCAAGCATAGACAAACCCTCTCTCTTTCCAAAGTAACAAGCTAATTATTTTCAGTCTTTCTTCTCTTATAGGTAGTTCCTCCAACGCTGAATAATTATAGTTCCTATTCTCCAAAGAACCTTCCTGTGCACAAAGAAAGGTATGTCAGCTCGAGAAGAGTTGTGTTTTTAAAGAAACATATATTTAATTTTGGGGTGAAATACTTTGTATTTAATTTCCCATTCTAGGATGATGAGACTGACTTTTTTTTTTTTTTTTTTTTTGCTATCTTAGGTAAAGCAATGTATTCAGAGATCAGAGTGCAGTCCACAACCCTTGAGGTAAACTATTTTCATAATAATACTAAGAAATTGTTTGTACTTGTTTCTGGAATGGATTAGTGCTGACAGTATTAAAGCACTAGTGGGAAAAACAGCAGCTGGGGTGGTGCCTGTGGCTCAAAGCCGGCCCCATATGCCAGAGGTGGCAGGTTCAAACCCAGCCCTGGCCAAAAACTGCAAAAAACAAACAAAAAAAACCCTGCAGCTGCTTCAGCACAGCCATGATTGCATTCTTCACCACCACACACTCACAGTTTTTTGTTTCTTTGTTTTTGAGACAGTCTTACTTGTTACCCTGTGTAGAGTGCTATGCGTCACAGCTCACAGCAACCTCAAAATCTTGGGCTCAAGTGATTCTCTTGCCTCATCCTCCCAAGTAGGCACCCACCACAAAGACTACAGGCACCCACCACAATGCCCAGCTATTTTTACAGATGGGGTCTCACTCTTGCTCAGGCTGGTCTCGAACCTGTGAGCTCAGACAATCCACTCTAGGCCTCCCAGAGTATTAGGATCACAAGCGTGAGCCACCGCACCCGGCCGCATTCACAGTTTTTTAACAAATTGAATTTTTACTTAAGAATGTTTTTGATGAGACAGTAAAAATTATTAATTTTATTTAAGCTTTAGCCCTTGAGAACACACTTTTTAATATTATTTTTAATATTTATTTAACAGGAAGTTTGTCTTGAGGAAAAGCCACCGTGCAATGGAATTCTGAGCTACATGCATTGCTTTTCTCACTGAACTCCAGTTTTACTTGAAAAAATGACTGACAGACAAAATGTAACTATAGGATTTGGCAGATATTTTCTCCAAAGTGAATGAAGTGAGCCCATCACTACATAGAAGTGAAACCAACAGAATGTGTTGCCAGTGATAAAACTCTAGTGTTCAAAGGAAAACTGAAATTTTGGAAAACTTGTATCTCTCACTGAGAACTGAACAGCTTCTGAATGCCTGAAGACTTTTCTGAGGAGCCCTGTGATGATACTGACAGACGCATTTTTTGATATTGTAGAAGGAAACATCAACATTTAAACATCTACAGAACTTAGTCATTTCCAAATGAATAACTCACCACATTACAAAAATGATGACCCCTTTTAATTCTTTGAAAAAAATTGTAGGGCAAGAAAAATCAATGGATTTTAATGGAACATAGAAGGTGAATTAATATGATTTTATATTCCCCATTGCAACTAACCTCTAAAACACTATCACTTGTGGAGTTTTGGTATAATGACAAAGAAAAATATTCATAATTATCTAAAAGGGCTATGAAAATCAACTCCTTTTCTAACTCCGTATCTGCACGAGGCCAGATTGTCTTTGTATACTTCATTTAAAACAACATTGCAACAGCTTGAATGCAAATAAGCAAATATATGCCTCCAACTTTTACATATATTAAAGAGATTTACAAAAATACAACTCATGTCATACATGAAAGAAATTTACAAAAATAAACAATATCATTCTTCTCACTAATTTTTTTATTTGAAAATATGTTAACCAGTTGGGTAAAAATATTTCAAATTGTATGTAGAAACAGTACACTTTACCCCATGATAGTATTAACGTACACTGCTGTGATTTAATAAAAAGAAAAGATTGTTTTATTTATGTTAATATATAATGGCTTTATTGTGATTTTTAAATGAACTAATAAATACCTCTTAGGAGTCCTCAATACATTTTAATCTTTTGGTCCTGATAATCAAAAAATTGAGAACTACTCATTAAGGATAACTCAACTTGTAGTTGAGTTGTAGATCTTTCTTTGATCATACAAACAGGGCAGCACCTATAGCTCAAGGAGTAGGACGCTGGCCCCATATGCTGGAGATGGCGGGTTCAAACCTGGCCCCGGCCAAAAACTGCAAAAAAAAAAATCATATAAACTGCCAGGGAGTGACATCTTTGAACCCGATACTCAGCATCCTTAAGCTATGTATAAAGCGGATTATTTCCCCATGTACCTTTTCTAACCCTTGCCTACCCTGAGGCCCCTGTGGCAGGCTTATGGCAGCTCTCCAGGCTTGACTGAAGAACAATCTATATTTCACTTGCAGAGAATGACTGAGTATTATTTGAAAACTTGGAGATTTTGCCTTTCCAGGTCATTCACAAAGTCATTGCATAGGATTGCTCTCTGTATTTATTAGCCATCAAAGTTATCCACTTAGCTTGATATGTTTTCTTTCTCAAAGATAGCTTATTTGCTCTCAACCTAAACACTGTCTTCAGCTCTGTGAAATCATAATATGGGATTGTCTGTGTTGTGCAGTCTCATCAAAGGCTGATGATAGGCCACGTGCTGTGGCTCACACCTGTAATCCCAGCACTCTGGGAGGCCAAGGTGGGAAGATGGTTTGAGGTCAGGAGTTCAAGACCAAGCTGAGTAAGATCAAGATCCCATCACTACAAAATATAGAAAAATTAGCTGAGCATGGCAGCATGCTCCTATAGTCCCAGCTACTTGGGAGGCTGAGGCAGGAGAATCACTGCAACTCAAAATTTTGAGGTATCAGTGAGCTATGATGATGCCACTGTACTCTAGCCTGGGTGACAGAGAGAAACTCTGTCTCCAAAGGCAGGGTGGAGGTGGGGGGGCTAGAGATATCTAAAATCTACTGCATGCATAGCTTCCTTTCCTTCTTAGTATACACAAAACTTAGACAACTCCTAAGGAGTTTTCAAACAAGATTTCTCCTTACAGAACCATTTCCCCAAATAGTTTATGCCTAATTCAGTATTCCTCAATCTTGCCACTCAAGTAACTTATTCCATGGGGCCCTCGTCCCTCAGAGAAGGTTCGTATTAGAAATGGCATTCCCCAGTCTATGTGATCTGCCTAATTGCTGAGATGAACTTGATCTGGCAGAAGTCGTGTGCTTTTCTCTCTCTGTCACTTGTGGAATCTTTCTCTTCTCCCATAACCCCTCTTTTATTTTATCTCCAGTAATTTCTTTCACTGCTCTAGGGAACAGCATATGATTTTTTTCTCTCTACCAGCTAATTTGTAAAATCGATGACATTCATTTCTTCACAAAGGTATTCTTAAAGTCTCCAGGTTCCCTTTATATTACTTTGTAAATGTAACTACAGGTATTTATTTCAACCTCGTGGTTTAGTTTTATTTTCCTTTTTTAAATGAAGCATCTGAATGGATTTTTTAAAAAGTTTCCTCTCCCTCTGGATTCTGAATTCAATCATGTTGTCACCGTTATGTAACAGTTCACCCACAGCTCCTTTCTATAGCTCTTCCTGATCACCACCAGCACAAAATGCAATGTATTTAATTCCTTGTGGATTTAAAGAGTAACTTTCCTAAGAAAGAATCTGGATTATCTCAAACTCCTGGTCCTGATTCAAGAAGAATTGCTACAATTTGTAGAAATCCTTCTTCAGGGGTAAGCCCCTGGTTCTTACCACTTGGTCTAAAGTTCTAGCTTTCCTCCTTATGATAACGTGTAAGCTCAGGTTCATACTGGAAGAAATGCTGTAGGGGGATACAAAGATGGAAGACAATATAAAAAACTGAACATGCTACGGCCCTTGAGCTCCAGGAGATCAGTCTAATGGAGGAGACAGAGGTCGACACGAGTGATTGGTACAAACACAGAGGGCCCAGGAACTCCTGTTACCCCAGCTACAGTATTGAAGGTGACTGTGTCTTACAGTTCTCCATCATCCTCTTATGTAGACCTTGTTTCCCTGAGCTGTACCACTCTTGGCCTCTTTGAAGCTCAGGAAATAAGGCAGAGACATTTGCATCACCACCTCAAGAAGTGGTATTTAACAACTTGCATTTCCCAGTGCATCTGCTCTGGGGAAGGGGATTCTTTGATTGTCGTTGTTGTTCTGCACTGGCTCCTCTCCCACATACCTGGACCTCACTGCGTGCTGACGTGGTGCTCTGCCTGCCAGAGCCTGGGGCCCTGGCTTCTGCTGCCCTGCTGCCCTGCTGCCGTCGCTGAAGAAGTCTGAGAAGCTGAGACAAGATTTTTATGCACTTTGCAGTCCCAGAAAGTGGTTGATGCTATTTTAAGATCCTAGGATGACCTGTCTCTCTTGCTTACCCCGCTCTGAAGAACTTGAAACAAGCTCTGCAAAGTGGGGATGGGTGGGAGAGCCGACTTAGGAGCCTCTACTCCTTTCATCCATGTGTCGAGCACTCAGAATATATATATTTTTTTCTCACTATAGTAAATTGTCTGCCTTCCTAGATGCAGGCTAATTCCAGAAGCTGGGAAACTTTTTATATCCTCTCTGCTGAGCTATATGACCTAGGTGTCCTAGAATCTGACCCTGAGCTTCACAGTCCCGTCACCATTTATCCCAGGAATGAGGTCTCCGTGCAAATAAAAGTCTTGATGGACTATCTATCCCAGTGTTTCTGAGATGGGCATTCAGATTAGGCCACCACCCAAATCCTCTCTGTACTTTTCTCACAATATTTTTTCATTGTTAGGACTTCAGTCAGTAAGAACATGTCAATGTTGGGTTGTTCGTTGTGACAAATGTACCATATGTACGTAAAATGTTAGTGATCGGGAGTACTAGGTGTGGGGTGTATAAGAACTCTGTGTACCATCTTCTCAATTTTTCTGCACATCTAAAATAGCTTATTTTTAAAATTACCAAAAAAGTTATACATGCTCTTTTTCAAAATTCAAATCATACTCAAATTATATATAAAGTAAAAAAGAAAAAAAGTTCCATCACACCCTCCCACTACGCTTACTCTTCAGAGCCTTAGAGATAGCTACCATTTCAAATTTGGTGTTTTTTCTATTTTCACACACACACACTCTTTTTTATATATGTATATATGCATATTTATGTATATATATACACATGCACGCATATTCACATATAGATTTTTTAACAAAATAGTATTATAGTATGCATATTGTTTTAAAACTTCTTATTTCCCCATAACACTATAGCAAGTCCTACCATATCAGTACATGTAATTCTAATCTTTTCTTTTCATCAGATTCATGGTGTTTCATAATACAGATGTGCCATAAATTATGTACAATTCTCCTATTCATATATATTTATATTGTTTCCATTTTTTTGTTTTCTCAG
This sequence comes from Otolemur garnettii, assembly GCF_000181295.1. Taxonomy (NCBI): domain Eukaryota; kingdom Metazoa; phylum Chordata; class Mammalia; order Primates; family Galagidae; genus Otolemur; species Otolemur garnettii. Next base: position 36,492,174 of record NW_003852403.1, read on the forward strand.
ACAATACTACAATAAACATTTTGTATAACCAATTATGTATATACACATGGTTTTTCAGATATAATTTAATTCCAAAAGAACAAGATTTAAACAGTTTTACCAACCACACTTCTCCTTACATACAATGTTTGTTTTGTGACTTTCAAAATATTACAGGGGGCACAAATGTTTTGTTACCTGGATACCTTGTGCAATGCTCAAGTTGGGGCTTTCAGGGTGCCCATCACCAGCAGAGTGTGTGCCCGTCATTTAGTTCCCAATGATTAGTGAGTACATGTGGTATTCGTTTTTCCATTCCTGGATGGCACTTAGGATAACGGTCTCCAGTTCCATCCAAGTTGCTGCAAAAAGACATGATTTTGTTTGTTTTTATGGCTGAGTAGTACTCCATGGTAAATGTAGACGTATCACTCCATCCAGCAATCCCATTACTGAGTATCTACCTGAAAGGAAAGCAGTCGTTTTATCAATGCTGTAACCCCTTCTATCTGTCTGCCCCCATTCCTCATCAAGAGGTTGGTTCCTTTGTTTGCCCCAAGTCTGAACTACGTATTTTCATTGTATTCCCCAATTCCTGGCACATAGTAAGTACCAAATATGCATGAAGGAAGGCAGGAGGGAAGAAAGGAAGGAAGGAAGGGAGAAAGGCACTTTGGGACATTCATTGTTTTATTGACTTCTCTCTGTGTATCTTTAATATGACTTTTCTGCCACTCTCCATGAGAGTAGGCTACTCAAAGAAGTCTTAATTTGGTCTAAGAGCCAGGCCATGTAGCGATGGAAAGCCACTGTAGTAATTTTTTTCCTTGGTCTTGGAAGCCCTAGAGCCATCTCTAGGTAGGTAGATTATTTGCAAAAGGGGCCAGCATAATTCCCATTACTGGTGTTATCCTGTCTTATATCTTTGGGCTTAGCCACGAACTTGCTTTGGTTAATGAGACAATGGTAAATGTGACACAAGAAGGGACTTAAAAAGTGTTGGCATAGTTGGACTTATTTTTTTTTCTTGCTGTTCCTGAGAATGCTGAGACCACCAAGTGAGAAAGCTACAATTTGATCTAGCCTGCTGGAGGTTTAAAGATTGCATGGAGTAGTGACAAACCTCTCAATTAATGTCCCCTAATTCAACCATCCAGCCAAGCACCAGACATACCAATGCTGCTACCTAATATCATTTGGGCCCCACCTGCCAAATAATCAATGACCAAATGGTCAAACTGCCACCTGCCTGACCTCAGACCAGAAAAACCACTGAAAGCTTACACAGGTGATTATATAAAATAATAAATATTCGTGTTTCAAGCAACAAAGTTCTGAATTGGCTCTTATGCAGCAGACGCTAACCAATACATAATAATTCCCTGGAAAAGGATAACATGAGAGAGAATAACTTGGAGAGAGAATAGCAAAAATGGAAAAACAATACATAAGACCTTAGTAAACTGAATCCAACAATACACAAACACACAAGCACATACACACACACAAAGACATCATGAATAACTTGGGTTATTTCAAGAATATGTGAACTTTGTCACATCATTCTGCAAAAGGAGGGGTAGAATGTTTCTAATTATTTTAATAGATAAAGAAATATTAATTAATGAAATTCAAAACAATTTCAAATAAAACAAAACAAACCAGGAACAGAAGGGAAGTTTAACATTATAATGATTATCTTCTCCCAAACTCCTATCAAATATTATAGTTAATGATAAAATTTAGAACTTTCCCTTTAAAGTGAGGAATGAGATGAGGATGTATGTTGCCACTGCTTTTATTCATTAACATTCTGAAGGTCTTAGTCAGTGCAATAAGACAAGAAAAATAACATATAAAAAATCACATGAAGAAAATAACTTATCATACACAATGTGGTTTTATAATGTAGAAAAATCCAAGAACATCTTTTTTTTCCTTTTTTTGGAGTCTCACTTTGTTGCTCTCAGTAGAGTGTCATGGCGTCATAGTTCACAGCAACCTCCTCAAACTCTTAGGCTCAAGAGATTCTCTTGCCTCAGCCCCCCAAGTAGCTGGAACTACAAGTGCCCACCACAATGCCCAGCTATTTTTAGAGACAACATCTTGCTCTACTCAGGCTGGTCTCAAACCTATGAGCTTAGGCAATCTACCTGCTTCAGCCTTACCGGAGTGCTAGGATTACAAGTGTGAGCCACCTCACCTGGCCCAAGAGCATCTAAGATCATTAAAAGTTAGGTTTTAACTCTTTGGATACAAAACTGACATACAAAAATCAGTGGGATCTTCCTGAATAAAAACACTAACCAATAAGAAAAAGAAAAATATATATTTTATTTCATTAATTATTTATTATTTATTGTTATACTTATTTGTTTCAGATTAATATAAGGTTCCAAAGAATTAAGTTACAATGTTTGTGTTTAAGGTTAAGTCCCTGTTGCAGTTGTGTCTTAGGTTAAGTCCCTATTGTAGTTGTGTCCTGCACCCAGGATGCCCATTAGGTGGGAGCACGCCAATCCCTCACCCTCCTCTCCCTTTCCCCCAACTTAAATTGAATTGAATTTTTCACTTGTGTGGGAGGAAAAAAAAAAATTTTTTTTTTAGAGGGGGAGAAAAAAAATTAAATAATAACAATCACATTAGTCAAAGCCCAGTCTCCCCCAGATCTGCTTACTCATCTTGAATGTATTTCCATGTGGTATGAATAGACTAATCACATATTTCTAAGTTCCATGAAGGCAGAAACAACATCTATTTTGTTCCCCACTGTAATTCTAATGTCAGGCACAGAGAGGGTAACCAATAAGCATTTTTGTCTAATAAGCCTGTTGGGTGACCAACTGTCCTGGTTTGCCCAAAACATGGAACTTTCAGGGCTAACACCAGGACAAACTGGGGTAGTTGGTTACCCTGTCAGTATAACCCAAATGGAAGGGAAAATCTGAGTGTCCATGGTCACACCCAAGGAATAGGTCTTTGCTTTCAGAAATTAAAAAAGTAAGTGAATGATTTTTCGCTGAGGTTTTCGTGTTTTATTAACCGAGTGAGGCTGAAGTTAATGGATGGAAAATGAAACAGTGCCTCTCCATAATAAAACTCATACAGTGATATTTTGGAATCTATGACAACATTAAATCTGCCAAGATTATGTAGAATTTATAAATATAAGATTCTTCCTACACCATGCTAACACAATCTAACAGCATCCCAAAGTGAGAAGCCATACAAGAATTGTCTTCATTAAATCACAAGCAACTGCTTTTCTCCCAAAAGCAACTTGAAAAAACAATCAAAAAGGGCCTGTTGCTCTGAGAATAATAGTGAAAGAATATGCATCTGATGAAACTATTTCTGATGAGAAAGATAAGTCATTAATCTGCATTACATTCAATACTTGAAAATTAATTTTTCTAAAATACCCTCCACAGCAGCACAGATTTTCTATTTGAAAGTAACATTCATTACATACAGAATGCAGGGAAGGGGAACAGCGGCATAGATTATTCAACACATAGATATTATCTGCTATGGTCTGAATGCATATTTCCCTCCAAAATGCATATGTTGGAACTTAAACCCCAAGGTAGTGGTACCCGTATTAAAAGGTGGGCCCTTTGGAAAGAGATTAGGCCATGAGAGACTATTCTCACCCACAAGAATGGACTCAATGCCCCAAGAAAAGAGGCTTCAGGGAGCTGCCTGGCTCTGCCGTCGCTTCCACCACACAAGGATGCAACAGCAAGGTACCATCTTGGGAGCAGACAGCACGGTTTTATCAGATGCTGGATCTGCTGGTGGCTTGTGGATGGACTGCCCAGCCTCTGGAATTGTGAGAAATAGATTTCCATTGTCTATAAATTACTCAGTCTCACGTATTTTGTAATAACAGCAAAAATGGGCTAAGACCATATCACTTCACCAAAAAGTGTCATTTTCTATGACTTGCCAACGAATAAACACATTCCTTCAGTATTTGTGGAAGATTGTGAAATATGTATTTGTTTCCTGACAAGACTCCTAAAGCCCTTGGAATCTATGTTAATATAAGTGTCTTTGATATGCTAATGAGATAAATGGTACTGTGGGCCCCTAGATGCCTTCAGGACTCAGGTTGGGCATTGGAAAGATCAAGGCATGTTTACAGCAACAGCGGGCACACTTTAAGCCCCACCTCCCAACCTCCAGCGAGGGGAGAGAGGCTGCAGGTTAGTTAAGCTGATCGCCAATGGCCAATGATTTACCCAATAATACCTGCGTCATAAAGCTTCCATAAAAACCCAAAAGGACAGGGATCCTTTGGGATAGCTGGACAAGTGGAGGTTCCTGGAAGGTGGCTCACCTGGACACAGCATGGAAGCTCCACACCCCTTCCTGCATATGTGTCTCTTGCCCTGTGCATCTTTTTCATCCAGCTATTCATGTATATTCCTTATAATATCCTTCATAATAAATGGGTAAATACATGTAAAGTGATTTCTGTGAGGTTCTCTAGCAAATTAATTGAAGCCAAGGAGGGGGTCACGAGTACCCCAATTTATAGGCAATCAGTTAGAAGCACAGGTCACAACCTGGGGCTTGAAATTGGCCTCTGAAGTGGTCAGAGGTCTTCTGGTACTGAGCCCTCAACCTGTGGAATATGATGCTACTGCAGGTAGGTAGTGCCAGAATTGAATGGAATTATAGGACACTCACCTGGGGTCCACTGCAGAATTGCTTGGTGTGAGGGGGGAATAATCCCCAAAGAGCTGATCACAGAAGTGTCCTCTCTTGAGTATTGTACCAGTGACTATGTATGAGAGTGGAAAAGATGGTTTGGTCTTTCCTATCTCTCACTAATTTCCAGTTGTAGCAGAATTATCCCCACACCCATTTTGGTGTCAGAATCATTGGGAAGTTTGTGAGAGTAGAAATGTCACTTTGTTTTTTCCTGCATTTTACAGAATCCCGAAGTGACTTATACTTCCAACTGAAATCTTTATTTCATGTGTGGCTTCTGCCTCATTCTTCCTCAATGTTGGACAAGTCTTTCTTTCTTTTTCTTTTTGAGACAAAGTCTCACTTTATCACCCTGGGTAGAGTGCATCATAGCTCACAGCAACCTCAAACTCTTGGGCTCAAGCAATCATCTTGCCTCAGCCTCCTGAGTACCTAAGACTACGGGCGCCGGCCACAATGCCTGGCTAGTTTTTCTATTTTTTAGTAGAGACAGGGTCTCACTCTTGCTCAGGCTGGTTTGAACTCCTGCGCTCAAGCAGTCCACCTGCCAATGCCTCCCAGAGTGCTAGGATTATGCCCATGAGCCACCACACCTAGCCCAGACAACTCTTAGTGATTATGCCTTTACGATACTATTGTAATTCTTCTCTTCTGCCTAAGTTGATCTTACCTAGGCCTAACATATAGTGGGACTGAAACTGAACTACAGATAGATTTAGGGAACTATTGGATCAATTAGTCAAGTGCTGAAGGAAACTGAGAAACTGCCATGTGCCATTAAATAAATTGTCTCATTTAATCTTTAAAATAACTGATAGGTAGCCATTATCCTTGTTTACTTATAGGGAAACTGAGGCTCTGTATGTTTGAACATAATTGAGCAAGTTCATTTAGCTACTGAGCTACAGAGTTCAGATTCAATTTCAGTTGGTTTACTTCTGTAGGCTATGCCCTCCCATTGTACCTCATTTGGGTGAATACACCCTGATGGTGGGGGTAGTCTATGATAAAAGCACGATTTGAACTGAGACCATTAAAATGTAATTCTTTGTGATTTAAACTAATAAAGAATGCAAGAAAATTAATTTGTATAAATGTGTAATCTTAATTTTAGATTCTATAATGGACAGAATGTTTAACTTCAAAGTTTGACTAAGTTCAACTTATAAGTCACATATAAAGTACATTTTGCCTGTTCATCTACAAAAATACTAAAATTCACCACTTTGTAGATAAGCCTGTTCCCTTATTTAGCTTCAATGAATATGAGTGGCTTAAGTTGAGACTTTATCTCAAAACTTCATTTAATTTAGATACCTCATTTTGGATTAAATTATCTAATTATCTGATTCATGATGCAATAAATCAAACACAAAGCCATAACTGCTAGATAAAAAAAGTAAACTTTGTCACAACCGCTTGATTTTATTAAAATTTACTGTATCCTGTTTAAGTGCTATTAATGCCATTATATTCTTTGTTATATTATTTAATAATACTAATTTTATTCACTTAAAATTACTTTAGATTATGAAAAAAATTTCTATCAGTATGATGTGTCAAAAAATTCAATTATGTATAAAAAAACTAAATAGAACAGATGAGGTTAGAGAAATAGAAAGGTGTCAGTTTATATAAGGTCCTACAGGTCAAATAAAAAATGTTTGAACTTTACATTCAATGGGAACCCAATGGCAGATTTTAAACAGGGGAATCACATGTCCTGATTAGTGCTTTTTAAAAAGTACTCTGCTGTTTTAAGGAGGAGTTGTAAAGGAGAAGGTGAGAGTATTATCCAGAGGCTAGGTGGTAGATGTGTTCAAACAATGTCTGGGGAAAAGACAGGGGTGACTGGGAATGGAGAGGAAACAGCAAAAACAGAAAAAAAGGTCATTTTTGATATCCTATAGGATTGGAGAAAAACGAATGGTCAGCGATATCTCCAGGGTTTGTGGACTGACCTATAGATGGTAGCATTTCCTGAAATGAAGAAGAACAGAGAAATAGGATGCTTCCCCTGTGGTATAGGGGTGTGTGTATGTGTGTTTGGGGGATGGTGTGCCCCCTAGAATTTTATCTTACTCCATTGCTCACATACATTTTGTACTTTCCAGTTGTAGGAGACAGACTCTCAGGTGGCCTCAAGGTCCCAGCTTCCTAGTGCTCACACCTTGGGGGATTCTCCCCCCTTGAGTAGGACTGGGACCCGTGCCTTGCTTTTAACCAATGGAATACAGCAATATGTGTGGGAGTGTACGAAAACATGTACATGATGACATTACATAACAGTGGAACCCATTTTGCTAGGAAACGCTCTCCCTTGTTGGCTTTGCAAAAGCAAGCAGCAGTGTAATGAGCTGGTCTATGAAGATGGCCAAGTGCGAAGCAACTGAGGGTCACCTCGAGTTAATGGCCAGCAAGACACCGAGGCTCTCAGAGCAACAACTTGCAAGGAACTTAAAGCTGCCGGCAACCATAGGAGTTCAGAAGCAGATCCTCCCCAGGCGAGCCTCAGGTAAGGCAGCAGCCCCAGCCAATGTCTTCATTATACCTTTTTGATTCTCCAAAGCAGCTAAGTTGCACCTGACTCCCAATCCATAGAAACTCTGAGATAATAAATGTGTGCGTGTTTTTAAGGCACACACTTGTGATAATATTGCTAAGGAGCAATAGATAACTGTTATACCAATTTTCTTTCTTTTTAATTTTTTTTATCGAGACAGTCTCACTTTGTCACTCTTGATAGAGTACTGTGGCATCATAGTTCACAGCAACCTCAAACTCTTGGGCTCAAGAGATTCTCTAGCCTCAGCCTCCCTAGTAGCTGGGACTACAGGCATCTGCCACAATGCCCAGCTATTTTTTTTCTATTTAGCAGGCCCAGGCTGGGTTCCAACCCACCAACCCCAGAGCCTGTGGCCGGTGCCCTAAACACTGAGCTATGGGCACCCAGCCTATACCAATTTTCTAAAAAATTCCTCTTAAAAGAAATAATATTTGTAATAGGATTCAGATTTCTCACATGTATAAATTATTATTCCTGTTTTGAAAAAATAACTTTTTATATATGTCTATTTATAAGAATGTAAGTCTATACACTCTCTCAATAACAAATGCATACATTGCATGCTGTCAGTTTAACATAGAGTCATAAGTTACAAGAAAACTAGTATAGGGGAAGCAACTTGTTCCTACAGCTCGTTCACGACAAACCCAGGAGCAAAACTTAACCACACTGAGATGTGACTTTAGCATTCATGCGACATATAACCATGAAAAAAGTCTTGACAATCTTCCACTTTTTTAAGTGTGTACTATCAAAACCTTTTGAGAACTCCTAAAAGGCAAAAATTTTCTCACCTAGAAAGTACACTGCCGTATGTAAATTTTAGCATTATAAAACTCATCACGTCTGAATCAAGTGCTTCTATTTGTATTTGACTCCTTAATTCTCTCTAAATCACTTCATGACAAAGGAGAACAATTTTTTAGCTTATTTATTTCATTCATACGTAGCCACAGTAGATGCTGAAAAGCAAGAAAATCTCAACCTCTGTACTCACAGAGCTACGAGTTTGAAGTGGCGTAGATAGATTTGTCTTGGCTTAACAAAAGGCTGTTCTAAAAATGTTTCCTTTGGTCTCGATAAGACGGAAGGCATGCACAGTGCCTGGCACAGAGTGAATGTGCATTATTGTCATCGTTGGACAGAAAGGAGAAGGGAGGTGCACCGGGACAGTGCGTACCGAAATTTAAGCAAGTGATGCAGTGAACCACACCACCACCCTACTACTTCATAATGCCCCATAATTTTTCTTTCATCAGTTTGTCATTCTGTTTGATAAAGACTCTGATAACGAGAGAAGAGAATGTTCAGCAGCATGCAGAGACTAACTGGGAATGATTCATCAAAAGGAACAATTGCCCAACCCTTGCCAGGTATGGAAAGTGAAAGAAAGTTGCACCAGTATAAACAAGTACTTTGGGAAGTAATGCGAGAAGCCTGAGAAATGTTGATAAATAAACTGCAGGACCAGGTGAACGAAACCTCACATCCCTTCCATTCTTTTTGACAAGCATATTTTGAGCACCTACTAGGGTTCAGACATTGTTCTAGGCATTGGGAATGCAAAAATGAATAAGATACAGCCATTGACTTCAGTAGAAATGCATTACAGTAGAGTTCTACAGTAGAAAAATATACATAGCCAAAATATCAATGGCCACATAGTGGATGGAATAAAAGATTAACTCTACCCAGGAGTTAGAGAAAGCTTCTTAGAAAAGGAGATGTCTGAGTTGAGTTTTGTGGGATAAACAAAAAAAGAATCAAGAAAAAACTAAGGAACAACCGAGCGCAAAAGCACAGCACGTGCTTCCCAATTTCAAAACTTACTACAGTAATTAATACAGTATGGTGCAGCCACAAGAACAGATGTATGGATTAATGGAAGAAAATTGAGAGTCCAGAAGTAAACTCTCATATTTAAAGGCAATTGATTTTTGACAAGGGTGCCAAGAAAGGTCAATGGAGATTTAATTTTTTTCTACAAAAAGTGTTTGGACAATCAGATAGCCTTATGAAAAGAAATAAATTGGACCCCCACTTAACACCACCTACAAAAATCAACTTGAAACACATCAAAGACTTAAACTGTAAGAGTTAAAGCCTTACAACGCTTAGAAGAAAATATAAGTGTAAATCTTTGTAACTGTATTTTATACAAAGCCTTCTTAGCTATGACACCAAAAGCACAAGTGACCTCCCCCAGAAAAGAAAAATTAGGAAATCATCAAAATTAAAACCTATTGTGCTTCCTAGGACATATTATTAAAGAAATGAAAAGATAGGCCACAAAATGGAAAAAAAATTTGCAAATCATATACTTAATAAAAAGCTTATCTAGAATATATTTTTAAAACTCCTACAACTCAGTAATGAAAAAAAATTAACAAATTAAAAAATGGACAAAGGATCTGAATATTTTCTAGTGTAATTTCTCCAAAGAGAAATTTTTTCCTAGTATGTTTTCTCCAAAGAGAATATACTCATAGCTAGTAAGCACATGAAAAGATGTTCAACATCATTAACCATCAGAGAACGCCACTCAAAACCACACTGGGATACCACTTCACACCCGCTAACATAGCTATGATAAAAAAGATAGACAGTGGTAATTATTGGCAAGGATGTGGAGAGATCAGACCACTCATACACTCACCGCCTGAGAAAGTAAAATAGTGCAATCACTTTGGAAGAAGAGTTTAATAGGTCCTGAAGTTTAAACAGAATTACCATATAGTCCTCGGTACAGGTATGTACCCAAGAAAAATAAAAAACCTGTGTATACACAAAAGCTTATACGTGAATGTTCATAGCAGCATTATGCATAACAGCCAAAAAGTAGGAACAACCCAAATGTTTATTAACTGATGAAAGGATGAATTTGATGTGGTATATCAATACCGTGAAATATTACGTGGCAATACTAAGGAATGAAATCTGATATATGTGACAACACGGATGAACCTTTGAAGACATGCTAAGTGAAAGAAGCTAATCACAAAAGGCCGTACATCGTATACCATTTCTACTTAATGTCCAGAAGAGGCAACTCCATGAAGACAGAAAGTAGACTGGTGACTGCCTAAGCCCGGAGGGTTTGACTACTAACAGGTTCAGGGGTCCTTTTTGGGATGACGAAAATATTCCAAAAGAGATTGTGGTATTTGTTCCACAATCCTGTGAATACAATAAAAACTATTGGACTGAACACTTTAGATGAGTGAATGTATAATAGGTGAATTATAGCTTATTAAAGCTATTAGGCATCAGAATAGATAGATTAATATATAGAAAAAATGCATAATAGATGATGGATTTTTGTGTGTGTGTGTGTGTGTTTTTTTAGAGACAGAGTCTCACTTTGTCACCCGTGATAGAGTGCCGTGGTGTCACAGCTCATAGCAACCTCCAACTCCTGGGCTTAGGCGATTCTCTTGTCTCACCCTCCCGAGTAGCTGGGACTACAGGCACCCGCTATCACGCCTGGCTATTTTTTGCTGCAGTTTGGCCGGGGCCAGGTTTGAACCCTTGGTACATGGGGCCGGCGCCCTACTCACTGAGCCACAGGCGCTGCCCTAGATGATAGATTATTGAGTGTATAAACTGCCCAAATTCTTCGCCCTTCTCTGTATCCATTCCCTTTGTCAGGTGACTTTCTACTTCCTCTCACTAAAGAGGTAGAGTCTGACATTGTGACTTGATAGGAAAGTGACTTGATGGCAGGGCATGCAAGAGCCTTGGCTGTTTCCATTTGACATGAGACCATGCCTAGATTACCCCATTAGTCTGATCGTGGGTGAGAGACAGGTGGCACAGAGAAGATTCTCTTCAGTCATTCCCTCTGAGGTCATCCTAGCCCAGCCGCCAGCCATCTGATTCCCAAACATGTGAATGAGCCTAGTGGTGATCAGAAAAACCACTCAGTCAAACACTAATTATCAAATGTTAAACTTACAGATTAATCAAATGTCTGGTTGCTCCGTTTGGGGGTTGCTTGCAGCATTTTTTTTGTATGTGTGTAGCAACAGGTAACTCATATAGGAGGGCAGCACAGCATTCAGGTGTCGTCTCAGGAACTCAAAGGATGAGGATAGAAAGGATAGGCAATGAAGTTTAGAGCTTTCTGGATCCCAAGTTCCTCTTAAGGAGAAGTGGTGGGAGGGCTAGACCTACATATATTAAATTATGTGTGCAGATGAACACAGATAGAAAAATGCTGCTTAAAGGTAGTGCAAGGTGATTGGAAATTCCATAGTGATATTTTTAAAATAGAGAATGTCCTATTTATGATCTAGTACTGAAAATTTTACCTTAATTTTTTTATTACAACATCACAACATTACACCTGTGGCATTCTCGCAAAAAATGTATAACCTTAAAGTACTTGTGAGTGTCATAGTAATCCAATAAATGTCATAGTATCATAGTAATCCAAATAATAGGACATTCTACTAAAAACTAGCCTGAATGTGTTAAGGTCCTAAAAGACAAAAACGAGTAAGAAATTTTTTCCCAGATTAGAGAAAAAGAGATATAAAAGTTAAATGAAATGTGGGATCTCTGAGTTTTAGAATTGAAAAAGAGAATTAGAGGAACAATTGGAAAATTTTGAATAAGATCTGTAGATTAGTTACTAGTAAAAACTATTAAATTGAACTGTCAAGACTGGGGAACTGGGTTAAGGGTTATATGGAAACCTTTTGTACTATTTTTCTGACTTTTGTGTAAGCCTAAAATTATTTCAAAATAAATAGTTTTTTAAAAAGTTAGGCCAGGCTTAGCACAGTGGTTACGGCACCAGCTATGTACACCGAGGCTGGTGGTTTTGAACCCGGCCTGGGCCAGCTAAAGCAATACTGACAACTGCACAACAACAACAACAACAAAAATAGCCAGATGTTGTGGTGGGCACCTGTAGTCTCAGCTACTTGGGAGGCTGAGGCAAGAGAATTACTTAAGCCCAAGAGTTTGAGGTTGCTATGAGCTGTGACAGCTTGGCACTCTAAGGGCAACATAATGAGACTCTATCTCAAAAAAAAAAAAAGTTAGGCCAAGTGTAATGTGATCACATTATTAATTTTTTCTTTTTTGAGAAAGAGGGAAGAATATATAGAAAACTGTTAACAGGAAATATTTTCCACAAATAACTTGTTGACATGCCAGACACTATTTTGGTCCTGGGACTAGAGCAGCCGATTAGACAGAAGAACCCTTGCTTTGCTTTCCTGTGGGCTCTCTTTGTCGTATGGTAGATAAAAAATATCCAAGGTGATTTCGGCTAGTGCTAAATACTGCAGGAAATAAAACAGGATAAGGGAGTAGAAACAGATGGGAAGGGCTACTTTAGATGACACGGTTAGGAAAACTCTCTTTGAATGAGACCTCTGGAGCCGACTTTGTATGGAAGGGATATTTTAGGTAGGGAAAAGCAAAGCAAAGGCCAAGAAAAGAAAGGCCTAGAGTGTTCCCAGGTTAAACTGGACCAGTAGGCATCATCTAGCACAGGTGGGGAAGTGTAAGCAGTTTGTGTTTTATGTACAAAAGGAAGTGATTAAACGGTTTTAGTAAGAAGGTGGGATGTGATGTCACTGGCTTTCTTTAAAATGTCATTTCATTTTGTAGGAGGATAAGAGTGTCAGAAAAGAGGCCTATTGGGAGGTCATCACAGGAGTCTAGAGAAAGAAGAGTGGCCACTTGATTAGTCAGTGAAGGGGGAAAGCCGCAGCTGATTTTGGGCATATCTTTAGAACTGACTAAAGTCTGCAGATGGATTGGACAAGGGAAGTTAGGAACAGCAAGGAATCTAGGATAACTCTTGTTTTCTTGTGCAGTATGGATAGATTCTGGTGCCATTTATCAGAAAAGAGTGATGCAGGAACAGGGTACTGTGGGAGAAAATCAAGAATTCTGTTCTGGACGTATTAACTTTGAGCCATTTCTTAGGCCTTTGCCGTTTCATGCTTCTACAATGTTTGTGTAACATATGAGGGGCATCCAGAAAGTATCCAATTATTGTTAATACTATTTTTCATATTGTATGGCTGGATACTTTCCAGATAGCCCTCATATATATGTAAATGTAATCTTATTTATTTTGGGAGCTTACATTTTAAAAAACAAATAATGAAGTAGGTAGGTTCTTGAACATTAAGAAAATGTTAGGCCAACCAGGTGCTCCAATAATTTAAACAGGAGGCATATCTACCTGGAGAAGTTACTGAGATGAGACTAATATGTAGGTAAAATGGCTCTTTCCCCCAAACAAGCAGTTGTAGAATTTACAGGTAAAAGTGATGTATTAAATCTGTTCCTGAGTATGAACAATGATGGGCAGCCACCGGTGCACCTTTTTATATCAATGCAGCAGTTTTTTTTTTCAGGAGAAGAATAAAATCATGCAACTGTCCTTAAAGTTTAGAAAAGGAAACTCTGATCAAACGTGCATGTAAGGCCAGGCCCTGTGGATGATGTCTGTAGTCCCAGCTATTCAAAGAAGCTGAGACAGGAGGATCACTTGAGCCCAGGAGTTTGAGGTTGCTGGGAGCTAAGCTGACACCACTAGCCTGGGTGATAGAGTGAGACTCTGCCTCAAAAAAAAAGAAAGAAAGAAAGAAAGAAAGAAAGAAAAGAAAAAGAAATAGTGCATGTAGGAAGAAATATAATGGTAATTTCTTTTTCTTTAAACAAATGATGCCTGTGGAATCTGGAAATTATAGGAGAGTAATTATTCAAAGATTGCCATGTAGTGGTCAAGGGTGTGGACTCTGCAGCCCATTGGTCTATGGTCTACTCTTACTTCCACCACTTACTGGTCATGTAGCTTTGTTCAAGTTTTGTGACCTCTCTGTGCCTCAGTTACATCATCCATAAGCAGGGATAATGATATGACCCTGTGATGCATCCCCAGATTCTGCTTCTCAGATGCTGGAAGTATTACCAGAAGATGGCCCCTAGCTGTCAGCCCTCTTTGGGGATTGCCTGGGTGAAGGAAATTGTCTCTCCCCAGGTCCTGGCTTCCGTCCTACCAGGGACAGCCATATCCAACGACTGACCAACAGAAGGTATAATGGCCTGACCCTGTTGCCCAAATTCAAGGCAACTAGAAGGACCTTCCCAGCTCCAGAGTTTCATATAGAGTTGGCAAGGTCCTCACTGGACCTGCGTTCCAGCTCAACTGCTCACTCAGCCGAGTCCTGCTTTCTTTCTCTTCCTTCCTCAGGTTTTGATCCCAAGACTTCCTAGTAAATATCTTGCAATCTTATCTCCCTCTTGGAGTCCGCTTCCCAAAGAGCCCAACCTACAACATGAGAGTACCTTCCTCATAGGGTGATCCTTCGGAATAATTAAGTCACCATACAGAAAGCACTTTAGTGCCTGCACACAGTGACCGGCATGCAAATGTAAGCTATTATGATTGAAGGGAGCTGCTTATGAAACAATCACCTCCTATAAAAGTCTTTTTCTTTAATCATAAAAGTCTTATAATAGTGGTTTGAATTAATTTTACGTATGTTGTAACTAAAGATAACCAGCTTGTTTTAGGTGATGGGAAAAGAAAGAGGCTTATTTCTGACCTATTTGTTGTGACTGGAACCCCCTCATTCCTACTTGCCAGGGGGCTATCTCTCTGTTTGCTGACTATAAACAACTTCTATATTTGTATATTGTTTTTTTTTTCCTTTTAGGCTTTTTTTTATGTTTTTAATGATTATTTTTTATTAAATTATAACTTTGTACATTGATGCATTTATGGGGTTCAGGGTACTGCTTCGATATACAATGTGAAATGTTTACATTGAATCAAGTAACACGTCCATCACAATTATACTCATTTCTTAATAGTTTTGAAATGTACCATTGCATCATGCACATTAGGTGAGGTCCCCCCGAATACCCTCTCTTCTCCCACATACCCTCTCCCTACCCATACTGGGGTTTTTTAATTGAGAAGAGGTAGGTGTCAATTGTGTTTTCATTAGGCACGGATTACATACATGTTCTGATAAAGACTTCTCCTGACAGGAATCCCTATTTGTAGGGGTCTCTTCTAAGACAAGAAACCAATGTCCTGAGCTTAATCCACTCTGTTCAGTCAGAGGGTTGGATCTTTTTTTTTTTTTTTTTT
>NW_003852403.1:36507723-36560459 GCF_000181295.1 Otolemur garnettii
TTTGGTTGCAGCCATCATTGTTGTTTGGCGGGCCCGGGCTGGATTCAAACTGGCCACCTGTGGCTGGCACCTTAGCCACTTGAGCCACAGGCGCCAAGCCAGAGGGTTGGATCATTTTGTCACTACATTTCTATCTTTCTCTTTCACTCTCTCTTTTTTTTGGGGGGGGGTGAAAGGGATCTGGTTCATAAGTAATTGATCCCTGAGAACTAAAATAGAGATTGAACTTTTTCCATAAAACTGAAAGCTCTAAAGGAAAAAAGCCCAGAGAGCGTCCATACCCCAAAGCAACAAATACAAGATCACAAAAAGCTACATTTGGAAAATAAGTATTACCCCCCAAAGTCAGATGACAGATTAGATTAGGCCATATTAACATATCACGAGGAACAAAGAAGTAACAAATGCAAACTGGCTCAGAAGTAGAGACCGGTGGGTAAAGAAGATACCTTTGTTTTACATACAATTTGTCAAAGAACATTAATTGGTTTAAATCACGAATACAACATATACAACTCATGACTGTCTCTTTCAACTGGAAAGCCAAAAATTCTGCAATCTCATTCCCCCAGGTTTATCTAATATTTTCTGACAAGTCTTCATACTCTGCACACTTTGGGAAATAATCATCAAAAAAATGGACCCTCCCTGTCCTTTTATGGTGGGAGTTCTGCGCTGTTAGTTTCTTATCCACTCTTGCTCCTTTGAAGGCCTTTGGCTCCCCAGAGTCGCCAAGACACTATCTGTGGCTGTCAGGATACAGGTCCTCACTCCAGTGGGCACCTCGTTTCTCCGCCACAAGTTGAATAAATTGGGAGTGGCTGGCATAAAGCTTAAGTCTATCGTTCATGTCCACCCACTTCACTTTCTTGGCGTCATCACCCGCTTCCAGAGGGAGCTGGTCTATCATTTCACCTGTTTCATCGTGGTAGTTGACAGCCTCTGTCTCCATCCAGGCGTTGTCGGTGTTCCGAGGATCATCCACATAGCCTTTATAAACCACAAAATGCTCCTGGCTGAATAGTTTGTTCAGCTGTTTCTCCAACTCCTGCATTTCTGCCCTGGATTTCTGTAAGGAGTTCATGGCTTCCTCACCAAATTCTCTCTTCAATGTGGTACTAATTTTCTCTCCCGGGTCCACCATGCCCCCTGGGATTGCCCATTCTCCGCAGTCCTTCCTTTTGATGGCTGCAAACTGCAGGATGCCTTTCCCAGAAACAGGGTGGATAACTTTACTTCCCTGGCTGTCCCGCTTCCACCTGGTTAAAATGGGATCCGCAGCATGATTGGGGCCCCAGCGACCCAAAAGCCCTCGGCCAGCCAGCCCAGTCCGACCCATGGGATTCCTGGTTCTCCCGTTCTCAACCTCATATAAACCGAACTGGCTCCTTCTCTCCACATTCCCATCCTTTTCATTAAATTTAGGAGAGAAGTTTCTTTCACCCACCTGGGGATCTGCCCACACAGGTCCGGCTAAGACAGAGCTGGCGGTGTACTCCCCGGGGTTGTATTCTGCCCACTCCACCTGCCAGCTCACCTTCTCGGTGGGGACCTGGCTTCGCTGCACCTTAGAACCAGGGTACGGAGACGTCCGAGCTTTCTTGTGGGGGGTTTCAGCAGCGCCCTTTGAACCTGACATGATGACATCTAGAGGAAACCCATGTGAGAAAAAGTGGCTCCAGCTGGCCAGGATGTTGGAGCGGGGCGGTGCCAGACTGTCATAGACGCCAGGTTCACAAAAGGGACGTGGTAGCTAAAGCCTTTACCAGGTGGGGTCCAGCCATCCACGACCCAATGGCCCGTGGGGATTTTGGTTGCTCTCTGGGGTGGGCGCCGCAGCCTCCACTGCGGATCGTTGTGGGGCACCGGAGCCTGCCGCTTCCACGGCACGGGGACATGGGGTCCTTCTAAGAGACGGTCTGATGCTTTCAACCCCTGACGGTAGGTGGTGGGTCCGGCTAACCGCTCAGCCGGTGGAGGAGGGCGCGGGTCGCACTAAGACAGCAGCCACGTGCCCTCGCCCTCGAGGTTGTCCTGGTGTTTTTATCTTAAGAGGAGAGATTTCGCAACCTAGAAGGGCTCCCCAAAAGGGAGTGCTGGGTTGGTGTGGTCCTAACACCACCAATCAAAACGGACAAAAGTAGGTTTTTGCTTTCATTCATTATGGGTAAGTTTAGTTCACTAGGTTTAAGACCTGTCCGTTTGGAGGTGGGGGGCTGCAGAATGAACACGGTAGTGGGGGTGGGCAAAATTCCACATTTGGGAGGCTCAAAAGCCAAATGAGCATGACCTCAAAAGAGAGGGAGAACCCACCTGGTGTACTGCCCAGGTCTGGAGGAGGAAATCTATAAAATGTGATGGATGCAGTAAGGGAGATGGCTTCAAAACGCGGGTCCATCATCTCCTTCCCCAATGGTTTGGGCAAGCTGCTTGATCTCTCTTTTCAGAAAATATTGGCTACAACATGCCATGCGTTTGTACTGAAGCCTGGGCCAGGAGGCCTCTGTTCTTAAAGGGTGGAGAGATAGCACATGCAGTGATTAAAAAATACAACACCATAAGGACAGTGCCTGGTAACAGTAAAAAGTTGAACACAAAAAGCTCCAATCTCCCCACTTTCCCCCTCCCACATTGTGCCACTTTCTTAGGCAAAGTTACTTAAGCTTTCTTCGTGTTCCTCACATGTAAAATGGAAATATTAATACGTATGGTATAGGGTTGTGATGACAATTAAGTAGGATGTTACATATAAAGCTGTTAGTGGTCCATGGTATGCACACAAATGCTAGTAGTCATCACTATAAGCATCATGCATGGTGAAAACGTGTAGATTAGAAACAGGACATTTAAAATGATTATGAGAATCGAACAACTCACCTATGAGGTTAGAGCTGAACAGCCTGTGATTTCTCCATCTGGAGAAATTCAGACTGAGAAATAACAGCACCTAAGTCCTGAAATGATAAACAATGAGAAGAGCCACAGTTTTAGCTATTACACAGAAGAAACAAACCCTAGGAAAGGTCGCTTATCATTTAAAACAGTTTTAGAACAAATGTAGTATTGCATACTCTTAGCTGAAACCTCAAGAATATTTAACATTTCCCAAAGTTTGTTCTTTGTTACAATCATCCTATTAGAAAGATGTTCATTCAACAAAGTGCTAAAGTTCTTGTCAATACAATCAGGCAAGAAAAGGAAATAAGGGGCTTCCAAATGGGGGCAGAGGAGGTCAGACTCTCACTCTTTGCCAATGATATGATCTTACAGTTAGAGAACCCCCAAAACTCAACCACAAAACTCCTGTAAGTGATCAAAAAATATAGTAATGTCTCAGGATATAAAATCAATGTCCACAAATCAGTAGCCTTTGTATATGCCAATAATAGCCAAAATGAGAAACTAATCAAAGACACAATTCCCTTCACAGTAACATCAAAAAAAAAAAAAAAGAAAGAAAAGAAAAGAAAGAAAGAAAGAAAGAAATACCTAGGAATATACCTAACAAAAGAAGTGAAGGACCTCTACAAAGAAAATTACAAAACCCTAAGAAAAGAAATAGTAGAAGACACTAACAAATGGAAGAACCCATGCTCATTGCTGGGAAGAATCAACACTGTCAAAATGTCTAAACTTCCCAAAGCAATCTACAGATTCAATGCAATCCCCATTCAAATATCATCATACTTTCAAGATTTGGAAAAAATAATTCTTCCTTTCATATGGAACCAGAAAAAAACCCATATTACAAAGGAAATTCTTAGTAATAAAAACAAAGCCAGGGGTATCTCCCTACAAGACTCTAGGCTATTCTACAAGGCCATAGTGACCAAAACAGCATGGTATTGGCACAGAAATAGAGACATTCGGGAGGCTGAGGCAAGAGAATCGCCTAAGCCCAAGAGTTGGTGGTTGCTGTGAGCTGTGTAATGCCATGGCACTCTACCAAGGGCAATAAAATAAGACTTTGTCTACAAAAAAAAAAAAAAGAAAAAAGAAAAGAGAGAGAGATTGACATTTGGAACTGAATAGAAAACCATGAGATGAAACTAGTATCTTATAGCCACCTGATCTTTGATAAACCAAACAAGAACATACACTGGGGAAAAGAATTCCTATTCAATAAATGGTGTTGGGAGAACTGGATAACCACATGTGAAAGACTGAAACTAGATCCACACCTCTCACCACTTACACAAATAGATTTAGGATGAATCAAAGATTTAAATCTAAGGCATGAAACAATAAAAATCCTTGAAGAAAGTGTGAGGAAAGCACTTGAAGATATCAGCCTGGGGAAAGATTTTATGAAGAAGACTTCCGTGGCAATTGCAACAACAATAAAAATAAACAAATGGAACTTAATTAAACTGAAAAGCTTCTGTACAGCTAAGGAAGCAACAACCAAAGTAAATAGGCAACCTTCGGAATGGGAAAAGATATTTGCATAGTACGCATCAGACCAAAGCTTGATAACTAGGATCTACAGAATACTCAAATTAATCAACAAAAAGACCCCACAATCCCCTATATCACTGGGCAAGAGACATGAATAGAATCTTCTCTAAATAAGACAGACAAATGAGTAACAAACATGAAAAAATGTTCATCATCAGAGAAATGCAAATCAAACTACCCTAAGATATCACCTAAACCCAGTAAGAATGGCCCACATTTCACATCACAAAGTCTCAAAGCTGCAGATGCTGGTATGGATGTGGAGAGAAGGGAACACTTTTACAAGTGGGTCTGCAAACTAATACAACCTTTTTGGAAGGAAGTATGGGGAATCCTCAAAGAACTCAAATTAGACCTCCCATTTGATCCTGCAATCCCATTACTAGGCATCTACCCAGAAGAAAAAATATCATTTTATCATAAGGACATTTGCACTAGACTGTTTATCCACAGCTCAATTTACAATCACCAAAATGTGGAAACGGCCTAAATGCCCACCAACCCAAGAATGGATTAGTAAGCTGTGTTATATACATATATAACATGGAATACTCTTCAGCCATTAAAAAAGATGGAGACTTTACATCAGCGGTTCTCAACCTGTGGGTCGCGACCCACAGGAACTGTATTAAAGGACTGCAGCATTAGAAAGGTTGAGAACCACTGCTTTACATCTTTTGTATTAACCTAGATGGAAGTGGAACACGTTATTCTTAGTAAAGCATCACAAGAATGGAGAATCAAGAATCCAATGTACTCAATTCTAATATGAAGGCAGTAGATGAGCTAAAACAAGGGGTTGGGTAGAGGAATGAGGTAGCAGGGAGAGGGGAGGGGGATGGGGGTCACAGTGTATGGCACACCGGTTGGGGTGGGACACAGTATAAGAGGAACTTTATCTAACAAATGCAATGAATCTGACCTAATTATTTGTACCCTCAATGCATCCCCAAACAATAAAAAAAAAAAAAAAGACATTCAACGAATAAATGAGTTTACAGTCAACTACATTTAGGCTACTCTCCATATATTATCACCCTTCCTCCTTGGAAATTCAGGATTCACATTTGTATGAAGATTCTTAAAGATCCTGAGAATTCCTACAAAAATAAAATGCATCAACCTAAACTGTTTCAATTTTGTTTCACCCAGTATTTTCCCAACAATCTGAATAAAGAATGCTTCTTTTATGCAATAATTGGTAATATTTTAGGAATACACTTCTCCAACTTTAAAAAGGTCTGACAATGTATGTGCTAGGGGGTAGAGCTATCATCATTTGAAGTTATCACCATCATTACTATAGAAGGCAATTACCAAATACCCTCTCAACGGCCTCATAAAGAACTCTTTACTAGATGAGCCAGACTTCTGTATGGTTTCAAATCCAGAAGTAGCTGGGACTATGGAGAACAAAGTAGTAGCAAAGAATTGAGAGAAGAGAAATATGAGGCATGATCATCATCATTAACCATCACAGTCAGCAGCCTTGTTGAGGACTGGCTGTATGCAAGGCGCTACATGCAAGGCACTGGGAAAGAAAGATGATCATCAAGGGACATAGTCTGAGCTCTTTAAGTCTTGTCTTCTTATGCCTCAATCTTTTCCTTTTAAAATTTATTAATTTGTTTTGAAGTTCAGATTAATATTAGGGCATAGATGGTTAGAATACATTGTCTGTGGATGTCAGGTAGAGTACAAGTTGTAGTTGTGTCCCTCACCCAGGAGTTGTGTCATAAGCCCCTACATTGTGTCTGCTAGGTGAGAGCACACCATGTCTCAATTTTTTCAATTATGGAATTTCTATTCCTCTAGGTCTCCTGGGATTGTATTAAGAAAACCACTGGGGTGGCACCTGAGGCTCAGTGAGTAGGGCGCCGGCCCCATATACAGAGGGTGGTGGGTTCAAACCTGGCCCCAGCCATACTGCAACAAAACAATAGCTGAGTGCTGTGGCAGGCACCTATGGTCCCAGCTACTTGGGAGGCTGAGGCAAGAGAATCACCTAAGCCCAAGAGCTGGAAGTTGCTGTGAGCTGTAATGCCACAGCACTCTACCCACGGTGACAAAGTGAGACTCTGTCTCTAAAAAAAAAAAAAAGAAGAAGAAGAAGAGAAGAAAAAACAACAGATACAAAAATGTAAACATTTGTGAAGACTCTTCTGACTGTCCCTTAAACTTTCAGATATCCTAATCCAACTGCAAAAGATGGAAACAGAGGTCTTGGGTCTGGTTCTGGCATCCTCCTGTCATAGGCCTTTGTAGCTTTCCATCTGACACATGGCTTCTCTGTGTCTTAGTTCCTCACTAGAAAAGGAATCTGATGGCTCTGTTATATACAAAAGTCCTTCTGTTTCCAACATTTCATGATTCTAAGATCTATGAAAATCTCGTTATTAGAAAACTAAGGTCAATTTTAGCTCTGAATCAAAAAGACCAGATGTTCAAATACAAACAACCAGATGCTCAGGAGGAAAACGCACACTTGAGGGAGACAAGGGAGCAGTGAAGGCACGGCATGTCACACATAGGGCAGAAATATAATGGGTCAGAGAAGAATTCATGGGACCTGGAAAGGGACTTCAAAACTTGTAATAAGGTGTTTTGTTTTCCTTTTAGCATTATCAAAGGGCAGAAGATGATTAAATCAGACCATTTGATGATCATGGTGTAAAAGATCATGCCCTAGACTAAGGAAAGAAATACAACTCCATAGCAGAAACCCAAGGAGTTTCTTGCTGGGAAGCTCCTGGGAGATTTCCTTTCCTAAGTCTCCTTCTGAGGAAGATATAGCTGAGGTAAAAGAACAGACCTAGACAGATAATTTTCTGCCCTAAAGGAGCAAGCCCTAAAGGAAAGGTAAGAGAAAATCAGGGAACAAATCTTTGGTCCGTCATTATGAACTGCACCTGAGTCAGAAGTGTAATTCTTATTTTATTAAGAATATTATGAAGGAAAAGGTAGGGATGAGAAGGACCAGTATGATAACAGGGTCCAGGTAGTGCAAGAACCGCCCCCCCCCAACCATCTTTCTTGTCTCTCTTTGGGAAGCAGAAACAAGCTATACTGTACATTTAATTACCAGAAATTATCCATCTCTTCCAAAAGTGATACTAAGTCTCAACTTAAGAGAGAAATGTGGAAGAAACATGGAGAAAAGCTTTTTTCCTCTATTTAAGGCAGTAATAATGATAATAACTAACAAAATCAAAAGAACTACTATGTACTAAGTTCTTTCTATGCATCAGACTGGACTGTGGTGTACAGGTTTGCATGGGTATGACTGCCCAATTTTGAATCCAGGTTCAACCACTTCTTAGCTGGTTGACCTTGGGCAAGTTTTATAATTCTTTTGGGCTTTGGTTTTCTCATCTAGGAATAAAAATGGTATCCATGTTAGAAGGCTGATATCAAAAAATTCCTTTAAAGGGCTTAGAATAAGGCCTGATTGATAGTTAAGACTTCAATAAACAGGGCAGGGCACAGTGGCTCACACCTGTAATCCTAGCACTCTGGGAGGCTGAGGCAGGTGAATTGCCTGAGCTCATGAGTTCAAAACCAGCCTGAGCCAGAGCAAGACTTCATCTCTAAAAATAGCCGGGCATTGTGGTGGGCACCTGTAGTCCCAGCTACTTGGGAGGCTGAGGCAAGAACATCACTTAAGCCCAAGAGTTTGAGGTTGCTGTGAGCTGTGACACCACGACACTCTACTGAGGCCAACAAAGTGACACTCTTGTCTCAAAAAAAAGAAAAGACTTCAACAAACATTAGCTTTTATACATATTATTATTAAATACTTTACACTTACTATCCCATTTCGTTCTCAAACAACCCTACTTTAGGCATCTATAATATTAACATCACCAGTTAACAAACTAAAGTCATTGTAGTTCACAGAAGTTAAATGTGCCCAAGATCATGCAGCTAGTTATTACTATGTATTTCAGAATTGGAAAGGGTTGACAATAATAAGTTCATATTTTATTGACAGACTAAATGAATGTCAAATTTGATTTTACATGGAAAAATGGCACCATTTTATTGTAACTATAAAAAATTTTGAATTATATTAAGATGGTTCTGCTAGGTTTACTCTGTATAAAAGGAAGAGTTTGGAGACAGTGGAACCATTAGCAACTATTGTAATAACACGGTTATAAAGAGAAAATGCCCTGAACTGCGTAGGCCAGTTCAAACTAAAAAGACAAGTGAGAGAGACATCCTGAAGTAGAAGAGGATCAAAGAACACCCACTTTAGTGCTAAAAGCCCCATTGGAAGGTGGTGACAGGCAGAAATAGGGAAGTCAGGAGGGAGTTGGCAATTGGGAGTTCCCTTTTGGGTGTCTTTTAAAGACACCTGGTAAATGGATGAAGTATGATGATGAATGCTTTTTTTCTTTTTTTTGAGATAGAGTCTCACTCTGTTGCCCTGGGTAGAGTCACATAGCTCACAGCAACCTCAAACTCTTGGGCTCAAGCAATCCTCCCGCCTCAGACTCCAGAGTAGCTGGGACTATAAGCATGAGCCATGATGCTTGGCTAGTTCTATTGTTAGTAGAGACAGGGTCTTACTCTTGTTCAGGCTGGTCTCGAACTCCTGAGCTCAAGCAATCCACCTGCCTTGGCCTCCCAGGGTGCTCAGATTACCCCACCCAGCCAGGATGAATGTTTTGGGAACTTGAAATCTGCTGATATCATTTCTGTGCCTCAGTTTCCTCTTTTATAAAATGAAGCATTGATCTAGAATTGATCCTTTGGATTTTCTTCCAACTTCTTAGAGGAAGCATGTAAATGAATTAGAGGAAATAGACGGTGGATTTCAGGAATTAAAGAGGCAGAGAGTGATCAAGGTATTAGATCATTTACGTGACTTGGAAATAAAAGAGAAAAATGACCAATTGTCGACTTTTTTAAGACTAAGAAAAATCATGCCTTTTAAGAAATGACTTAGACAGGATAATTAATACAACCATATGTAGACGAGAAGACATCTACAAGCTAACCTAAGAAATCTAAAGTAAAATGTGTAACAATGCAAGTCAAACAGGCTTTATTTATAGAAGAGACAAGCTTCAGTTTGTGTGGTGTGATGTGAAGGTGTTGGGAAAGTCCAGCTGCCCCCAAAATGTCTTCCTGATCCTCTTAAAATACTGCTTGGATTTACACCATTAAAATAACCCCCTGTGAATATACTTCATATTGTAAAATGCATATTTATTTCACATTCAGCTGTTGCCATGCTTTCCGGTGATTTAGTGTAGCAGGATGACAGGGAGCTACATACCCTCAACTGAGGAGACAAAGACTGGGAGGGGGAGGAGGAGGGGATTCCTTTGGTATGTGTGGCATTGCTCCCGTCAATCTGTTCAACAACATGTGGGCACCTATTACCCCCAGGTACGAAACTGGGTTCTAAAGATAAAAAAAAAAAGTAAGCAAGTTGTGTTCCATCATGGACTGCCCATGGGCCAGGGGAGTTTTGCAAAGTGAGGGTAAGGACTAAAAAGGGAAGGTGGAGGAACAAAGATTGTTCCCTTCCATCACCATTTTGTTGAAGTATTAGACAGATGCACTGAATTTAAAGAAGTCTTTTTCTTGATCCCAGTGAATCCCACTAAGGAAGGACAAAAATTTAAGTGAATAAGGTTGAAACTCTTCATGTATAAGCTGAGGAATAACAGATCAACAGATTCAAGCCACTTTAATTCAATAATCGATCTTTTAAAATTTAAATTACTCATGGTAAAATCTGTCTACATCAGAACTTGTAACCTGTATAGTTGACTAATTTTTCATGCTGCCCTCCTTCCCTGGAACTTCACAGTGTGCCAAGATTGCTGAGGCTGGTGGGGGACAGGGCTGGCAGAAGGAAGAAGCAGGGACCGCAGAGGAATTGGAGCTAGCAAGATAACCAAGAGCTTCTGTATCTCCACAGATGGCATTCAGCAAGCACCGTAAGACATAGCTTCCAGTAATGCAGAAAACACTCAATTCAAAAAAATGAAAGGCTTTATGGGGGGGCTTTAAAAACTTGGTGGACTAGTTCTGGTCCGGTTATTTACTAGCTGGATAGCCATGGGAAATTGTAATATTTGCCTGTACTTGTTGAGTACCAACTATGGGCCAGGCACTGTACAATGTGTTCATAATGTGCTAATGTGTGCCTGTTCCCCTGCCTCCCAAAGTTCATCTGTTGAAATTCTGCTCCCCAATGTGACGATATTGGGATGTGGAGCCTTTGGGAGGTAATGAATCATAAAAGTGGAGTCCTTATGAATGAGATGAGTACCTTTATTAACCCCAGAGAGCTCCCTACCCGTTGTCTTTCTGCTATGAGAAGCCTGCATTCTGGGAGAAGAAAAGGGGCCCTCTCCAGAACCTTGACCACGCTGGCACCCTGTTGTCAGACTTGCAGTCGGCAGAATCATGAGAAATCACTGTTTGTGGCTGAAGACACTCAATCTCTAGTAGTTTGTTACAGCAGTCTGAACGGAATATGGTTGTGCTTTTTACATGTAGTTAACATTGAATTCTCATGACAACACATTGAGGTGGATTCTATCATTCTCCTTTGTAGATGAGGAAATTTAACCACAGATCAATTCAACATCATATAACCTAGCATTTGTCAAAGTAGAGATCTGAATACACGTAGTCAATATTTACTCATCATGTATTGAGTCTTTCAGGCCTCGGTTCCCTCACTTAGAAATGGACATGTTGCACCAGACCATGTGGAGTTTTCTTTCTGGCTTTAAAACATTATGTTCTAATTAAATAAGTGACACCTATATTTAATGTACCTATGATTAATCAGTGTTTCTGAGTATTTTCCGAGAGCTGAAATCTAAATTTCTGAAATACGATCTCATTTCATGGCTTTCCCTCTTGTTCCAGTCAAGTTGGGCTTTATTATCATTATTCATGTTCCACCACAAATCTCCTTTTCTGGTCTCCATCTATTGAAATTCTAACCATAAAGCCAGCTGTCTGGCCATCTCCTCCAAGTAGCCATTCTCAATCTTTGGAGATTTAGAGATGGATTAGATTTCTTGAGATTGGGATGTGGGGAAAGTCTGTGTTAAGGAAAGGAAAAGATGCAGGATAAGAAGAAAAAAGAGTGAAGGTTAATATACAGAAAAGGCAAGAGAACTGTCAGCAGTTTTGTCGGTGACCCGCACAAAGCCTTACTTTTGACAGGTTAGAGTGAAGCCATCAAATTATATTCAGTGGTACCCAGCTTGCAGGAGAGAGACGAAGATTAAATGAGACAACATACGTCAACTATCTAGTACAGAGTCTAGAAGGGCAGCAACATGATGGTTCCTAAGCTCATTTCCTACCATAGGAACTTGGTCATCTCCAGGCTGAAGAAGGTCACCAGTCTACCCAGGGAGGATTAGGACAAGGAGAGGGGAGAAGTGACTCAGTGGGGACAAAGAAGTGAGGAGGCCATATGCAGGCACAGCACAAAGAGGAAAATGCCAGCCAGGGAATGACAAGCTGAGAGAGAAAAAGGAGACGTGAGGCAGTCCTGGTGGAAAAGAAAAGGACAAAGGAAAATGGAAACAGAAGGACGGACAAAGAATTAAGAGGAAAGGTGTTCTGGGACCTAGGAAGAAAAAGTGTGTGCTTCACTGCAGAATCTGACCCAGATGAAGTCTCAGAGGCAACCTGATATAGCACCCACACCTGGGTGCCAGTCTCTTGCCACTGAGCTCTCAGACACATTCTCCTTTCACTGGCTCATGTGTACTGTGGGGATTCTGACCCTTACCTTCTGTCATCTCCACTGGCTTCTCCTGCTTTCTACCACTGGTGGCCCTGAAGGGTGGGAGGAAGGGAGAAGCCAGGGGTGCCAACCACATCCTACTTTGGAAAGGGTCTGCAGGAGTGGCTGCACTTCCTTCAGGCTCTAAGTGCAGCTCCTACTAAACAAGCCCTTCAGGGCTCTGGCAGCCCTCTGCAGTGAGAGTTGGTGCCCCAGGGGAGGAGGTGCGTCCAGCAGCTGCTAACCTCAGGATTGCCTCGCCTTCCCTGGCTACACTTCTAGTTCTTTCAACACTTTTGTAACTAATTTCCTGCATTAAATTATCACTATTCAATTTTCTGGGAAAGAAAACTTTACTTTCACTTGGATTCACTCGCTGAGTTCAAAGACAGCTTTCCTAATGGGAATGTAAGCAGCACATGTAAAGAAAGAAATCCAGCCTTCCTAGGAGTCCAGAAAGAACAGGGTCCACTTCTCCAGTGTCTGATAAGACAGTGACAAGTCTGCACTAGCTACCAGGGTGGGGAGGGCTCTTAGCCTAGGAATTATCCATATGATTGCTGGGTTCATATCTATTCCTTCATGATTTATTCTATTCATTTTGATCACTGTGAGCCTTGACTTTAGTTGGAACATCTTTGTAGAATTCAATTTTGCTCTTCCTAGGGTTTCGTAAGTGGCCATTATGAGGATAAAGGGCACATACGAAGCTAGGTGTGGTGGGGAGGAGGCACAGAGACACAAGAAAAATGGACGGCATGTTCAGTTTTTAGAAGTGCTGTTTTCTGGAAGATGGTTTGTGGAGGGGTCTATCGGGAGACCCTCTTGATAGTGACTCTGGAGTTTTTCCAGTTCCAGCAAAGCTGCAGAAATGCAGAGGCAGTATTATTCTCACATCCTTCATTTCTGCCAGCATGGGAGCCCTATTAAGGAATTCACAGACTAATGGGGGCACAGCCTAGGCACACACAACAACTGCCTCCCAAGTCAGAGGGGATCCCAGCTCCAGGGAGGCTTCTGCTGGTGGCATCGGAAAGGCTGCACAGAGATGGTAAAAGAAGGTAGAGGAGCGGAGTCTATGAAAGTCTGACAGGTGGAGGTAGCCAAGGGGGGTTTTGGCAGAGGACCACAGGATTAAAATTGAGCGTGAAAAGACAGAGGCATGTGAGGTTTTGTCTGCAGACAGAGGCTTTGGGAGGAAGGCTGGGAAATGAAGAGGAAGCATAAGGGTGGAGGCCCAGTTGTTGGGGGCTCCAAGACGGAGGCACTTGAGGCCCTGGGATGAGAGTCACTGGAGGATGTGAACATCAGAGTGGCAAGGTCACTTCTGGCAGGGGCAGGGGCAATTTTGTGATTAAGAAGCAGAGAAGCTGGAGGCAGAGAAAGGAATTGTGAGCTGGTGGAGGGGCACTTTATACAGGAAGCCTGGACTTGGCCATCCCCAGAGACGCATATTAACACTGGCGTTGCTCTTCTATCTATTCAAGGGCACGCTTCCCCGTCGGGGAGCGGGGGGAAGTGCCCCTTCTGCAGCCCTATGATACGAAGTCTCCAGCCAGAGAAGTTTCGAATTTCTCCTTGCCAAGGTCGGGCTACTACAGGTGGGCGACTGCGAACCTTGGGCAGAAGACTGGCCCCGCGTCCTGCCTGGGAGGCCGCCGTGGCTCGTACCCTCCAGGCCCGGGCACCGCCGTGGGCCGTGCCCGGCAGGGCGCTCCGGGAGCAGAGCCGCGGAGGCTCGAGGAGGCCTGGCGGGTGGCGGCGAGAGGCTGTGCCCCAGTTTGTGTCCAATCAGGGAGTGCGGGCTGTGCCCCGAGCCGGGCAGCAATGCGTAAACAAACCCACGGCAACTCCTCCGCCCCCTCGGCGCGCTCGCCCCGCGCCCGCCGCCGCCGCCGGCCCCGCTCTCCTCGCGCCCGCCCGCCGGGCCAGCCCAGCCCCCAGCCCCGCGCGGCTTGCACCCCCGCTGCCCCGCCCCGCCCCCGCCAGCGCGGGCTCTCTCACCTACCGCCCCACGCGCGCGCGCGCCCGCGCACCACGCGCCCTGCGCGGCCCGCCCGGATCGTGGCCTCTCGAGAGCAAGGTAAGGGCGATGCGCGGGGACTGAGGCGCCTTCACCGCCCGACGCGGCCCAGGGAAGTTTCTGGCGCGGCTGTTTTCCGCTGGGCCGGTGGGGCGGCCCCAGGAGCCCGGCGAACCTGGCGGGCGGGAGGGGGCCGCCCAGCGCCCCAGGGTCACTAGTTGCCTAAGCTGACATTGGTGCGGGCTGGCGGGCTGCGCGGCGGGCGGGCTGCGCGCGGAGAGGGGCTGGAGGCGCAGCGAGGCCGGGCGCCGGGCGGGCAAGTGGAGGGCCCCGAGGAACTTTCTTTTCCCCGGAGGGGCGCCTTCTACCCCCGGCCGCGGCCCTGCCGCGGGAACAGCGGCTCCCTGGCTGGAGGGAGACCATGAAATGTGTTTGAAGAAGCTGACGCAGTTTGTGACGCTTGCGGCTTCCTGACGGGGACCGGCAACAGCAGCGCCTTCGCCGAGGAGGGGACGAGCCTTGCCGGCGCTCGGGCCCTTCCCCCGCCCGGCAGCCGCGCGCCCCGGCGCCTAGTTCGGGGGCCGAGGGCTGGGGACACGAGCATCTGCTCCCGGCTGGGAGACGGGCCCCGGCAGCGCGCGTCGCTTCCGTTTTGATTAGCTCAGGTTATTATATAAGATGTCACGGAAAGGAAAGGGGCGAGCGGGAGGCGCGTTGGCGAGGGCGCGCTGGCCTTCCGCGAGGGGCAGGGAGGGACGGGAGGCAGGGCCGGGCGGGACCCACCTGTGCGCCCTCCGCGCCCCTACGGGCGCCGCCCGCGCGCGTGCCGGGATGGGGGGCGGTGGGTGGGGAGAACCGACCGACGTACGCGCCGCTCCTTCCCCGCCCGGGGAACACTCGGGCAGCGGCCGAAGCGTGCTGTTTCCTCCCCGCCGCCTCGCCTGGGTCTAAACGTTTCTGGCTCCAGGCGTTTGTACTTTGAAACATTTGTTTAATATTAAGGAAACTGCGTGTGCGGCCGTCATAGTACGCCCGGAACGTGTGGCCGTGAGCTCCAGGGCAGTGAATGAATCATCGCCCCGTGGACCGGGCCACGATGATTCATGCGGGGTACACTCACGCGCGTACTCGCGGTGTGCCTCTGACCCGGGAAAGCGGCCTCGCTGAGTTGATGGCGCCTGGAGGGGCGGGGGAGAGGTAGTGCAAAAGGGCAGCGGGTTTTCCCCCGTTTCCACGCTAACTTTGGGGGTGTCAGGTTCCCACATTCCCTTAGGCTTGTTTCACGTTCTTGGAAGAGTTACAGGATTCCACCTGGCTGCATTAATGAGTCGGTGGAGGAGCGCTGGTTCGCCGGTCCTGTCTCATTCAGGATTTGGATGGTGTCAAGGGAGGGAGGCATGCCTCTCCGGAATCTATTGGTTATAGTGATTGTGTCTATTTAAATGACTATAAAGTAATTAGAAAAATTTAAAAAGTAAGAAAAATAAGTAATTCCTTAAGTAGAGAGTCTTAAAAATTAATTTTTTGAGTGTTTTTAAAAGGCAGATCCTAAAAGGATCCACCATTCATGAATACAGATTTCTCCCAGTGTGGTCCCCCTTGACGACTGATGTGACTCATTCCCCTCCACCCCACATTTCTGGGAGTGAGTAAAGTTTTCTCTTTGTTGAGGACCCCCCTCAAATGGCATCCACTCAGCAAGGCCCTGTTGATGGCCCTTACCCCCACTTCCTGTCCTATTTTATTTTTGTCATAGCACCTAATTGCTATCTGATACTGTTTGTTTCAGTGTTAAGTGTGGTTTCTTCCTATTAGAATGTAACACTTCACTGTGGCAGGGATTTTTGCCTGTTTGCTCATTGCTATAACCTTGGCCTTTACAATAGTGTCTGGCAATATTTGTTGACTAGTGAATGAACAAACTCTTTTCCTGATGTCTTAGTAGGACTATCTTCAACAGTTGAAATTCAGTGCCTTTTGCGGGCAAATTACCAAGTTGGCACAGTTAACTCTAATTTTCTTTTCTTTTTTCCCCTTCTGGTTTTCTTTTGTTTTCTCCTCTGGGCTGTTTCCTTACAGCACAAGATGGGTTTGAGCATCATATCCTAAGATACTTAGTATAAAGAAAGATGTTATGGCTCGGCACCTGTAGCACAGTGGTTAAGGGCACCAACCACATATACTGAGGGTGGTGGGTTCGAACCCAGCCCGAGCCAGCTAAACAACTGCAACAAAAAAATAACCAGGTGTTGTGGTAGGTACCTGTAGTCCCAGCTACTTGGGAGGCTGAGGCAAGAGAATTGCTTAAGCTCAAGAGTTTGAGGTTGCTGTGAGCTGTGATGCCATAGCACTCTACAAGGGTGACATAGTGAGACTCTGTCTCAAAAAAAAAAAAAAAAGAAAGATGTTATGAGGATCCCTGTCAAAAAAAGTATGTTACTCTGTAACATGTTGGTGGATATAATCTGTGCTAGTTGAAAAAAGGTGCAGGATATTGAAATGGAATGAGCAAAGTTAAATCCCCACATTCCTATATGTTTCCCCTTATTTGAAATACTGACATTTCTATATATCTTCCTCCTTCCCCTTTGCCTGGAAACCATCCTTGAGTTTAGCTTCAGTTTGGGAAGTTCCATCATAAGTAGCATTTAATAAGATGCATTAATTTAACCAAACCAATACAAGATTTATTCTGCAGAGGGAGGCCTTAATTCTGATTTGTTGTCATTAATGTTGATACCTCCACAGAGAAGTAGATAAAAATAATTATTTAAAATTACTTTTTAAACATCATAAATGGATTGTGAAAAATTAAAGCTATAATAAGTCAGTGATACAGTGGAGGAAGGATTTGAATGTTGTATTTAATAATACTCCTTTAGAGAATAAACTTGGATAAACTATGTTATTATAAGGAGGCATGCTGATCAGCTTCAATCTTGCAGCAATATTTGCAGAACTCAGTACTTCTAAAGTCAGTCGTAAAGAAGAGAGGGCATCTAGCAGTTCCTTTTCCATAATAGTAGCTGTGGTCACTTTCAGAAGCATAGTCTCTTAAGGAGTAAACTCAGAAACAGTAGAATTTTAGAGCTAAAAGGGACCTTGAAATTACTTGGTGCAGTTCATTTCATCCACCCCTTTACTAAGAGAACTAAGGCCCAGTGAGATGACTGTTCAACATAGGTTTGAACCAAGGACAAGAATTAGAACCAAGAATCCTGACTCCCACTCTTGGGAAGCCCCCAAATGAGCCAGAGCTCCCATAGTGGCGGAGGAATGGTTCCTACCATTAGTTGATCCCCTGCCTCTGGCTTGTGACTCTCGGAGTAAAATCATGTCTTGTTTAGCTTTGTATCCTCTCATGTGCCCTGAACATTGTGGGGCTCAATGAATATTTGTTGACCATGGCTGGACAAATGGATTTTAAGTTCAAAATATATTTAGGAAATGAAAAGCAGAAAAGCATATCTCTTTTTCAGAGTGAAAAAGTTTTTTGACAGTGGAATCAGATGATATCAATTAATCTTAGAACTTTTATATATATTAAGCTACAGTTCAATTTTCAGAGTGAAAAAGTTTTTTGACAATGGAATCAGATGATATAGAATTAATCTTAGAACTTTTATAAATATTAAGCTACTGTTCAATTTTCATGCCTCCAAGATTTAAGAAAAATTGCTTAAGACTTATACATGTGCATGTTTGTTTTCTTGGCATCATTATTCACTGGAGAAATAGTAGGAGACAGAGTCAGAACATCTGGTAGGTCACACCTCTGTCACAGTGTCTAGTAGAAAAGACTAGACTTTGGAGCTAGTCAGAATTAGAGCTGAAACAGCTCTGCCCCTAACAAGCAAGGCTCTCTGCAGCAAGTTACTTAACTTTGGGGGGCATTCTCTCATCTCTAAAGTGACATTAATACCATATACATGGAAGGATTGTTGTGAGATTGGGATAACGTTAATACAGTACCTGTTATATATGAGGCCCTTACTAAGTGATAACTGCTATAATTTGACTGCTGAATTATGGGGCCATGTGAATCTCTCAAAGCTTTAGTTTTCTCAACTGGAGAATTAGTTGCAGCAGATGCAGGGGACTTAAATGATTGCTAAGATTTTCTCCAACTTTATGGTTATAGGAACCAGCAAAGAATGTACAATTTCACCTGCAATTTTAGTTTAAATAAAGTGATTCCTATACCTTGCTCAATAAGAAAAACTGCAAGAATGGTTAGTCTCTAGGCCTTGTTAAGAATTTGTCTTAGCAACTATGTTGGTTCTAAGTACATTTTCATTATTTTATATGCTGTAGATACGAAGTTAATGTGAATATTTCAAACTCTCAGCTTACTATATATAAAGCATTATTAAAAGGTATATGAGTTAATCAGACATAGAAACCCTTTCTTTGAGAGGCTAGGGCCATGTAGACAGTATAAGACAGAAAACCAAAGGCTGTATGACATGGAAGAGCTGTTAGGCATAAAGAAAATACTTAGTGAATTCAGAAGAAGGAAAACTATTTCTGCCTACAAAAATTGGGAAAGACTAACTTAGGGAATTTTGAGGAAGGTCTTGAAGAATTGGTAGGACTTCAACTGGCAGAGATGTGGGGACCAGACTGTTGTAAGACTTGACTGAAAGGATATATGAGCTTGTCCAAGAGTGAAGACGAATGTAGTGAGACTGGAAGCTGAGGAGCCTAGAGGCAGTATAGTGGGAGAGAAGGCTGCTTAGGAAGATTAGGACCATGTTGTGAAGCGTCTTGAATCCTGGACTAAGGAGCCTGTTTAGCAGGCAGTAGATAGATATGAGAGATATTTTAAGTGGAGGAATGATGTGGTCAAAGCTATTGTTTCAGAGATTAATTTGCATCACAAGAGCCATGGGGAGTCCAGTTAAAAGTTGTTCAAATAGTCTCCAGAAGAGAAACAATGGGCATCTAAGTTAGGGTGGAAGCAGGTGGGTTAGACACCATAAAAGTAAATACAACAGAACTTGTTGCCTAACTGGATGTAGGAGCTGAGGGAGAAGTCAAAGACAGATGCAGAGTGACATGACGGCAGTGATAGGGATTGAAATAGGCAGTCAGAAAGGGCCACGAGCAAAGCACCTGCAAGCATTACAAAATCAGTAAATATTTGTCTAATTAATGGAGGTTACTATAAGTTTTGATTAGGATATGTTAACTGTTTTGTGCCTACAGAACGTTCAGATGGATGAAAGCCATTACAGTTAGGGAAAGATTGAGGCATCATTTTGGAGGGGAATAGTGAAGCTGTGAGAATAGTTAAGAGTGTGGGTGAGAAGAGTAAAAGCTGGAGTTGAGCCTTGGGAAAGCCAGTATTTGTGGGTTTGGAGAGAGAAGGAGGTGGACAGGATGCTAAGAAGAAAGAAGGCAGAGGAAAGTGAGGAGAAGCTAGAGTAAAGAAAGGCATGGAAGGAGTATTTGGAGGAGCTTGATCCGGTAGAGGAGCTAAGTAGAAAACTGGGTGAAGGGCATTATATTTGTCTTAGTAACTATGTTGATGTTAAGTAACATTTTCATTATTTTATATGTTGTATGGTAGATACAAAGTTAACATGAATATTTCAAACTCTCATTCAACTTATATAAAGCAGTATGAGGAGTATATGAGTTAATCAGACACAGACACCCTTTCCTGAAGAGGCTTGAGTTATATAGAGAGTATAAGACAGATAACCAAAGTATCCATTGTCAGTAGTCTTTGACAAACAGGGTCAGTTGTGCAATGGGGACAGAAGTCATATAGTTACTTAAGGGTTCCCTAGATGGAGAGGAAAATGGAGAGAGCCAAGTGTAAACTGTGAGTAGACCATGAAAATCAGGGAGTTGGCAGGACAATGACTTGAGGCAATGAGAGTGTCGTTGAAACTTTCTTAAAAACAAAACTATAGGAAGGCCTGGGAGTATTTGTGGGTAATGTGGCTGCCAGTGGAGAGGAAGGAACTGAAGATCAAAGGAGGGAGTAGGAGGGTAATTAATGTGCCAGGCAGTCCTCACATAGGAGGGATACCATGGGCGAGTTAGGGTAACCATACCGGATTGTCTGGGATGGTCCCAGGTCACACCTGCTATCCAAGTTTAATTATGGGATAGTATTTGAACAAATAATACTTTAATTCTAAAAGAAATTCACTTTTTGAATGATAAATTATTTGATAGCTCTGATCATGATGCAAATAAAGAAGTTATTCATGAAACAAACATGTAGCAATAAAACAAGAAAAGGAAATTAAAGTTATACTGAATGGGAAGGAAGAAATAAAACTGTCTTTGAAGATGATGAGATTGTCTATGTAGAAAATTTGTAACAATTGAGAAGAAATGTTCTGGCACTAATAAGCAATTATAGCAAGGTTGCAGGATATAAGGTTAATATACAAAAGTCAGTCACTTTTCTATATACTAGGAATTTGAAATTTAAAAAACCCACAATATGATTTATATTTGTGTCCAAAAAGAAACGAAATACTTAAATATACATCTAACAAAATACGTACAGGATCCATATGAGGAAAACTGTAAAACTCTATTAAAAGAAATCAAAGAAGAATTAAATAAATGGAGATCTATTTCATGTTCATGTGCAGGGAGGCTCAATATTGTCAGAACTTCCCAAGTGGATTCATCGATCATTATAATCTCAATAACAATTCCAGCAACTTAATTTGTAGATAGTGATAAACTGACTCTAAATCAGTAGTTCTCAACCTGTGGGTTGTGACCTACAGGAACTGTACTAAAGGGCTACAGCATTAGGAAGGTTGAGAACCACTGCTCTAAAGTTTATATGAAGAGGCAAAAGACTTAGAATGGCAAGTACAATGTTGAAAGAGAATAGAGTTGGAGGTCTGACACTACTTGACTTACAGGCTTATTGCAAAGCTATCACAGTCATTACAGTGTGGTATTGGTAAAAATTAAACAGAGATTAGTGAAACAGAATAGAGGGCATAGAAACAGACCCACATAAATTTAGTCAACTGACCTTTTACAAAGGAGCAATGGCAATGCAAAGGAGAAATTACAGTCGTTTCAGTAAGTGGTGCAAGAACAACTAGACATCCATATACCAAAAAAAAAAAAAAAAGTCTAGGTACAGACTCTACTGCTGTCACAAAAATTAAGTCAAACTGGATCATAGACTTGAGTGTAAATGTGTAAAACTCCTAGAAGAATAACATGGGAGAAAATCTAGATGATTTTGAGTTTGATGATGACTTTTTAGATCTGACCCCAAAGGCACAACCATGAATGAAAGAAGAGATAAGATAGACTTCATTGAAATTTTAAAAAATTCTGCTTTGCAAACAACACTATCAAGAAACTAAAAAAAGGCTGAGCATGATGGCTCATGCCTGTAAGTCCAGCACTTTGGGAGCCAAAGGCAGGAGGATTGCTTGAGGCTGGGAGTTTGAGACCAGCCTGGGCCACATAGCAAGATCTTGTCTCTATAAAAAAAAAAAAATTAGCCAGATATAGTGTCACATACCTGTAGTTTAGCCTGTAGTCCCAACTACTCGGGAGGCTAAGACTGGAGTATTGTTTGAGCTCAGAAGGTTGAAGTTCAACTGAGCTATAATGATACTAAGGTCCAGCCTGGACCCTGTCTAAAAATAAAAATAAAAAGTAAGAATAAAAAGATGAGCCATGGTTTGGCACCCAAAGCATAGTGGTTACAGTACCAGCCACATAAACCAAAGTTGGCAGGTTTGAACCCAGCCTGGGACAGCTAAAAAACAATGACAACTGCAATAGCTCGACATCATGGTGGGTGCCTGTAGTCCCAGCTACTTGGGAGGCTAAGGCAAGAGACTCACTTAAACCCAGGAGTTGGAGGTTGCTATGAGCTGATGCCTCAGCACTCTCTACCAAGGGCAATATAGTAAGACACTCTCTCCAAAAAAAAGAAGATGAGCCATAAACTGGGAGGAAATATTTGCAAAGGACATGGCTAATAAAAAACTATTATCCAGAATATACAAAGAAATCTTTTTCTTTTGAGACAGAGTCTCACTTTGTTGCTCTTGGTAGAGTGCTGTGGCGTCATAGCTCACAGCAACTTCAAAATCCTGGGTTCAAGTTATCGTCTTGGCTCAGCCTCCTAAGTAGCTGGGATTATAGGTGCTCAACACAACCCCCAGCTTTTTTTTTTTTTTTTTTTTTTTAGAGATGGGATCTCACTCTGGCTCAGGCTGGTCTTGAACTCCTGAGCTCAGGCAATCCTGAGCTCAGCCTCTCAAAGTGTTAGGATTACAGATGTGAGCCACTGTGCCAGCACAAAGAACTCTTAAAACCAGACAACAATAGAAACCCAATTTAAAAATGGGCCAAAGAAAGACACCTCAGCAGAGAAGATACACAGAATGCAAATAAGCATATGAAAAGATGTTTCTCATCATATGTCATCAAGAAAATGCAAATCAAAACAATAATGGTAAACCACTGTACACCTATTGGAATAACCAAAATCCAGAAGAGTGATAGCACCAAATGCTGGTGAGGATGTGAAACAATAGGAACTTTCCTTCATTACTGATAGGAAGGCCAAATGGTACAGCCACTTCGGAAGACAGCGTGGTGGCTAAATACTGCGTGGCTCCAACTATCTGACATTCTGGAAAGTTTTTTTACTATGGAGAGAGTATACAGCTCAGCAGTTGCCAGGGGTTACAATGAGGGGGAAGGATGCATGGGGCATCCAAGGATTTCTAGGACAGTGAAAATACTTCGTGTGGTATTAGAAGGGTGGATACATGTCACTGTACTTTGTCCAAACCCATAGAATGTGCAACAATTTAAAAAAATGCAGATGTGATACGGAGAGAGAAAGAGAAGTTATATGATGGCAAAAAGAAATTCTGAGTTTTGAAGAGGAAAGCTGATTGATAGTGGGGAGGAGCTGCATTTGAACTGGATTGGCTCCCTTCTGTTGATTTTCTGGAAGGTAGGTGGAGATGCAAAGTTGAGGTGGAGGAGAGTGGGAAAGGCTTGCAAAGCTGTTGACCTGCATGCAGTGGGGCGCCAAAGGTTATGAGGGCTTGACAAGTTGCTAGAAGGCCTTAACCTAGTGATAGGACAAATTATGCTTGTATAAATGACTTTTACCAACAGCACTCTGAAAATTGGAAATGAAGATGGTGTGAGTATCACTCAAACTGCCAACTCCATGTGGGCCTGGATTGAGTAGGAAGGCAAGTGAAACTGGAGCATTGATGGCTGGGGGAATGGTAGGGGATGTGAGATTAGACTGTGTAAAGGCTGACTCAGCAGGGCTGAAGGAAGGGGGAGAGAGCAGTGTGGAGGGGGATTCTGAAGTCAGTAGTGAAGGGCAGGAGGGACTTTCAGAGTATCTGGTCAGTAGGGAGGGATTGGTTCTGAATGATGGTGAAAATTCAGAATGTGGCTGGGCTTGAGGCTGATGAGTAACACTGGCCCTTGGAGGGAGAAGGTCATTGGTCTTCAGGAACTCTGAGGCCAAGTTATCAAAATGATTGCATATTAATGTCACTGTCTGTGTTAAAACTATGAAAAATACTAAAGCTTTTCTGAACATTTAGTCCACAGAGTTGGAGAGTACCTTAAAGATAAGGAAGTTAGTTACTCCTTGATTTGAGAGATGAGGAAGCTTTAAAATCTTTTAAACATTTCTAGAAATACGAGACATTTCCCATTTCCAAGGTCACAGACTCATGGCAAGGCAGGGTCTGGAAACAGCTGGGCTCCCGAGTCTCAGTGAGTGTTGCCCTCTAGGGAATGAGAAGTAACCACTGAACAAATCTTAGAAAGCATCTTAACCATACTGAGAAACAGACCCATGACTGTCACACAGCAACAAAACGAAATCCTTCACCTCTATGGAGAGGAGTGGATGGGTAATATCCCTTCTTGGGAAACCACCTAAGTGACAAAGAGGTGTTGGTTCCCTTGGAAGATAGGCTTATTTGCTACTTACAGCATTCTTGTTTGCATCTGAGTTACACTAAGGTCTGAGGCAGCAGGCACGTTGTTACATCGACTACAAGTGAATGAAATGACTAACAAGGGTTTGAGCATAGGTCCTTTACCCGTTTCACAGCCATATTTGATAGTGCTGACATTCCTTTTTTTTTTTTCTTTTTAATTATTGTCATCTTCCTAACTGGGAATGTCAGGACAGTCACAGATACCATGACAAAGACAGTCAGCTGTGAGATCTTATTTTTGAACTCAGAACTTTGAAAAGTGGAAAGTTCTATCTCCTCTTAAAATGTTTTAGGAAATAGGAGGCACGTCCAAGATCACGGACACGTGTGACAGAGCTGGTTCTAGAAGGAACTGGGCTCCCCGAATCTCTGTTAGTTGTTGACTTATAGGGCAACACTAATTAGGGCCCTTAAATAGATGTATGCCACTGGGAATTTGCCCTGATTCTGTAACTGTTTGTGATCTTACTAATCAACTATTAAGTGCCTGAGTTTCCTCCTCTATAGCATGGGGAAAAAAATATCTGCACTATCTCCTAGATATTTGATGTGAAAACTCTTTGCAAGTAAGTAGTGTTATGCAAAAAGTAAGATATCAGAATTGCCTTATGGGATGCAAGGTAAACTTTGAAGTTTAGGAACTTAATTTTCAAACAAAGTATTTTGAATAAAACAACAGAGATGACTGTTAAAATTTGGTAGGACACTGGTTTAGGCCCTGAAAGTATAAATCATGACAACTTCTTCCTTTTTATCCGTGAAAGAGTATGTAATAATTCTGGCCAAGTGAGATTAAGGCAGTGTGTTTCATGACAAATGAAATTTCTGCCTTTTTATCTATTTCTCTTTTAACTTAAAAAAAAATTATTGTAACATGTAACATATATAAAGAAAACTTTTGAAATGTAAATGTACAGTTTAATGAATTTTAAAAAGTGAACATCCCTGTAACTACCACCAGCTCAAGAAATAGACCTATTTATTTATTTATTTTTGTCTTCACAGGACTCTTCCTCTGATAAATGCTTGGTGGTTTGGGGTTTTTGTTTGTTTGTTTGTTTTTTTCCTTCAGGGAAATCATGAGTAGTAGCAAGAAGTAATTATAAGTTTTGGCAAGACCAAAATATATACTTCTTTTGGGTGGAATTAAATCAAAGGTATAATATTAGTGTTTTATTCTGTAGTTTTTCTATTTTATTTCTTATTTCTAAAACTATGAATTTAGTATTTAGGACAAGTGCTAGGTTTTGAACCTTAAAGAGTAAAGTCTTCAGGCGAAATGTCTTCACATTTGTGTCTTTTGGAGGGTATAGAATCGGCTTTGGTATTTTCTGTATGAGAAAGTCCTCATGCCTGATTGTTTTTCAGAAGTTCTGACCTTCCCTCCTTTGCTTGTCTTCAGAAGCAAAACAGCCAAGACTTCAGTATTGAAGATGATTTTGTGCAGTGGTTAAAGGTCTTCTTGGAAAATCCTTGACAATTATTGGGGTAAATACCTTTCAGCTCCGGCCACCATGGGTTAGATTTGAAGAGGCCAGAAGGATTTAGTGGAAAAGCTTCTTTGTTAAACAGGAGTCTATATTTTCTTTGTTTAATTATAATCTAGTTTATAAATCTTATGATGTTATTAAACGAAAACTAATTGGTCATAAAATCAATTTTTATTTATATTTATCTATATTTTTACTGTTTCAGGTTCATTGATATAAAATCAATTTTAAAACTAACTTAATGAATAGATTAAAAATCTTTCGGGGTATCCCAAAAGAGGATTTTTTTGAATAGATTTTTTATGATTGAGAAAGAAATGATAATAAACATTAAGGTAGGCTTGGCACCTATAGCCCAGTGGTTATAGCACCAGCCACATGCACTGAGGGTGGCAGGTTCGAATCTGGCCTGGGCCAGCTAAACAACAATGACAACTGCAACCAAAAAATAGCCAGGGCATTATAGCAGGCACCTGTAGTCCCAGCTACTTAGGAGGCTGAGGCAAGAGTATTGCTTAAGCCCAAGAGTTTGAGGTTGCTGTGAGCTGTGACTCAACAGCACTCTACCAAGGGTGACATAGTAAGACTCTGTCTCAAAAAAAAAAATTAAAGTAATTAGAAAAGTATCTTAGCTAATTAGGCATATCTGTAAAAACAAAAAAGCTCTAAGTGTTAAAAGAAATTGGCAAAGAAAGACTCAATCTTTAGATGTTGTAAAGACTGCAGATTGGAGTTCGGTGGATTGAACACGTGTGTCTGCTGTCAGTCTCTCCTGAAACACCACGACAGTAATAATAAACACAAGAAGAGGCAACAGTTGATGGGAGATACCAGCACAGTTTGGGAGGATGAAAAGCAAATAGACCTGTGGC
This sequence comes from Otolemur garnettii, assembly GCF_000181295.1. Classification (NCBI taxonomy): domain Eukaryota; kingdom Metazoa; phylum Chordata; class Mammalia; order Primates; family Galagidae; genus Otolemur; species Otolemur garnettii. The sequence continues at coordinate 36,534,330 of NW_003852403.1, forward strand.
TACTGTCCTAGGATAGTGGAGAAAGTTGATACCTAAGTGTTTTTAAAGGAGGTTGGGAGTTGACACTGGGAAGAAATAGCAAATATATCCCACAGAATCCCAGCAAGGCTCTGTGGTGGGACTGGGCCTGAAGATAAAAGATTGGTTGAAAGTCCATAAAGGGAACCAGACCCTCAGTTCACTTAGTCTGTCTCATACAACAAGATGAAATCCTTGCCAGATACTTGACACTTTTTTTTCCTGGAAAAATTGAAATAAATGAGAGGTTCTGCCAGACAAAACAGAGAAGGGTGAAATGTTCAACTGAAAAAAAGAATAACTTGATGAAAGTTTGCGTGCTAGCCACTGAGACCCCCCCTACTCTTCCCCTACTCTGATCCTAAGATAGATAATTATCTAGGCAGAATATTGAAGGACTCTTCTCTGGGTAAAATGAGCAGCCTCAGAGAAAAAAACCTACAGATTCTGTAGTTGAGCTACAGAAAAAATAGCCTATTACCCCTTCTTGGTGAGTGAGCCTACAACCCAACAACCCTGCAGCCCTAGCCCTCCCACCCATGAACGTGGAACTTACAGTCAGCTATTTGGTGCTCTGTTCTTAAACACTAATAAATAGCTAACGAATATGAGACATTTGAAGAAGAGACATTTCAACCAAAAAAGGCAGGAGCCAAAACGAATAAGAAAAGAAAAAGAATCATGGAATAAGTTATTATGTAAGAAGATGAATATAATAAAAGCCAAAACACCTATAATTGATATGTAAGGAGATGAGAAGACATGAGAAGATAGTACTTCCATAAAGTAAGAAAAGGGACTGTAAAAAAAGTAATACTCAAAGAATAAGAAATAGATCTTAGAGATTTAAAGTAAGATGCCAAAAAAAAAAAAAATTCTTTGCATGGACCAGGAAGTAAGTGGAAATAGAAATCCAAAAATGGACAATAGGAGAGAAGAAATGGAGGACTAGTTCAGCTGGTGTAATATCATACAATAAGAGTTCCAGGAGAAGAAATTATCAGAGAAGTAATATAAGAAAATCCCCAGAATTGGAGAATATACATTTGTAGATCAGCCAGGAAAATGAATGAAAAAAGACCACAAAAGACACAGAGTATACAAAACATACTATTTGTAAAACTTCAAAATACTAAGTCAAATACTAAGGAAATATCTTAGATTCCTGCGGAAAAACAGGTCACATCCAAAAAGGTTGATTGGGAAGTAGCATGGCACTAGATTACCAAGTTGCAACACTGAAATCTAAAGGGCAATGGATTAATTTCTGCAGAATTATGAGGGAAATTATTTTTGATCTAGAATTTGAAACAAACTATGTAGTAGAAGATAGGATGAAACTATTTTGAAGGCATGAAAAATCTCAAAGATTTATCCTCTGTGGGTCATTTCACAGGAAGGTAATGAATAGCATATTTTACCAAACTGTGGGCATAAACCAAGAAAGAATAATCTATGGAATTCCAAAAACAGTCATACACAGGAGAAAAACAAAAGAGCATTCTAGGATGACAGTGAAGAAAACAAGATAACATTAGTTCAACAGGCCTAGAAAGAATCCACTTTAGAACAGAAGAGGAGGAAGGATCATTCAACAAAAACAAAACTGATAGATCATCTGAAAAATTTGACCAAGTATAAAATATTCTTTAGGGAGGCTTTCTAGTTCCTGTGGAACATTTGGGATGAATTATTGATTCAGAAAACCTGGTAAATGGAAAAGCTTGGGTAGCAGCTATTTATCGCAGATGTGGAAGTATTTTAATAACAATAAGTACAGCTATACCAAAACGTGTCAACTATTAACCCTGCCTTACCTGACTGCAGGGCAGGCTGAGAAAAAACTTTGACATAACTAGATAGTACTGGGAGAATGGAAGAGGATAAGCTGGGTATAATTATATTCATGTCTAAAACTAATAAATCAAGAAGCATCAGTATAAACATCTAGGAATATGTAATTAAATAACAGAAGAAATAGCTAAACATTTTTACTTTTTTTTTGGAGACAAGAGTCTCACTTTGTCATCCTTGGTAGAATGCTGTGGCATCACGGCTCACAGCAATCTCAGACTTTTGGGCTTAAGTGATTCTCTTGCCTCAGCCTCCCAAGTAGCTGGAACTAGTCACCTGCCACAATGCCTGACTATTTTTTGTTTTTGTTGCAGTTGTCATTGTTGTTTAACTGACCTAGGCTGAGTTCGAACCTGCCAACCTGGGTATGTGGCCAGCGCCCTTCCTACCCACTGAGCTACGGGCACCACCTATTTTTTTTTTTTTTTGAGACTCTGTCTCAACCTCCCAAGTAGTTGGGCCTATAGGTGCCCACCATAACACCTGGCTATTTTTAGAGACAGAGTCTTGCTTTAGCACAGGCTGGTCTCCAACTCCTGAGCTCAGGCACACCCACCTTGGCCTCCCAGAGTGCTAGGATTACAGGTGTGAGCCACCATGCCTGGTCCTTATCTTGAATTTCTTATGGAGTGATTTAGGAGCTCAGATTCAAATAAATTTGAACTTAATAACATTTTGTTATTTACCCTAAGCGTTGCCTCTTGGGGCTAAATCAGCTCTACCATCAGGTTGCCTTTAAGTTGAGCTGTGGTATGCCAGGCCCATAGCAGTATTTCCATTTTGCAAGTGGGATCACCAACAATTTTTATAGCTCACTAGTTTTCTATGGGGAGAACTCCTAGAAAGGGAATTAGCAAGCAAGAGATGAAGGAATATAAGAACTACATGGTTGGACAGTGCCTGTGGCTCAGTGAGTAGGGTGCTGGCCCTATATACCAAAGGTGGTGGGTTTAAACCTGGCTCCAGCCAAACTGCAAAAAAAAAAAAAAAAAAAAATAGCCTGGCATTGTGGCAGGCACCTGTAGTCCCAGCTACTCAGGAAGCTGAGGCAAGAGAATTGCCTAAGCCCAAGAGCTGGAGGTTGTTGTGAGTTGTGACACCCACAGGTGACATAATGAGACTCTGTCTCTTAAAAAAAGAACTACATGGTTTCCCAAGGTTAGATATCTTGTTGTATTGGACTTTGAATGAAAGAAATTTTGTACACCTAAAAGAAGAAATACTTGTATAGATGAGATAAATATTTTAGACATGAGGGGAAAACCTTTTTTGTAAATGTCAAGTTACAAACTTTCTTTGCACTTGCCCCTGTTCCATTCACTACCTCCCTAGATTTAACCAAGTATCTCCTAGTAACTCTCTTCAAGCTAGTACTCTGCTGCATAGAGTGATAGGATGGTTTGCCTCTAACATTTAGAGGCAAATAATTCAGGATTGGGAGCTGCCCCAGCTGATTTCTGGGGTATTACTTTACGTTTATATACATTTATACAGCTGGGCCAAAAGTGTCATCTTTAAGGAAAGGGATTGATTCATTTCAACCGTAAGTCTTATTTAGAACATGCCCACTTGATGCAAGATTCTTCTGAGACAGTGATTCCTACACTTGGATGTGCACACAAATCACTGGGATTGGTATTCCATTATAGACTCTCGATCAGTCTCAGGTGAGGGCCTGAGTTTCTGCACTCTACCAGCCTTGCTGGAATGCTGCGGGTCTACAGACCACACTTAGAGAAGCAGGGTTCTGGGTAGTGGTTCTTAACCCTGGTTTCATATGAGAATCATTTGGGGACGTCTAAAAAATGCTGGTATCTGGGACCTATCTGTAGTGATTCTGATTTAATTGGTTTGGGGTGGGGCCTGGGTGTTATAGATATATAAGAGTGATATATAGATATACAAGATTTGACACTAGTGTGCAAATAGGGCTGGGAATTACTGTTGCAAGCTGTGCATGCTGTTGCTATGACTCATAGGTAAAGATCTTCGTGTGTGGATTTGGTAGCAGTCTGAGAAGCAGCTTATATAGCCTCGATGATGTGAATCCACCTGCTTGGTAGATAGAGTCCGTGGAGAAGGGATTCCTCTTGATTACTAGGTTCCCAGAGATGAGATGGAGGTGGCCAGGGGGAAAATACCCCTTAAAAGAAAAAATGGTCGGAGTAGGGTGCCGGCCCCATATGACGGAGGTGGCGGGTTCAAACCCAGCCCTGGCCAAAAAAAAAAAAACTGCAAAAAAAAAGAAAGAAAAAATGGTCTTTTCATAAAGAACCCAGGTATTACCTGATACGGGAAGGAAGTTTGAAGTGATGAATGAATGCAGACTTGGTATCTCATCATTCAGGGGGTCCTTCTGCTTTCTACATCCTTTCAGTAAGGGATTGGGAGAAAGTGTATCATCAACACAACTTTGAAGCTTTTTCTTCAGAGAAGCCTATAAGTTTACTTCTTAGTATCTTTATGTATATGTTTACCTAATAAATTTAATATTTATATGTTTCTTTCACCAATTATTCAGAAAAATTTAGAGTATCTTCTGTACATTTACTTGTCTCCACAAACTAAATGGCAACATCGTACTGAAAGGATTGCTGTTATTCTCAGGATCGTCCAGTGTCAATGGCAGATTGAAGATTCATTTGCTCAGAGGTCATAGGTCTTGGTTCAGTTCAAATGTTAATTGTTTTATTACAATTACAGGGGTGATTCTAGAAGCAGAAAATGGAATTTTACATATATTAAAATTATGTTGGTTACAACTACTTAGAAACAATAAGATTTAAAACCAGTGGATTAAAATGGAATATAACTGTGCAGTTAAGAAATTGGAATCTTTTCCAGTACCTCCCCACTATTTAATTGTAAAATAGGACTTTGATTTTATTTTCTTCATGTTACCTTGTTTACTTCATGGTCCCTGCCCTTCACTCGGATTGTCATTATTTCTCATTCACGTTAATTTCCGCACTGGCCCTCTGTACCTCCACTCTTGCCCCTTAGAATCCTTCTGCCAGAATCCTTTCTTGTGGAGGTCAGTCTATGGCTTCTCCTTATCAGAGACTGCAGTCCAAATCTACATAGTCCCGTGGAGCTTCTGGCCTTTGCTCTGCTCTCATCACCTGTCACTTCCCTAGAAAGTCATTTATTCCTTAGCTGAGTTGAGGATGGGGAGGAAATACTGGCAGCTTGAAGAGAAAGATAAAGAGGCATGGTTTAGGAGAGTAGGCGAGTAGGAGAGCGGATAGCACTGGGAAATGAAGTGTGAAGCATTAAAGGTCTACCGAGATCAGCGATCGCGCATTTAAGGTGAGACCAGAGCCTGTGGCTGCAGGCTCCAGGTGTGCAGGAGGTAGAGCCTTGCATTCTGCCACTGCCTGCTAAGACATTCCACCTCTTGTCTCTGCTTATGCACATGCTGGGGCCTCTATCTGAAACACTTTCCTCATCATTTCTGCTGGCAAAATCCTTCTCTTACATCCCCAATTGGTAATTTTCTCCTTCTTCCATCCTCTCATCACCCCCATGATATCCAGCCATCTCCCTCTGTTCTGTCCTTATTTTTCCATTAACCAGCCACTGTTATTGCATTTACATGCCATCACAGATTTCTGTTCATACCTGTTTCCACCAGACTGTATGCCTAGCAAGGGAAAGAATTTAACTTTCTGAAATCCTACTTGATAGCACAGTGATGGACACATGTATTAAAAACTAGATAAATGGATATAAGATTTCTCTGTAGAGTATTGAGACCCAGAACTTGCTGGTTAGAGATTCCAAATGAATACCACTTAGTAATATATGACATAAAAATTGTTACTGCTTTAATTTTTATTCTGATATACCTCTATCACATATCCAAGTTAATAAGATCTCTCCGCGTGTGTGTGTGTGTGTGTGTGTGTGTGTGTATATATATATATACACACATACATTTACATGTGTATATACACATAAATGCATATTTACATGAAAATGGAACAAAGCTAAAAAGATCAAAAACTATGCATAAAGGATGGGCGAGGTAGCTCACTCCTGTAATCCTAGCTGAGATGGGTGGATCCCTTGAGCTCAAGAGTTCGAGATCAGCCTGAGCAAGAGAAAGAAAGACCCTGTCTCCAAAAAATAGCTGGGCATTGTGGCAGGTGCCTGTCGTCCTAGCTACTTGGGATGCTGAGACAAGAGGATTGCTTGAGCCCAACAGTTTGAGGTTGCTGTGAGTTATGACACCACCACACTCTACTGAGGGCAACAAACTGAGACTGTATGCATAAATATTAAAAAGTATGCATAAATATTAAATATTTGAGGCAATGAACTTCGTAGAGGCCTGCACAATGTGCGCAGTTTATCTGTTGTTTTTCACATGGGCATTCTTGGCCAGTAGGAACCTCATTAAAACCCTAAGAGATATACAAACCAGTATTGAACACATTTATATTTTCAAGTTGTATTGCAGTTATAAGTATAAACCTGTTGTTTTGAAAGGTTTTCCTCAGTCATATAGAAACATATGGAGATTTTACTGCTGAAACAATTTCCTATAGTTTCTACATAAGTAAAAGGCAGACAGAAATTAAAGTAGACCTTTTTTCCTGATGTAGTATCTTAAGTCTATTTGGGCTGCTATAGTGAAATATCATAAACTGGTGGCCCGTAAATGACAGAAACTTATTGCACACTCTTCTGGAGGCTGGGAAGCCCAAGATCAAGGCGCATGCAGATTGGTGTCTGGCAAGAGCCTGCTCCCTGGTTTCCATATGGCACCTTCTGGCTGTGTCCTCACGTGGCATAAGAGACTAGCTAGCTCTCTGAGGTCTCTTTTATAAGAGAACTCATCCAGATCATACTGTCATGATCTGATCACCTTCCAAAGGCCACCTCTTAATCCCACTGCCTTGAGGGTTAGGATCTCAAGATATGAATTTGGGGGAAAGGGGACACAGACATTCAGACCATAACAGAAAATGATTTCATGTTTTTCCTTAGGAGTCAAGAGACTTCGGGATGTGTCACTAAAGGTCTGTGGTGTCAGGCAATCTCTCCTACCTCTCTAAGCTTTAGTTTCCCTATGTATAAAACATGAGATTTGGTCTAAATTATTACCAAGGTCATTTTGAATCATCTGTGATTCTGGAAAGTTATGAAACACAGCCTGTAACCATGGTGAGGAAAGTTGATTGGTGGCTCCAAAAATAGAATTATTTTCTCCTTTCTGTAACATTGTTGCTCTCCCATTGAGTAATTCTGTATATTGCCTAAATAAGCCAATTTCTTGATTTTTTTTTCTTAATACCAAATGCTCAAAAGTGAATGAAAGATTGCCTTAAGAAGCACCAAACAAATGAGCTCTTGCCTCTGGTTTTAAATATAGATCTGAATTATTGTGCTGTTTTTCTTTCCTGTTGTAGGTATTCAGAAAGCAGAAGGTGGTGATTTGGTAAATTTAGAAACCATTTCACATCAGTTCCTGCTGTCTTTTGTGTTTTTGTGAGAAGCCTATTCAAAATATATTTTATTTATTCTTCTCTTAAAATTTGCTTCCATTCATTTTCACCTTTCTATTGGCAACAAGTCCATATTTATATGCTTACAGATTTTTATCACAGTTCTTCTATTGACAGTTGCAGTAGTGCCCCACCCCCTTAACCGCAGAAGACACATTCCAAATGCTCCGGGGAGATGCCTAAGATCACAGATAGCACAAAACCCTAATACATTGTTTTATTCCTGTCCATGCATATCTATGATAAAGTTTAATTTATAAATTAGGTGTACTGAAAGATTAATAATAGCTAATAATAAAATAAAACAATTACAACAATATGCTAGCATCACTACTCTTATGTTTTGGGGCCATTAAGTGAAATAAGGGTTAGTTGAACACAAGCACTATGATTATGTCCTGCTACAGTCAATCTGATAACTGAGAAGGCCAACTAAGTGACTAAGGATGGGCAGCATAGCAGGGTGGACACCCTGGACAAGAGGATGATTCGTGGTGGAGAGGGACAGCACGAGATTTCATCACGCCACTCAGATGGCACACAATTTAAAACTTATGAATTGTTTATTTCTGGAGTTTTCCATTTAACATTTTTGGACCATAGTCAACTGTGGGTAACTATGGTTTTTAGAAAGCAAAACCATGGATAAGAGGGAACTACTATTATATATTTTTCTTTATTAACATTCAGGTAATCTGGTCAGACACCATTACATTTTTACCCGTTAAGCCCTTTGGTTTCAAGGTATGTGTATCATAAGCTTGTTCTTGAGGCAGTGATGTCCTGCACTGCCCTCTAAGAACCACTGTGAGGTTTCAAGATCTATGGCCATGCTGCTCAGGCATTGTTCCCTGTCCAGAACCCCTAAAAAGACATTTGTTTTTTTGAGACAGTCTTACTGTGTCACCCTCAATAGAGTGCCATGGCATCACAGCTCACAGCAACCTTGAACTCTTGGGCTTAAGGGATTCTCTTGCCTCAGTCTCCCAAGTAGCTGAGACTACAGGCTGCCACAATGCCCAGCTATTTTTTGGTTGTAGTTGTCATTGTTGTTTGGCAGGCCTGGGCTGGCTTTGAAACCCACCAGCTCCAGTGTATATGGCTGGCACCCTAGCTGCTGAGCTACAGGTGCCAAAAAAAAAGACATCTTGACCTAGGTGGGACCGGTACAAGGCTAACAGGCAAAGTCTCCCTGTCTGTGAGCATCTGTGTTGGATCTGGCCCTTTGAAGTAGAGTATCAACTCATTAAACACACATTTTAAATGCTTAAAGAAATAACAGAAATTTAATTTTCATTGTCTTTATTTTGTAATAATCTGTGTCTAAAGTATCATATCACTGGCCACCTGTGTGAGAATAGACAAGTTTCTTACCCTCTCTGAGCCTCAGTGTCTCGTCTATAAAGTTTGGATTTTATTTCTAGAATGCCTTTAGCTCAAAAATTGTCTTATTTCCTTTCTTTACAACTTTCTCATCCTCTCTCCAGCCTTAAACTGGCTTAAGGCAACCAGTAGTCTTAAACTTAAGCAAGTCTTATTTATTTACGATGTTATTTCCTTAAACTGATGACGGTTCATTTTCCATTCCAGGGGCATTTGTAGAGAAATTTTTAAGACATTTATGACTGTTTTTAGTCCATTCATTTTTTTCTACATTTTGAGACTCGATTAATTCAACAATTAAAATCTGTTTTGCTTGTATACCTGGATAATAGTCTAAGAATATAGTGTTCTTATTTTTATAGAAATAATCAAATGCATTTTTTCACAATAAACATTGCTGTCTTTATTGATGAAAAATACGCTAGTCAAATGCTATTGACCACAGCTATAGGGAAATATTTACAGAGTTCTTTGATATTTACCCATCTGATTCTAATGAGCATTTTTAAACCATTGAAACTAAAAATAAAAAGAACTCTATGGAAATGGGGTTAGAAAATGTTCTGGGATAAGTTCATTTATTCATTTAAGAAGTACCTATTGGCTGGGCATGATGTCTCATGCCTATAATCCTAGCAGTCTGGGAGGCTAAGGCAGGAGGATTGCTTGAGCCCAGGAGTTGAAGATCAGCTTGAGCAAGAGCAAGACCCCATCTACTAAAAATAGAAAAATTAGGTGTGGTGGTGGGCGCCTATAATCCTAGCACTGTGGGAGGCTGAAGTGGGAGAATTGCTCAAGCTCAGGAGTTGAAGACCAGCCTGAGCAAGAGTAAGACCTCATATCCACTAAAAATAGAAAATTAGCTAGGCATGATGGTGGGCCCTTGTAGTCCCAGCTATTTGGGAGGCTGAGTTAGGAGGATTGCAGGAGCCCAGGAGTTTGAGGTTGCAGTGGGCTATGATCATACCACTGCACTCTAGCTGGGTGACAGCAAGACTCTGTTCAAAAAAATAAAAAAAGAAGTACCTATTGAGAGCTGGGCTTGGATAGTGGCTGATGCCTGTAATCCCAGTAACTCCATTCCAGAACCTGCGGCTGGAGGATTGCTTGAGCTCAGGAGTTTTAGACTAGCCTGGATGACAGAGCTAGATCCCTAAAAAAAAAAAAAAAAAAGGTACCTGTTGAGTGCTTTAGAAATATCAGTGAACAGGGCTTGGCGCCTGTGGCTTAAGCGGCTAAGGCACCAGCCACATACACCTAAGGTGGCGGGTTCGAATCCCCAGCCCGGGCCCGCCAAACAACAATGATGGCTACAACCAAAAAATGGCCAGGTGTTGTGGCAGGCGCCTGTAGTCCCAGCTACTTGGGAGGCTGAGGCAGGAGAATCGCTTGAGCCCAGGAGTTGGAGGTTGCTGTGAGCGTGATGCCATGGCACTCTACCCAGGTGGATAGCTTGAGGCTCCGTCTCCAAAAAAAAAAAAAAAAAAAAAAAAAATCAGTGAACAAAACAAAGATCTTGACCTGATGGAGTTTATTTTCTATCAGGGGAAGACAGATAATAATCAATAGGCATAGTAAATGTTTACTATATGGTTTGTTATAAGGTAGTAAAAGTTATGGAAAATTAAAAAAAAAATAGAGCAGGAATGGAGAAATCAAAGGTAGGCAGGGAGTACGGAGCTGGATTGAAGTATAAATAACATAGTCAGGAAAAGAGGCGTGGTAGACAGAATGGCTCCCCTAAATGTCCATGCCCTAATCCCTGGAGGCCTAAGGATTTTTAACTTTAACTAACATTACAGATCTTATAGAGGTTATCCTGGATTATTGAGTGTCCCAATCTAATCGATGAGCCCTGAGAAGTAGAGAAATTGTACTAGCTAGAGTCAGAGAGATGTGGTAGAAATTCGAGTGACTCAGTATATGAAAGAGACTCAACCTACCAGTACCAAAGGGGAACTGCCCAGAATGCTTAAGAAGGAAGGAGCATAGCCTTGAGGAGCAAAGACCAGCCTCCCACAGGTAGCAAGCAGGAAAATAGGGCCTCAGTCCTGTAGCTGCAAGAAACTAATTCCAGGCAATAGCCCAAAGGAGATTGATCCCCAGAGCCTCCAGAAAGGACCACATTCTAGCTGGCACTTTGATTCTAGCCTTGTGAGACTCTAAGCAAAGGCCCCAACTGACCCACATTCTACCCCATTTCTGGCCTACAGAATTATGAGATGATAGATAGGTATAGTTTTAAGCTGCTTTATTAGTGGTTTTTAATATTATTATTTGTTATGGCAGCAATTATGGGGAGGAGACTTAACCAAACTGATAGTGGGGAATGTTCCAAACAGAGAATGGCATGATCCCAGTCCTAAGATGAAGTTCCTGAGTGTTAGAGAGTAGCAGGGGGCCAGTGCGACTGGAGTGGGGTGAGCAAGGGGACGAGTCAGGGATGAGGTCAGAAAGGCACCTGGGTGGAGGGTGGAGACCTTGACAGGCTTGGGCTTTAGGTCGGAGGGAGCTGGGAAGCCCCTGCAGCACTTAGATCAGAGAGGCAATATGATTTGACTTAATTTTTAAAAGAATCATGTTTGCTGCTCTGAACATAGACTCTAAAGAAGAAGGGGAGAAGCAAGGAGATCAAGTAGAAAGTGATAACAGAAGTCCTGATGCAGGATCCTGGTAGCTCAGACCAGTGGTACTGGAGATGGTGAGAAGTGATCAGATTCTAGATATATTTTGAAGATAAAGTCTATTTCTTTGTGACTTAGATGTGGGATGTGGCATGATTTAAAGATGTTTCTGTGGGTTTGAGCCTGAATAGCTGGAAGGATGGAGTTGTCGGCTGAGAAGCAGAAAGCTTTGGGTTGGAGGGATCTGCAGTGCAGGGGGTGCTGGAGGTCAGTTTGCATATACTGAGTATGGGATGGAGTGGGAGGGTGTGGTAGGAAGGATGATGGCTTCCGAAGATGTCCACATCCTAATCCTGAGAACCTGTGACCATTACTTTAAGTAGCAAGAGGGAATTTGCAAGTGTGATTAGGTTAACAGCTTTGATGTGGAGAGATTATCCCAGGGGCCCAACCTAGTCACACAAACCTTAAAAATAGAGAACTGGGGGCAGCGCCTGTGGCTCAGTGGGTAGGGCACTGGCCCCATATGCCGAGGGTGGCAGGTTAAAACCCAGCCCCAGCCAAACTGCAACAAAAAAATAGCCGGGCATTGTGGCAGGCACCTGTAGTCCCAGCTACTCAGGAGGCTGAGGCAAGAGAATTGGCTAAGTCCAGGAGTTGGAGGTTGCTGTGAGCTGTTGTGATGCCACGGTGCTCTACCCAGGGCGATGAAGTGAGACTCTGTCTCTAAAAAAAAAAAGAGAGAACCTTTTCCATTGTGGTGAGAGGCCACTCTGACTATGGTCAGAAAGATGCATTACAGCCAGCTTTAAAGATGAAGGGAGGAGGCCACGGGCTGAAAATGTGGGTACCTCCTAGAAGCGGAAATGGCAAGCAAAGGAATTCTACCAGAGAGCCTCAGAAAAGGAACACAGGCCTGCCAACACCTTGATTTTAGTCCAGGACACCCACCCAGGTCTCTGGCTGACCTAGAGAACTAAAAGATAAATTTGTGTTGTCTTAAGCCACTACGTGGTAATTTGTTACAGGAGCCATGGAAAATGAACACTGAGCAAGCAGTTGGATATAAGAGTCTGGAGGTAAGAAGAGAGGGGTCTGGAATTCCAAAGCATGGAGGTGGTATTTAAAGCGATGGAGTGAATGATACTTCTGATAACATTAGTAGAGGTAGAGAAGAGGATCAAGGTTTGAGCACTCAGTACTTAACGTCCAGAGGTCAGGTAGAAAGGAGCAAATAGTAAAGCACACAGAGGATGGTCAGCCAAGGAGGTTGGGGGGAGATAAAGAGGGTGTATCTGCAGGGCACAGGAGGAAGGCATGTCAAGAAGAGCCGGTGAGGGCGGGGGGACACGTGCTGCCAACAGGTCAAGTTAAAGGAAGAGCGAGGCGAGTCTAGGAAAGCGTTGCCATGCACAGGAGCCAAGGAAAATGGGAGGGAACTTACAGGAAAGGTGGGGGACAGAAGAAATCTTTATTGTTTCCATTTTTTAAAAGGACAGTATTAGCTTGGCTCCCATAGCTCAGTGTGTAGGGCACTGGCCACATACACCAAAGGTGGCAGGTTTGAGCCTGGCCTGGGCCTGCTAAACAGCAATGACAACTGCAACCAAAAAATAGCTGGGCATTGTGGCGGGCACCTGTAGTCCCAGCTCCTCGGGAGTCTGAGGCAAGAGAATTACTTAAGCCCAAGAGTTTGAGGTTGCTGTGAGCTGTGACGCCATGGCACTCTACCGAGGGCAACATAGTAAGACTCTGTCTCAAAAAAAAAAAAAAAGATAGTATTGAGGGTGTATTTGTGTGCTAATGAGAAATGTTCACGTTGATGATATGAGAAAAAGGGAAGAATTTCTGGTAATATCATCAAGTAGGGCCGTAGGGACGGGTGCAGGGCGTGACGGGGTGCCTGTGGTGCTAGGAGGATAGTTCATTACGGTGCCACAGAGAAGCAGGAAATGGGGAGAACAGATGCAGTACTGAGGGGTGGGAGGCTCTCTACTGATGTTTTCATTTTCTTACTGCAATAGGAAACAGCTGAGAGTGGGGAAAGTTTGGGGTGTTAAGAGAGAGAAAAGGGAGAAATAGTCCATTAGGAGACTGGGAGGTTAACAAATAAGGGACCCGTAACAGGATTGCCTGGCAGCATTAAGAAGCCCACTAGAAGTTTGTGGTCATGAAATTTAAAGAATTAAATGCTATGACACACCTCTGAGAAAAGTGCCTCCTAAAGTTGGATATCTCCTCTTTGAAAAAAAAAAATCCAAATATTAAAAGAAAACGTAGAGTTGAATTATACAAGGAGATCCCAGGATTTTCTTATTTCCCTATTCTTCTATCACTGCCTAGACTCTTGGACATTACCTTATAGGATGTGTGATATTCCTAAGTTATCAAATATTAATCATATTTTGCTAAATCAAATTTAAGTGTCACTTTAGCCTGGCTTTTCAAAGTAGCGGAGCCTGGACAAAAGGTTATGGGCAATTAGTTTATTTTGAGGAATAAGCTCAAAAAAGAGGATTTGAGACTGCGTAGGAGTTACCAGGGAAGGAGGGAAAGCCAATCCAAGGTTTGTTCATCAACTTGGCCACCATAGTGGGCAGCTGGGGCCTGTTCCCACACAGGGTACTCTTCCAGAATGTGCCTTACACTTGTCTAGTAAAGAGATAAAACTGGGGCAGGGGGAGTGTTCATTATTCATCTGCTTTCTCCCCTTCCCCACTGCTCAAGTCTTGGCTCATTGATTATTAAATCTGTCACAAGACTGTGCATGGATCAGAGTGGCTCACTGGCTTTCTACAGATGTTCCATGTGGTGGCAGCAGAGAAGGCCCAGAGTAGAAAGTGAGAGATAAAGAAAGGTGCAGCTGAAATGAGATCCTGTCAGCAAGGGCTGGAGTGAAAAGGTGTGCCAAGAGCCGCAAGGTGGAGCAAAGGTGTCCAACACAAAAACATAGGAACTACAAAAATTCATGCCAAAACGTCTTCTCCCAAACCATAACCAGACCTGAATTTTAGTTTACAAAGTTCAAATTTTGACATATTAGATTCTCTGTGCAAGAAACATGTGCATACATGTCGAAATAGCTGAGCACCCACATGGTAGCTTGAAATAGAATTTCATGCCTCTTCCCACCCCAGGACCTTTGCACACTTGTGCCTTCTTGTTCCTTGGTTCTCCCAGATCTTTCCATGGCCTCACATCCATGCAGGTTTCAGCAGAATCTTTCATCCTCAGAGAGACTTTTCTTACTAATCACCCCACCTTCCACCCTGCCACACACACTCCTCTAGCTGAGTGCTTATTTTTCCATTATTTCAGAGAGGTACAAATGTGATTTATTTACACATTTATATGTTTATCATCTGTCCCTCCAGTTGGTACTGTACCCCCACCCCACACACGAATTCCATGAGGGCGGCTTGAAAGTAGTATTCCCAGTACCACATGGAAGGAGCTGTTTATACTTGTTGAATACATGGTTTTCATAATTCATCTTCTTTATTCTTTTTTCCCTTGTTGTCTGGTGTTGCCCCAGCCAGTGGAGTCACTTACTAGGTGAGGAATTGCTGAGGCACTGGGAATTCACTAGTAGACAAGATGCAGTCCCTCCCCTCGAGTCTCACAGTCTTTTGAGGAGTTTCCAGGTTCTGTTTATCCTGTGCACAATGTGGAACCATTCAGAACTTCTTTAAAACTAAATAATAATATGATACGGCTTTTAATATTATAAGTAGGCAAGGGAGTCAGTGGTGGTATTCTAGTTATCTAAGGCTGAGTGATTTATAACAGTGATAATCACTTATTATCTTCCTCAGTTTCTGTGAGCCAGAATTTGGAATATGGTTGGTTATGTGGCCTCTCTCCTGTGAGCCTCCACTGGGCATCAGCAGGGGAGGCTGGAAGGCAGGGGACACCTCCTGAAGGCTCACTCATTTGCATGGCTGGTGCTGATCTGAGACAGCTGGACTCCTTGGGCACATCCCTCTCCCTGTGAGACTGCTCAGTAACATATTATTTTCCAAAGATGGTGGTACCAACATATATCTTTGGAAAATAAAATCTCTACAGGCAGTGTTATCATCACAATAACCGCTGACATTTATTGAGGACGCACTGTGGTCCAGGCATTGTGCTAAGTGTTACACACGTATTATGTCATTTAACCCCTGGCAGGTGTGATTTGAAAGGTAGCTTCTCTTTTACAATGAAGCAGCAGAGACTCAGCAAGGTTAAATGACTAGTGTAAGCTCACAAGAGACTTCTGATTAGTGGTGCAAGGGCTGGTCGTGGTGGGGCGGGGCAGAGGGGAAGTGGAGCCCTGGGGTCCTTTGTTGACTACTCCATCAGCAGGTATTGAGCAGTCCCCTCCACCACTACATTCCCTCCTTTTTAAGTATCAATGTATTTTCATTTCCTTCAATGAAGTTTCAGTAATGTTTTCCCTACTTCTCTTTCCATTGCAAACAGAAATTATTTTAGTTATGTATTGGGTCTTTGGATTGATTTGGAAACATAAGTCTCAAGAAGAGGATTCAAGCTGATTTTAAAGAAACTTTCTGTATTTTAAACTATTGATTATGTTGGAATCTTTTATACAGAAAAAGGACACATTTTCTTTTACCAGTGAATCTCAGTGTTTTGCAACTAGAGGGTACCCTAAGAATCACCTCGGTCAATGATTTTCGAAGGAGAGCCCTTATCCTGATAGAGAGGGAGCAAGTGTAGATTAGAAATGCCCCCTTCCCAGTCCCACTTCTGTCCTCTTGGTTGAGAATGATCTGCTCACCCTGCCCAGAGATGTGGTAGCTCTGCTATCCTATTCCTTTACATCTCAGTATTGTCTCTTAGATACTGTTGCTCAGTGTGTGTTTAATGAATGAAGTCCCATAAGTGTGAAATCTCCCAAACTGCTGAGGTGGCTTCTGTGGTTCCCCCTGGACGTTGGCATCTGGTTTTTAGGAATTAGAAACATATTTGGTTCTAGGGCTTCTCCCAAGTGCCCCAAAGAGATAATAAATGTTTATTGTTTGGGCCTTACCACTCTGATTTAAACACAGACCTGCCGAGAAAGTACAGGCATTATCTTCTTTGTTTGGATTCATACTGCTGTTTAGGAAAGGGTTTTCCAGGGTTCTCTCAAGATGATTCCCTCATTCATTCAGTAAATGCTGATTATCTACTAAGTGCAATGCCCTACACTGGGGAAATGTATCTACCCCAGCAAGCAAAACAGACAAAAGGTATCTGCCCTCACGGAGCTTACGTTGTAATGGATTGAGACAGTAAATATATAACATAATTTGTCAGATGATGAGAAACACTATGGAGAAAAATAAATCCGGACAAGGGGAATAGAAATGTCGTGTCCTATCATCCTGTTATGTTCCAAGGCTTCCCATCTTCCCCAAGTTGAAGCCAGAGTCCTCATGAGGCCCAGAACGCCCTATGTGCCCCAGCTCTGTCTTCCTGACCTCAGTCTCTCTGCTCCCTCAGCTGCACTGGCCTCCTCACCAGAGGGACCGTGACATCAGCATTGTCCCTGCTCTCAACCCTTTCCTGTGTCTCTAGGTAGCTGCTCTGCCTTTAGATAACTATAAGACTCCCTGACTTCTTTTGGCCTTTGCCCAGATGTTATCTCCGTGATACCTTTGCTGACATCTCATTTTAAATTTTAGTCCCTTCCTTACCCACTTCTTGTTGCCTGTACTCTCCTGGAGGTCACAGCCCAGCAGAAGAGGTGACATTGCCACCACTTTGGCACAACCTTTGGCAGAGCAACAGTGCTGGCCTCCCCCCAGGTGCAGATCTGCCTGCAGATTGGAGAGCCCTAGACCTTGTCTGTCTTACAGTGTTGCTGGGAAAGTTCTCTGGAAAGGCCCTGCCTAGTGGCAGCACCGTGGGACTCTCCCTGGCCTCTTCAGTAGCATTGATCCAACCCTGAGGTTATTAGCAGGAATTCCCAGGGTGAAATTTGCCCTTGTCATACCACAGGGCTGCCCCTTGTGTGGAGTGGACGTAGCTTCTTCACACAGAGGGCCCACTTTCAGATGGAGTTTTGACCGGACACCTTTGTTCCTGCTTCTCCTCCTCAGCGAAGCCATTCTGATTCTCTTCCTCCCTGAAATGTTTCTCTCTTTCCTCACTCTCTGTGACTGCCTCATCTGAATTCTCAGCTTTCGGTTTCACTGGCTGTGCTGACCTTTTATGTATTTTCTTGTTTTTGCTCAGAAACTGAAACTGCATCACATATATAGCCAGTTTGTATCTGCCTCATTCCCATTTTATTCAAAACTTACCCTTTTGTTCTTTGCCTCTGCCTCTCCCTGGTCTTATGGCATTAAAAGGATCATCCCTGCTTCCACAGGCAAAGTTCAGAGTCTGTGATTTTTGTGGTATAATAAACAAGATTGAGAATGTTCTCATCACAAGTCAGGCTCCCTGGCAGCAGCCTCTGAGGTGGAGTGTCGAGTGCAGGGTGTTTATGAGGGAATGCCCTTCCATGGGAGGAAGGAAACCAGGGGGCAGAGGAGGCGTTAAACTGTAGAGTCAGCACCATGGGGAGCTCTGGAACAAGAATGGCTCATCAAAGTTGTCTTGACTGGGGCAGAGACAGCCGGGCCTTTATACTCCAGCCACCCTCAGTCATTGTGTATTGGCACCTGGAGAAAGTAACATTGGGCAAAGAGAATCTCTTGAGTTCAAGTCGACAGAAGCCCTAACAGGTGCAGCACCAAGGCCTCGCTGAAGGGAGTTCGGAGCTGTGCCTCCCAGCTATCTTCCACATTAATGTAGGTGAAA
The DNA here is from genome assembly GCF_000181295.1 of Otolemur garnettii. Lineage (NCBI taxonomy): Eukaryota > Metazoa > Chordata > Mammalia > Primates > Galagidae > Otolemur > Otolemur garnettii. The sequence goes on from NW_003852403.1 coordinate 36,552,517, forward strand.
TTTAGCCACAGCTCCAAGATAAGATGCAGTATTTCAGTTAAGAAGTAACTTCCAGGCTCAGCACCTGTAGCTCAGCGGTTAGGGCACTGGCCACATAACACTGGGGCTGGCGGGTTCAAACTCTGTCCAGGCCTGCCAAACCACAATGACAACTACAGCAAAAACATAGCCAGGCATTGTGTTGGGCGCCTGTAGCCCCAGCTACTTGGGAGGGTGAGGCAAGAGAATCGCTTAAGCCTAAGAATTTGATGTTGCTGTGAGCTGTGATGTCACAGCACTCTACCAAGGGCAACATAGTAAGACTCTGTCTCCAAAAAAAAAAAAAAAAGTAACCTCCATTGTCAGTTTTGACACTGAAATTTGGTTGGTTTCATTGAAACCATAGGATATTAGAGCCATGAGAAGTCATAGAGATCTTTTATGAGTCATAGAGACCCTCTTATTGGACAGATGGAGAACATGGAATAATAAAGAAGGGAGGGGAAATCTCACTGTGGCCTCTCCAGAGACAGACCTCAAGACAAGATTGGAGAGAAAGTGGTTTATTTGAGAGGTTCTCCCCAGAAATATCAGCAGGGAAGTGGAAGAGGGAATAGAAAGCAACCAATAAAGGGCACGTTCCCAGGAGAATGACTGCTGTGGGCAGCTGGAGCTCAGTCCCCTTAGGGAATTGGGGGAACTGGTGTACACGTCAGATTGTCCTATCCAAAGGGCAGGGAAACTGGGATGTTTGCCCATCAGCACCCTGCTCACCGACTGAGGCACTGACTTCCTGCTTTCACTTGGTTCTGTAAGTGGACCTAGCCTGCTCCCAGAGCCAGAATAAAAGCCGCTGGCCTTCAAGAAAGTTGCCTTCAGCACATGGCCGTGGGCACTGAGGAGCCAGGAGGGGAGAGGAAACACGGACGGCTTGTGCACCAGGGGATTGCCCCAGACGCACTGTAACTCACACATCCTGACTGCCGGCTGGGGCACTTCACGCTAATTACTGAACATCCTCCTCCTCTGTGCCTAAACTGTTCTAAGTAATCTAGAGAGGAGAGAGTGAAGATATAGAAGGAGCAGGGAATGTAGCCCCCTTGGGGGAAACCGTCTAGTTGGAGGGCAAGCCTCCTCACAATGTGTATTTGAAAGAACAAGAGAAGATTCTCCAGCATTCACATAAACACATGTGCACGATGTTGTGATGAAAGCTGTGCATTGCAACTGTCAGGTCCTTTTGAGTCTTGAGCAGAGTCTCAGTAGGAATTTTGAATGAATGTGATTGGTATGGACTGAGAGAGGCAAGACAGCAGACCAGGGAAGAGTGGGTGACCTTTGGAGAGGGCTGTCCAGTTATTCACCTTGTCCCCATCACTTAATGGTTGTTGGACAGAGGCACATTAAGCCTTGGTTTTCTCCCTTGTAGAATGAGGTCAGTGGTGGAATCTAATTCATAGGGGTATTAAGAGCATTCAGTGAGGTAACTGATATAAAAACAGTTAACCCAGAGCTTAATAACATTGCCAACATTAGCTGTGTTAGTGATTACTGCTGACAAGGGGAGTGGAAAGTGGGAAGTCAGGTGGGAGAACGGCTAGGGCTTGAGTAAGTAGAAGATTCAAGAAGCAGAAGGAGAAGTGCCATGAAGTACCACCCCTCAGAGGCCAGGGAAGCAGTGGGGAGGCTTTGTAAAGTTGCTAAGGGCTGCGCACTTAGACCAGATTCTCATGGGAGCTGTGTTTGTCTGTTTTCTGATGCTATAACTGAGTACCTGAGACTGGGTAATATATAAAGAAAAGGAGTTTACCTTTTATGGTTCTGGAAGCTGCGAAGTCCAAGGTTGAGGAGCTGCAGCCCATGAGTTGCTGACGAGGACCCTTTGAAAGGTCCTGAGGCCGTGCAGGGCATCACGTGGTGAAGAGGCTGAGCTGTGAGCCCAGGTCTCTCTTCCTCTTCTGACGAAGCCACCAGCCCCATCACGCTCCCCATGACCTTACCTAATCCTAATTACCTCCCAGAGCCCCACTTCCAAGTCCCATCACTCATGAATTTGAAGATTAAGTTCTTAACACATGAAATTTAGGGGACACATTCAAGCCAATTTAGGAGCTGAAGTCCCATCAAAGTGAAACCTTATGGGGAAACCCGTTATGTAAAAAAAATATAAACAAAGCCACTAGTTTGAAGGTGGAAGGGGAAACTATCCCCTCCTCCCTCAACCACACACAGCCCCTGAGGGAATTCTGAGAAACCCCAAGACTACAAGAACAAAACCAGTTTCTATAGAACGATTTTTAAAAACTACTGTAACACCTCATTTGTTCTTAGAGTTTTCCAGAGAAACTTTTTTTTTTAATTTGGATGAAATTGTGCTTAAGTGTGTTACTTTTTTTGCTTTCTTAACAAGGCTGAATGAAAACCTTTTAATTGGTTTTGATGACTTTTGATTATAGTAATGAATATTTAGTTATGGTTCTGTGCTTTAATGTGGTGATTTCCAACCACAGAGGTTCTGAAGAGTTAGGGCTGTTTACTTGTACTGTGATTTTGAAATTATTACAAGAAGCAGCATGGCATCAGGGGAGGGTCCTGGACTTGAGAGCTAGATTGCCCTGGGTCGTGTCCCAGCCTTGCATTTTTATTAGCATTGTGATGTTGGGCAAGTATTTAACCACTCTTTACCTCAATTTGTTTTTCCGTAAGTTGGGAATAATAATCATACTCACCCTATAGGGTTGTTGTGAGAAACAAATGACTTTTTGTATGTTCATTGCTTAGAGCAATGCCTGCATTTTAAAAGTGCTATGGAAGTGCTACGATGCTGATGATATTATTGATATATATGTTTTTTGTTTTTCTTCCTTTTTTTTTATTGTTGGGGATTCATTGAGGGTACAAGAAAGCAGATTACACTGATTGATTTATTAGGTAAAGTCCCTCTTACAATCATGTCTTGCCTCCAACCTCTCTCTGCTCTTCCTTTCCCCACCAGTCTCTCCTTTTTTCTCTCTCTGCTCTCCCCTTCCCCCATCCCCACTGTGTCCTTAATTGTCATTAATTGTCCTCATATCAAAATTGAGTACATAGGATTCATGCTTCTCCATTCTTGTGATGCTTTTTAAGAATAATGTATTCCGCTTCCATCCAGGTTAATACAAATCCATTTTTTTAATGGCTGAATAATATTCCATGGTGTATGTATACCATAGCTTATTAATCGATTACTGGGTTGGTGGGCATTTAGGCTGTTTCCACATTTTGGCCATTATAAATTGAGCTGCAATAAACAGTCTAGTGCAAGTGTCCTTGTGATAAAAGGATTTTTTTCCTTCTGGGTAGATGCCCAGTAGTGGGATTACAGGATAAAATGGGAGGTCTAGCTTGAGTTCTTTGAGGGTTCTCCGTACTTCCTTCCAAAAAGATTGTATTAGTTTGTAGTCTCACTAGCAGTATAAAAGTGTTCCCTTCTCTGCACATCCATACCAGCATCTGCAGTTTTGACATTTTGTGATGTGGGTCATTCTTGCTAGGGTTAGATGGTATCTCAGGGTGGTTTTAATTTGCATTTCTCTAATAATTAGGGATGGTGAGCATTTTTTCATATGTTTGTTAGCCATTTGTCTATCTTCTTTAGAGAAGGTTCTATTCACCTCTCTTGCCCATTCATATATGGGATTGTTGGCTTTTTTCATGTGGATTAATTTGAGTTCTCTATAGATCCTAGTTACTAGGCTTTTGTCTGATTCAAAATATGCAAATATCCTTTCCCATTGTGTAGGTTGTCTATTTGCTTTGGTTGTTGTCTCCTTAGCTGTACAGAAGCTTTTCAGTTTAATTAAGTCCCATTTGTTTATTTTTGTTGTTATTGCAATTGCCATGGCAGTCTTCTTCATGAAGTCTTTCCCTAGGCTGATATCTTACAGTGTTTTTCCTATGCTTTCTTTGAGGATTTTGATTGTTTCATGCTTTAAATTTAAGTCCTTTATCTATCCTGAGTCAATTTTTGTGAGTGGGGAAAGGTGTGGGTCCAGTTTCAGTCTTTTACATGTGGATATCCAGTTCTCCCAGCACCATTTATTGAATAGGGAGTCTATCCCCCAAGGTATGTTCTTATTTGGTTTATTGAAAATTAGGTGGTTGTAAGATGTTAGTTTCATTTCCTGGTTTTCTATTTGATTCCAAATGTCTATGTCTCTGTTTTTGTGCCAGTACCATGCTGTCTTGACCACTATAGCTTTGTAGTATAACCTAAAATCTGGTATGGTGATGCCCCCAGCTTTGTGTTTATTACTAAGAACTGCCTTAGCTATATGGGGTTTTTTGTGATTCCATACAAAATGCAGAATCATTTTTTCCAAATCTTGAAAGTACAATGTTGGTACTTTAACGGAGATGTCATTGAATTGGTAGATTGCTTTGCAAGTATAGACATTTTAACAATGTTGATTCTTCCTAGCCATGAGCATGACATGTTCTTCCATTTGTTAATATCCTCTGCTATTTCCTTTCTTAGGATTTTATAATTTTATTTATAGAGGTCCTTTACCTCCTTTGTTAGGTATATTCCTAGGTATTTCATTTTCTTTGAAGCTATGGTGAGGGGAATTGTGTCCTTAATTAGCCTCTCATCTTGACTGTTATTGGCCTATGCAAAGGCAACTAATTTGTGGACATTGATTTTATATCCTGAGACATTACTGTATTTTTTGATGACTTCCAGGAGTCTTGTGGTTGAATCTTTGGGGTTCTCTAAGATCATATCATCAGCAAAGAGAGAGAGTTTGACCTCCTTTGCTCCCATTTGGATACCCTTTATTTCCTTGTCTTGCCTTAAGTTGTTGACATATATGTTTTTAGAGTTCTGTCCTCTTTGATAGAGAATAATGATTAAGCCTATGCACTCTGGAGCTAAATAATCCAGATTTGAATCCACCACCATTGTATTCTTGGGGAAGTTAATTTCATTCTCTAGGCTTTAGTTTAATCATGTAAAAAATTGAGCTAATGATACAAACTAGTTCACAGGATTGTTGTGAAGACTAAAAAGGATAAAATTTATGCAGCTCTTTGCATAGCATCAGGCTCATAGTGTATGGTCATTGTATGTATAATAATCACTGTTATCATTAATTATTAAAACTCAAAATGAGGGATATACTATAATGTAATAGAGAGCCAGCAGTTTTTACTATACTTGACTCCTTAGAAGCCTTTGAAAATTTCCTTCTTATTACTTAATTGGTTTCACTTTAAAGAGGTTGTTAACTTACTGATTTTTAATAAGTATTTTCAATATTCTTCTTAATGTTAGGACAGTGGTAGATGGGTGGAGGGATTAGTTATTTATACTATAGAATACCATACTTATCAAACGATGATTAGAATTTTTAGGTATATTTATGTTGAAAGAGTTAGATTATTCTTTGCTTAAAATGTTGGCATGGTTAATACAAGGGGCTATTTTCAAAAGAAGAAAAACAGTAAAGATACGCATTGGTGGAAATGACTAGAAACAATATAAATGTAGGCCATAAATTTTCTGATGCAGAAGAATAGAGGCCAAAGGTGATAGAAAGCAAGAAAATAAACAAACAAAAAAATGGTGATTTTGCAGCCTTGGTTGAGTGGGAAACAAGGGAAAATGTTCAACCACAGTCTACTAGCATACCCCCGGTACTAAGCATTTTAAGAGCGAATGTAGGTCTCTAGAGCATGCAGCTATCAAGACTAACCCATTCATGAAGGTTTTGTATAGCCAAAGTTTTGTTGCATATTAAAATGTTCAGAAAAATTATCCAGCATTATTCAACACTTGAAAATAAGGTACAGAATAAATATCCTTTCAGTGTTATCCTGGAGCAATGTAAGACATATCCAACCAAGGATCGTATAGTTCTGTGGGGCAGTGACTCGCAGCTGGGGGCATGTTCTGAGAGGATCTTAGGTGTGCCACAAAAAAATTTAAAGATAATAATTAAATTATTGTCAGAAGAAGTTCAAAGCACAATAAGTATATATATTTTTTTTTCTTTGAAAGAGGAAGGGTTTTATTTCAGCTAGCGGAGAATGGCACGGAAGAATTTTAAGTGGCCATGTTCCCTGACTGGCTCGGTCTTCTCCTTTTTATCCCCAGTCAAAAAGTCCTGGCCCACAGGTACCTTTCTTTTGGGTCAGTTTGAATCAAGCTGGAGAAGTGGCTCTGGCTTTTACAGAAACGGAAGCAAGTGTTAGTTACCAGGTCCCAGGAAGTTAAGTTTCTACAAATTCCTAAGAAGTGAGTCACCATGGGAGGACCTGGCAGATACATCCTTGGCGTCTCCTTGAGAAACCCTCTGTTCTCTTAGACCTCACTTTTTCTGGGTATCCTCTCTCAATTTAATCTTTATAATGATACTATTATTCTACATTTATACATGAGGAAACTAAGGCCCAGGGGACTTGCCTAAATTGAGTCCAAGTTTGAGCACAGGAGTTTGACTTCAAAGACATGTTCTTAGGCACTATGTTAACTTGAGAACAATGTCAGATATCATCAAATTTAACCATTTGTACATCATGCACATGAATGTCTCCAAACTGGCTCAGTGCCTGTAGTATAGTGCTTACAGCACCAGCCACATACACCAGGGCTGGCAGGTTCAAACCCAGCCCGGGCCAGCCAAAACAACAATGACAACTGCAACAACAACAAAAAATAGCCAGGCATTGTGGCAGGTGCCTGTAGTCCCAGCTACTGGGGGGAGGCTGAGGCAAGAGAATCACTTGAGCCCAAGAGTTAGAGATTGCTGTCAGCTGTGACGCCACAGTACTCTACAGAGGGTGACATAGTGAGACTCTGTTTCAAAAAAAAAAAAAAAAAGAAAGAAACGAAGTCTCCAAACTGTCTCTAGGCTCAAGCAGCATATTACAAACTAGAAAAGCACATATGTCCCTGGCAAAGAGCTCTAGGACAGTGTGAAGATAAAGCAACTCCATCTTAGATGCTAATATGCTATGTTGACGTCTGGTTAACCTCTGTTCAGGGAAGGCCTCAGTTCCATTTCATGTACCATTACCCTAAATCCTGCCAGTAAGTATATTCTTTTTCTTTACTTTTTTTTTTTTTTTTGATAGAATTTTAAGTGTGCTGTGGAAGTTTAACAATAGGTTCAAGTGCAGTGAGATAAAAAAAAGTTGAAAAACAGTGCTCTATGTACCTTTGTTTAACTTACTACTTATTAGGAGCCAAATTCTGTGCTGTCAGATGCTAATTTGTAGATTAATAACTTGCAAATGATTTCTGTTTGATAGAGAAGATAATCCTTAAAGGTTATACTTTTATTGCTCTCTAAGACATTAACCAGTTTTACATCTAAATTAGTAATCTTATTTCAGCATTCTATCACTAACTGTATACTTTCCGTCTTTCCTGTACTCCATTGAACCAGACGTATCATGCTGCTGGTTTCCTCTTTAAAGAGTTAAATAAATTTTTGACACATGCCCCATATATTTTTAATATCTTAAAAACAACATCCTGACAAACCAGCCATCTAGTAATGGGAATTTTCACTCTTACTGCTTTCTCTAACATTTTTTTTTTTTTGCTTTCTGTTGTAATTTTGAAATTGAAATATATCATATAGATCTTTTGTTTGTTTTAATGTAGGCAATCTGTGAACAACCAAAAAGAGTGTAGGTAGTTGAAAGTTTTAAACCTGATTGTTTTAGGTTATTTAATTTTTGTGAACCTAATGATTTCAGTAAGACCCTCACATTTTTGAAATGAGTGCTATGCCAGTGTAAGCAGTGTAACACTGTCATGTTTTCATAATGTGATTGTACAGCTAGTTGCTGTTCATTGTTGTTGATTGAGTTTGTGGAGCATGACACCACAAAATTATAAAAATGTTCCAATTCGGCTCGGCGCCTATAGCTCAACCGGCTAAGGCGCCAGCCACGTACACCTAAGGTGGCGGGTT
>NW_003852403.1:36560709-36573519 GCF_000181295.1 Otolemur garnettii
AGTGATAAAATTTAGACAGCATGTTTTTGAGTAGTTATTTGCTTTTATAGAAATAGAATTTTTTAGAATTGTGAATATAATGTTTAATTTGCATATGTTTCCGTCCATTCCTTACTCTGCATAAAATATTCTGACAAACCTCACAGTAGGAAAGAAGGCTGTCTGTTAGCAATGTCTTAAGACAGTTCCAGCATTGGTTATCAAATTGAACTTATGTACCTGGATGGAGCTGGAACCTATTCTTCTTAGTAAAGTATCTCAAGAATGGGGGGAAAAAGTATCCAGTGTACTCAATACTACTATGAAATCAATATATAACCACCTACACACTCATACGAATGGAAAAACGTAACTATAGTCCAAAAACTAGAAGGGAAGAGGAGGGAGAGGGGAAGGGAAGTGTGGTATAGGAGAACGGAGGGTATTTGGGGGGACCTCACCTAATGTGCATGATGCAATGGTACATTTCAAAACTATTAAGAAATGAGTATAATTGTGATGGATGTGTTACTTAGTTCAATGTAAGCATTTTACAACATTATACAACATTGTATATTGAAGCCGTACCCTGAACCTCATAAATGCATCAATGTACAAAGTTATGATTTAATAAAAAACAGTTTAAAAAATTGAACTTATGACCTTTAGTGTAGTCCTCCTCCTTCTATTTGAAATTTATCCTCTAATTAACTGTTTTAGATACTCTTGTGTTTACTCCATAGTTATTAATTTAGCTTAATTCTTAATTCTGTCATCACGGAATGTAAGTTCTGTGGTGACAGGGCCATAATTATCTTATTCACCATTGTTTTGCAGCCACCTGGCACCATAGTACCTGGCAGTTGGTAGGTCCTTAACAAAATATTTGTAAGATTGTTGAATAACTGACCGCATGCGCACTGTCACTCCCTCACAACACACAGGGTGCGTCGAAAACTTAATGATTGACATATTTCAAGTGCTGCAAATGCTGGACATAGTTGGATGTTTAATCCAGGACCCGACCAAGCTCCAAGAATCATAAAGATGTAGCATATCCTTTACGGTCTCTGCTTGCCACCTGATCAGACTCTTCCATTCTCTTCAGGGTTTCAAAAATGTTAGCCTGTTTGGAAGTTACTAAAACATAATATGAATGGTTATGAATAGGAGGGCCATTTTTGTCAAGATAAATGCTTCTCAAGTTTTAGAAAATGATAAACAGGAGAAACCAGAAAATGGTAAGATAGAAAATAAAAATTAGTGACAAATAGCAGAAGTGCCCCCACTGCCAATTCGGTGTTGCCGTGTCCTCTTTCTCTCTCTTCCTTAGCCTCCCCCCACTTACTGCCTCAGTGTCTTTGCTGAAAATGAGTACTTTGGGTATTGTTTTGATACTGCGCAGGTCACCAAGTTCAAGAAACGCAATAAATGCTTTTATCTGGACACAGTGTTGAAAGATTTGCCTGATGTTCTAGTTTTAACTTCTCTCTTTAAAGTACCATGAATGATTTTTCTTAAAATTTAGAATGTGTAAGCTATATTTAAACATATGTATATGAACTATATAGTAAGTTTGTATTTTTGTCTCCACAGACAACTTTTTATAATCTTATGGGTAAACTAAATCATATATAATGCAAGTTTACAGGCCTGTCAGATTAGATGTGTAAATACAGTTACTTTAAACAGTTCAAATATATTTCTCTCTCTCACTGGAGTCACTGTTGGCCAAGCCTCCATTTCTTTGATTTTCCAGGTCATTCAGCCTTGAGCACAGTTGCTCTCAAGTATTTGGAAAGAATATTATTGAATGATTTACGTTTTTCATGGGTTTCCAAATTAGTAGCCATTTTTAATCTATGTATGTGTAGCTCAGCTAACATGGAGCAAATGTCTTCCATCCTTCCCCAAGTCAGATGTGATCTTTTTAATCCTTTATAAATAATGTGTGAATAAAAACACACCCACAGACATAGCAATATTACAAGTGACAAGGTTGTATTCCAAAGTTCGTTCATAAACTAATTAATTGAGCCAAGCTGCAAGTACATTTTTCCTCCAGAAACAAGTGTTGTAAAGATTACAAATGATGAGTTTCACAGGCTGGCCCACGTAGGTCCTGTCTGATCTGTGATTGTCCATCTAACTATCCTTCTGTGTATCAAACACTCAGAGAATTGCTACTGTGTGTCAAACTCCCTGCCGTGCTTCAGACTCCATCTGAATCATTGATAGTAGATTAACAGCCAGTAAAACTGAAAGACATCATATACCAACATTTTGTCCACTCCTATCAGTTTAACAAGAAATTGATTTTAAATCTTCTATCTGTAAAATAGTCCCACAAATCTTTATCAAAGTATTGCTATATGCGGGGCTCTGTGCTTGTCACTAGAAATAAAAAAGTGAACAGTATAGCCCCTGCCTTGAAGGAGCTTTATGGCAGGACTCAAGGAAAAGTGAGTTTTATTAAAGGGGAACAGAGAGGGAGGCACAGATGGAACATCTGGGAAGTCTGGTGACTTCTGTGAAAACAGCACTGGATGTTATATACTTACAGGCAGTCCCCAAGTTACAAATATCTGATTGATGTGCGACTTGCACTTACAAATGGAAGCTATTACAGGTAATAGGTAAGTGTACCTGTTCCAGTTTACATATAGATTAAATTCAGCTTAGGAATAAACCTACAGAATCTACCTCATTCATAACCTGGGGACTGCTTATAAACTCTTAAACTTATCAGTCATGATAAGGCACTCTTTTTTTAAACCTCCCAAACCAAAGGAAAAATTTTGAATGAGGGCTAAAAGAGAGCAGGAGCATCTGAGTAGTAGAGGAATTGCAGGATCGAATGGCAGGTCTACTTTTAGTTTCTTGAGTATTCTCCAAACTTCTTTTCAAAAAGGACATATTAGCTTGCATTCCCACTAGCAGCATTGAAATGTTCCTTTCTTTCCAAATCTATGCCAGCAAGATACCCCAGAAGTTTTGGGGTTTCGTGATGTGGGCTAATCTTCCTGGAGTTAGATGATATTTCAAAGTAGTTTTGATTTGCATTTCTCTGCTGATCAATCATATTACGACAAAGACATTTGCACCAGAATGTTTATTGTATGCCAATTCATAATTGCCAAGTCATGGAAGCAGCCCAAGTGCCCATTGACCCATGAATGGATTAACAAATTGTGGTATATGTATACCATTAATACTATGCAGCCATAAAAAGATGGAGACTTGGGCAGCGCCTATGGCTCAAAGGAGTAGGGCGCTGGCCCCACATGTTGGAGGTGGTAGGTTCAAACCCAGCCCCAGCCAAAAATTGCAAAAAAAAAAAAAAAAAGATGGAGACTTTACATCTTTTATGTTTACCTGGATGGAGCTAGAAAATATTCTTAGTAAAATATATCAAGAACAAAAGAAAAAGTATCCAATGTACTCAATATTATTATGAAACCAATATATAATCACCTACACATTCATATGAATAATAAAACAAAACTATAGTCCAGAAAGGGGGGAAGAGGAAGGAGAGGGGAGGGGAGATGGGAGGCCGGGAGGAGGGAGGGTATTTGATGGAACCTCATCTATTGTGCATAATGCACTGGTACCTTTTAATGTCTTACCACAACAAATAGTGAGGTGATGGTTATGTTAACAAGTTTGATGTAAACTTTCCACATTGTATATCAAACCAGCACATTATACCCCATAAATGCATTAATGTACACAGTTATGATTTAATTTTAAAAATTTTTAAAAAGAGAGTGGAAGAAAGGAGTTAGGCAAAGTTTGAGGAAGATGTCACCTGAGATGGAACTAGCAGAAAGGGGAGCCTGAACAGAACCTCACGCTCTTAGGGGAGAAAACTTAGCTGCATGTCCCCATGGTGTTCCCTCCACTGTGGGACTGTATAATTGGCTGTCTGGAGCAAGCAGGATGTTGGGTAGGTGGAAAAAGTGAGAGGTAGCTGTCAGCTCATCAGAGTGAAAGGTAACATTTTAATAATGGCTTTAAGGGAATGAGTAATCTCTGACCTCATCTCCTACTCCCTCTTCCTGCACTCTGCTCTAGCCAGAGTATGATCCTGCCCCCAGAGCCTTTGCGCAGGCAGTGCCCTCTCCTGGCATATCCTTCCCGCAGTTACCTGCCTGGTTTAGTTGCTAACCTTACTCAGGTCTTCGCTAAATGTCACCTGACTAGACTTTCTCTGACCTCCCTGTGCTAAATAGCACTGTCCCAAAGTCCCTTCCTTCATAGTGCTTATTACTACCTGATCTTACTTATTTGTTTATTGTCTATTTCCTTCTACGAAAATGGTAGGTCCATGAGAGGAGGGATTTTGTTTGGTTCACTGTTGTATTTCCTGTGCTGAGAACACAGCCTGGCACATTGTAGAAGGAATTAGGAGATACATTTTCTAAGAAAGGGCTTTTAGCCTAGAAAGTTCCTTTTCCTAAAAATTTTCTAAAGAGGGATTTTTTTTTCAGCCTGTCCTTTACTTATACAGGGTGACCACAAAGTTCTTGTGCAATGTAAAATTTTGCATGAACTTTATGGCCACCCTGTATGGAATTTCAAGACCTCTTTACTGGGGAGGGTGCAGCTGGTGATAGTATTCTACTAGAAAGTTGTAGAATGGGCCATTTGTCATTGTATTAACTTTTTGATCTTTCTTTTTTTTTTTTTTTATTTCCTTAGTTCCAACTTTTTATTTTGACAAATTCAAATCTAGAGAAAAGTTTCCAGAGTATTTAGATCAGCAGTTCTCAACCTGTGGGTCGCGACCCCTTTTTAACAATGAAAATACATTGCGGCATTAGGAAGGTTGAGAACCCCTGATTTAGATGAACATTCATATGTCTCTCACTTAGATTTACCATTTATTAATATTTTGCCAATTTGGAGCTACATGTTATTACAATTTCCACTGAACCATCCGAGGACAGTTGCAGATATGACCCTTTTACTACTTCAGTTTATATCACCTCAAAAATAAGATACAATTACTAAAGCCAGGAAAAGTAGCATTGTTACAAATTGATACAATACAATATTATCTAATGTGCAGACCTATCCCGATGATGTCTTTTGTGATAGTAATAGTAACAACAGCAATGAAATCCCAATCCCTTACACAGTGGAAGAGCACAGATTATTTTAGGTATCACATTTCTTTAATGTTTCTCAATTTTTCTTCATCTCTTATAGTTTTTAAAAATATAGGCCATTTGTTTTGTAAAATGGCCTTCGATGTGGGCTTACTTTTATGTTTTCTCATGATTAAGAGGCGGGGTAGACATTTTTGGCAGAAATATTGCATAGATGATATTGTATCCTCCTAAGGGCATTATCTGGACAAGTACATGATGTCAGATTGTCCCGCTGTTAGTGCTGTTACATTTGATCTCTAGGTTTAGGCATTGTTCACAGTTTTCCCCACTATAAAGATACTTTAACCCTTCATAATTCATAAGTTTGTAGTATAAATTCTAATTACATAAAGCTACACTATCTCTATCACCAGTTACTATAAAACTATGTACATATACTGTTCCCCAACAGTTTTCACTTAATAGTTTTAGGGTCCCTGGATATTCTTGTCTGAATCAATTAATAACTTGGTTGCAAAATAGTGATTTTATAACTCTTTAATTCCTTATATAGGTTGTCATTCTCTTGTAAAGAAGAGTTCCCTTCTTTTCCCATTTGTGTATTTGCTTGTTTGTTCTAAATATGAACTCATGGATTTTTTTTTTTTAATTCGGTGTGTTGTAATCCATTATCGTCATACGTTTTGATGTTCACTTTGTCCTAAAATTGGCCTATCTAATTGCACTGATCCCTAGCATCTGGGGAGAAAAATACCTAACCTCAGAGTACAAAATACCTTCAGCTCATTCACAGAGCTTCTCAGATTTTAATTGCACATGGATCACCTGGGGGTCCAGATCCTGCATTCCTAACAAGCTCCCTGGTGATGCCTCTGCTGGGTGGGACCACAGTGAAAGTAGCAAAGCTGTAAGGATCTGCAGGCTCATCTGGAAAGGTTAAAACACATGCTGCTATCCCTGTGTTACTATAAAAATTCTTCTCATTAACATGAAGAGAACGGTCTTTTGGGAACATTTGAACTCTGGGTGGGCAGGGGAGAGAGCAGGCTGTGCCCCTACCTCGTGAATTCCCAGAAATCATGACCATGAGCAATGCAGTATTTCTCACACTCACACTGTGCCTTTCTCCAGAAATGCTGACCTTTCAGGGAGCTGTCAGTTTCTGCAATCAGGGGAAATAGTGACAACCCCAGTGTTGGATGTGTCTCTGCTGGCATTCTGTTAGTCAAACTGAACTTACTGGTACCAAGGGAAGGTGGGCACTTTGAGCTCTCCTCATCAAAAGCTAAATGTTTGTTTTTCTTGCTCTGTGGGAGTATGAGCTTTCTGCCATTGGCAGATTTCAGGGGCTTTTGGTTGGATAATTTCCTTTTTCCCTTTAGAAGTCATTTCTAGATAGATGTTATTGGCAAACAATTTGTAGTTTGAAACTATTATGTTCATAAAAATTCCAAATATACTTGGTATCTTGTATTGCTTAGTAACCTTGCTTAATCTATTTACATTTTATCAGAACTTTTTTCTTCTGATGTAATTTGACTTACCAGTCTGCCATCTAATATTTCCCCTTACTTTGTTCTGTTAAAATTGATGGGATCTTCCTTATACAAGAGAACTTCCCAAGCGAGGGACTCCTTCTGTAGGGATCTTAGAGGACATGTCAGAAATCAGAGGACAGCTGCTGATAGGAGAGTAGAATCTCGTTTAGTGGCTACTGACCGGCATTGGGAATGGATGAACATGAAACCAGCATGCACATGTTAGCTCAATGAACAGAATCCAGAAGATTTCCAAAATGATTGTTTGTTTTAATCTCTACTATTTGTGTCTTTTGCCGTTTCCAACATTTAGATAAATAGATGATCATCACATTAGACTTCTGTAAAGCTTGGACAGTTTCTGATGTGCGAATGATTCACAAGTTCATGTCCCACTGCTTTCTCTTCACTTCCCCTTCTTCCTAGCAGGCTGGCCCCTTACCTCCCCGCTGAGGGGTCTTAGACAGCCTTTCCCTTACTGCTGAGGGTCCACCTGCTGCTAGAGCTCCCTTCTCTGCCAGAAAGTGTTACAGCTCTTGTGACCCATCTCCTGGTCGCAGCTCATACCTACATGCTCATTCAACAATGGGGAATTAGTCTGAATTTTATCTGCCTCTCTCAATAATGTATGTAGTACAGAAGAATGTTTAGTATACTCATACTATGAAAACATCATCTCTAAAAGCTGACCTGGAAATCCCCAAGTTGGTACCTTTTTAGGAGATTCTACCTGAAGATTTCTAATATCAAACTGTATAATTGGCTAATGCCAGTGAGAGATCATTGAACCACAGAGGTCCAGTGGTTGCTATAGGAGCACAGGGCCCGCAGAACTGACAGTCTGTGCAGGCCTCTGCCACAGTATTGAGGGGCTTGGTCATGGCCAGGTGCCAAGGCCGGGTGGGAAGCAGAAAGGCCGCCTCAGTGCCTGCAGTGCTAGACACCTGGTACCAATTAGACCACACCCGCTTTCTGCTGTTTGGTCTCTCCCTTCCTTTTTCCTGCAAGCTACACGTAACAAATAAAAAATCACAGCAAAATCAGAAATGTTTCAGATTCTGGCTCAGATCTCTATGTATCTTTATAATCTCTCAAAAATGTGTCTGTATTCTGAGGATAGTAGAAAGTAGAAGAAGATATTTCATCTATTCTCTCGTTTAAATGTAGAAGAATAGCTCGTTCTTTCTGACATTAAAAAATTCTCTGACAGATGAGCTGTTCCCCCCCAGCTCCAAAACCCCACAAGCACTACGGAGCGTCCTTCACAGTGCCCCAAACTGTTTGTATGCATTAGGTCCTGGGGAGTGTTGATAAAATAAGTGATCCAAAGCAAAAAAGAATGGCCATGGAGTGCATTTTATTTTCAGTTCCCATATTACCAGCTTTCTCCAAGAATTTTTTAATTTCAGAAAACTTAAATCCATCCTTACATTTCCCATGCCCTGTTTGAACATTGCTCAAATGTCAGCCCTGTATACAGGCACCACATATGTAGATATACTGACTTGCTATATGCAAATACAGAAATACATGCTTAGTCTACGTGGTTAGCTGGGGGAACTGGTTATTAGATTGGAGAATGGGAAGTTAGGTGCCATCCTTAATGTTGTCCAGATAGTCTTGTGATGAAGTATTAGAATGTTACTCTGTGACAGTGTGCTGTGTTAATCTTGCTTTTGGTACTGCTGCAGAGGTTACTGTAAATTCAGCCGGCATTTATTGAGTGCCTGCTAGGTTCACAGACCTTTGCTAGGTCCTACTTGTCCCTGCCTTCAGGTTATTTACTGTGTTATTTACTGATCCACATGAACATGAAACACCAGTACTGACACAAAACTAGTTTGAGTATCAGGTGCATGGGTCTCCAGGAGTTCTCAGAAAAGAGAGATTCCTATGAGATGGAAAGGCTGGAAGAATGAACAGTTTGGAAAGATGTAGGATTGCAACTGAATGGTGAAGCAGAGGGAGAGGAGGAAGGGAGAGCATTCTGGTTAGTGGGCTCAGAGTAAGCAGAGACTGTGGGTGGGCATTCGTGCTGTGTTTGAGGCACAGTGAGAAGATTGCTCTAGTTGCTGAAGTTAGGGTGTTATTTTGGAAAGAGTGGGGATAAGGTCATAAAACTTGCTTGGAGCCAGGCCCCAGACGTGTTACGCTGCTGCAGAGCTAAGTGGTCTGGAGAGTGGTCGGGGATATTCTAGAGCTGCAGCACCAGGTTCTGCTCCTGCCTCCGTCCGTGGTGAGCTGTGTGAGGCTGGCTCTCTCACAAACTCTCTGTGCTGTGGTTTCCTCATGTGTAAGACAAGGACAGTGATTTCATTGGTCCCACAGGGTTTTTGTAAATAGTCAAAGAATTAACAGTCATAAAAAATGCTTAGCAAAGTGCTGGGAACTTAGTACAGGAGTTCATTCCATTATTAGTTATTAGGCAAGGGAGAGAAGCAAAAATACCTGACTTTGATTTGCAAAACTGATTGATGGAAATTTGAGGAAGCCTTGCAGAATTGTCTTTCACTTCATGGAGTTGAAGACAGTATTTTAGAGGTGTCACCATGAGTTCCGGACCGTTCAGGAAGGCACAGGAAGCTATATGTAGTGACGTATTGGGCAAGGCCGCTCTGCCTTCGCTACATCTTCATTTCACGGGTTTGAGGAATGGTTGCACTTGAAAACCATTCAAAAATAATTTGTTCAGAGTAATTTGGAGTGTCCCTTAATAGCTCCGGAGAACTCTGACTCTGGTCAGTGAGTGGAAGTGGATTATTCAGCCAGAAGTAACTGGAAGTTGGTTTGCTTTTTTCCCTTTTTCTTGGTTAATATTTTATATTACGTACACAGAGGCTACTTTGCTGACAGGGATGAAATAGAAAATTGAATCTGAATAAATAAAAATGGAAAGTAACTATGAATATCTCTAGAAGGATTGTAACACCCAACTTCAATAAGTCATACATGATAATTTTTTTTTTGAGACAGTCTCACTGTGTCACCCTTGGTAGAGTGCTGTGGCATCACAGCTCACAGCAACCTCAAACTCTTGGGCTTAAGCGATTCTCTTGCCTCCCCTCCCAAGTAGCTGGAACTACAAGTGCTCACCACATTGCCTGGATATTTTGTTGTTGTTGTCGTTGTTGTTGCAGTTGTCGTTGTTTAGCAGACTTGGCCAGCGCCCGAATCACTGAGCTACGGGCTCTGAGCCATGCATGCATGCTAATTCTGTTTGTTGTGTTTTAAACTTTGAATAGACAAGAAAATAAAAGGTAGCTTTCTCTATAAAAACATGAGTTCTGTTTTAATGCCTTTCCTTGAAGCTTTTCTTTCTTTAAACATAGGAGATATATATATATATATATTTTTTTTTTTTTTTAGCTGAAAGCAGGTTTATTTTCACCTAAAAGGAAGTTTGAATTTTCACTGAGCATTGATGCCTTCTGTCTTTGTAAAGATAAAAGTAGTACTTCAGTCCCATCTCCGTGGTGGAAACCGCATGAAACTTTTACAACATGTGTATCATACTACTTGAAAAAAAGAGCATCTTCAAGTGACATTACAAACCACTCAAATTGTTTGTCATCATGATAACTTGTACTTCCTAAGTGCTGCTTGTCATTGTTTTGATTTTGAGTATTATAGTAGTTCATGTCTGGTGTAGAAAGTGCTCTTACATGCAAGTTAAGTGTTTTCAAGGGTCAAGGCTTATTAATGCTAATAGTTTCTAGTATAGCACTCCAAATTTAAGACCGTGCATTTATTGACATCAGTAGTTGTTAATTAATATTGATGATATTTGTGTTTTGTAAAATGTCAAACAGAGAAAGCAGTTGAAAATGTAACTTATAAGGTTTGAAGAAATACATGTCTATTAGTCTGTGAAATCTTTACAGAACACTATGCATGTATATTTTATATATGTATATTTGTGTCTAGTAATCTCTGTAACTAGTTAGCTATATGAAACACAGGTTAGTTCTATGCCAGATATTATAAGTATTAATCTATAGAATTTTCCTTCAGCTGATCCAAAAGAGTACCTAGAATTAATTGTAGTATAAAATTATTTTAAGATAAGCAAATTCTGGCTTATACACTTGGAAATTATATTAAGTAGGAGTGGGAATTCACTACTTCCTGTTCAGTTCAGTCAACCCTTCTCTGGATCCATTTCCTTCCTTGCCTTCCTCACACCCAGTGCAATCATCCTTCATTTTCTCCCTGTTTTTAATGAAGTTCTTTCGCCTCCTGACCAGTCTGTTCATCTGTTTGTCCTGTTTCTCTACCAGTGTGGTTCTATGCAAATCAGTACTACTGCAAATACGCTATTGAATTGCACTGGGATTCTCAGTGCTATGTCTATTTTGTCTTAAATACTCCTGTATATGCCTAGACAAATTCCCTCCAAATTTGCCATAGCCGTGGCCCTGAATTTGATCAGTTTCCTTCAGTTCTCTAACCCAGAGGTATTTGGGTGTTGTCCCTTTTTGTGGCACCAGACTGGAGGGAATTCCCCTGCCCTACAATGAGCAGTTCCGCTGCTGCTCCAGTCTCTGCCTGCTGTCACTTGGCCATCTTCTCTGTGTGCAGTGTGTCTTCACGTGGCCTTCCCCTTGGCCATCTCTCCTCTTCTTATAGGAATGCTAGTCTTACTGAATTAAGAGCCTGACTACTCCAGTCTGACATCATCTTAACTTGATTATATGTTCAAAGACCCTATTTCCAAATACGGTCACATTCACTGGGTACCAGAGGTTAGGACTGCAACATTTCTTTTGGGAGGACACAATGTAACCCATACAGGGCATCTAGAATAACTTTGTTATGTTTAACATGCCATATATAACACTTAATGTGGTGTGTTAAAATAATGAAGTTAATGAACAAAGTACAGGAACATAAAATATTTACATTGTTGTCAAGTAAGTGTATTATAAATGTCAACTTTTAAAAGTTAAATTCTATTTCTTCAGTTCTGGTAATAGCTAGTTTATCACTGGGTGTGTCTAAAGTGAACTAGATTGTTTGACATAAAGAATTCATATACATACCCATCCTGTGCTTACAAGTCCAGTTTCTAATTGCCCAAGTTCTTTCCTTTCCTACTAGAAATGATTGCTCCACTTAACCTTTCAGACTTCATTGGTGAAAAGGGGTAGAGAATGGTTAAGGAAATCCTGTAAAGGAAGTGGTGATCTACTAATTTATAATCATCAAGTTCCATTTAATTTCCTTGTTAGTACTTGAGATAAGCATCGCCCTAACATTTTTAGGAAGTGAAGTGTCACTGTAAGTTGTTCAAATCAGGAACAATGATTCTTGTCAAAACTTGCTTTTTAAAAGTATAAGTGAATATACATAATTGCTTATCTTCCTTGGATTTTTCTGCAGTTTTCTTAATTTAGTGAATTGAAATGGTGATATTCAACTAATCTGATGCCAAAGCCTTGTCATTTAATAATATAAGTGGTTAATGGACCTCAGTCTCGATAACTTGTGTGAATATTACTTTGAAACTCTTTTCCCTGTTCATAGATTCTTCTTGATTTGCAAGTAATAGTCATCCAAAAAGCTAGAAATGGAGAGAATATTGTCATTACCTGTCAGCAGCTTAAATTCCCTTGTTTTAGCATCATAAAAAAATACATGAATATCTTCTTCTAGGCTGTCAGGCTAGATCTATTTCCCACAGCTGCAGTATCCTTATTTTTAAATATACCCTCTCTTGTTGCAGCTGCTATCTTTGGAAGGAAGTGGAATGGTGAAGTTTCACCAACCTTTCCTTCAGGGCCTCTTCTCAGACCATGATCCAGGCAGTTGACTCTGGCCATGGTGAGATTGGAGCTGGCAGGTAACACTTTCCCATGAGTTTCTAAGGTCAGGCCAGCTTGCAGTACTCTGTAAGTATGGAAGCGGCTAGCTTAGCACTTGAAGCCCTGTTTTCTCTGAGGTCAGCACCCTGGGATCCCAGGTAAAATGGAAAGATACTGTACTTTCTCTTTAAAAGTCACTGGGAGTCTGGTGTCTCGAATTCAGCTATAGCCTAAGCCTGATCTTTGGCAATTAGGAGAGAATTTTACATTAGGTTTCCACTTTTGCCTTCACAGAATTAAAAGGCTAAATTCAATGACAATAATAATATTGTCATTGAATATTAATATATTAATATATTAATATATATTAATAAT